>NC_056733.1:535263229-535596979 GCF_019279795.1 Protopterus annectens
AATAATAATAATAACAATAATACTTATTTATTTATTTGTTCATTTGTTTATTTGGGTTATGAATATATCTTATCGGGGAAAAGCTTGTTTTGAATTTCTAACAAAACATATATTGCAGTGTTGGTGGCTATGTTTGGTTCTTGGCAGGAGAGGATAGGGTCCCAGTCAGTTAAAGTTAAGATTAGGGTTAGGATGAATTGGAGATTTTGGCAGCTTTTTGTCAATTTGGATCTGAAGGTTATTTTCGTGACAATCCATTTAAGTGAAGTATTGTTGATTTTAATTGTTATGAGGTAGTCTTCAATAAGTGGAAGGTTGAATAACTGTAAAGGATATTTTAAGTAGGATGTTTGTGATTACAAGGACTGTGTGATAATAATTGCTTGATTTAGGTTGGGGCATGTAAATTTAGAGATTAGTTGTAGTAAGCCAATGTCTGTTAGCCATTTAAGACTGTTAATTACAAGACAGTAAAATGTGCAGTCTTCTATAATGATTAATTGCTTTCCTTGAAGGATGGATTGTTGTCTGATAAGTAGGTTATTATACTTTTGTTTGTGGGGATGGTAGGTAAGTAGGACCTATACAAATATCTAGACCTCCTTGCTGTGCAATGCAAACTAACAGCCAATTAGGATCAAACCCAAAGGAAGAGATGGCATGGAGATATGTTATTAAATGTAAGATAGATTTGAAAATAATCAATATTCCTCTTCCTGATCTAGCTGCTGGTCTGCTGCTGTGCATACAGTTGTACTAAAGAATGTGTACATGAATGAGTGAGGTATAATCTTTGACCTCTGATTCTGTCATTGCCGTGGTGTCTTGGGGGTAAAGTTGCAAGAAGGTGTCAGTTTGTTCCAGGTTATTCCTAATGTTGCTTGTCTTAACTCACTTAAATCTAAAATGCATTTCTTATATACTTCCAGTTCACACCCATACTGCCTTATGATGCCCAGAACATTTTTGTGTATGTCTTTTTTTAACTAAGTAACTTATGAGTTAATAATAGGCAGTATTAGATAGAGCAAGAAATTACTAACAAAATGACAATAAGATTGTTAGTCTAGGATGTCCTGAAGTGGAGAAATGAATATTTGTTTGCCACTTATTATTCACACATTCATATTTATGTTCATATTTTCATAACTGATAAACCTACATTTTATTGAGGTGTAGGATGTGAATGTGGGAGAGAGGACAATTCACTGAAAATATTGCTAGCTGTTTGTTAGCAATTATCAAAGTAAGCAATATCTTCACATGTACTTAGTACTTCAAAAAGCAAGTGACTTATAAACTGTTTCATGACACTAGGTAGAACCTTAGATGTTGAAGAAAACTATCTTTAATATTTTCACTTTGTTACACATTTTGAGAAATATTAAGTATTATTTGCATTGCTAATTATATAATTACACGTTTTTTAGATTTCTGTAAATATCTCAATAAACATGCACTTACAGAGAATTGTCTTGTTGTCATGTGAAAGCTTATGTATGGTTAACAAAAATGTTATAACAATACATGTCAAGTTTGTATAGCTTTCAAGATATGAATATTTGTTTTGAAAGTTTAGAAAAAATATAACTCATGGTTTATATGCAGTATAATATATTACATTATTTATGGAAAAGAATATAAATGGACTGACTATTATCACTGTAAAGAAACCTTTACGGATAACACTGCTGTTTTTCAGTTGTAATAGCTTTTATTGTTCACAAGATATTTACAGTTGTTTCTCTTATGTTTTTTTTCAGAAAATGCTCTAGAATGCAAGATGCATGTAGGCTGATAGAGGTGTTAATGAGTTAAGTAGGTAGCATTCTAGCATTTTAGGTTTGTATTTAGCTTTTGAGCAAAATGTCAGGTGGACCCTGGATTTGTTTCTATATTGCCTTGAATGCAGAACATAAATATGACTAGATATACCCTAAAGAGGGATTTGGGCCATGTCTTGGGGAGGAAATTGTTTTGTTTTGTACTTTGTATGGTAAAAGATTTTTTCTGGTGGGTAAACGTGGTAGAATGGGTATGAACAGAGAACTGAAGTTCTGTGACTTAAATATGGATATAATGGGGTTGTTCGGTATGGGATAATGGCTGCTATTTAATATTGTAATTGAAATTGAATTTTAAAAATTGTTGGTTTCTGTGGATTCATTACATGTGATATACTTTTTCTGTGAGATTAACATATTTAGAATGAATCTAGTTCTGTTTGTATAACTTGAGCACTAAACCAGGCCATCGTTTTTTGGAGGGGGATCCCCTGTGCAGTAAGAACTCATCTGATTGAAGGTTGTTGGAACAGTTCCCAGTTTGGCTTTTTTATTCTTTAATTTGTTTAAATCAGTTTGCTCTTGTTTGCTACATAAGCACTGCATTTGCATGGGTATGTGCTTGTTTTAGCAAAGTGCAACAGAGTTTGGCAACCAGCTGCTGTTTTTATCTGATCAATCCAAGGTAATAAGCTAATCTCTGCGAAACGTAAGTAGAATTTTTCACTGCATATTGCACTTTTGAACTGCGATTTTAACATATCACTGCTTATTTGAACTGTTTTTTTTTCTGAAATTGTTGCACTTTGCTGTAGCATAGACTAGATTCAGACCTACTGAATCTAGTTCTGTTTGTATAACTTGAGCAATGAACCAGGCCATCTTTTGTTGGAGGGTTCCTCTGTACCCTAGTAGCAACAGTCTGCACTTAGAACTCATCTGTTTGAAGGTTGCTGTAACAGGGCTCAGTTTTGAGCTTTTTTACGGGTTAATTTGTTTTAATCAGTTTGTTCTCATTTGCTATGTAAGCACTGCATTTCCGTGGGTTTGCAATTGTTTGCAGATTGCGCACTACTGAGCAGTGGTGGGCTATGTTGGCAGTTACAGACTCAAACACTTCTGCCTGCAAAACCCTTAGTACCCTGCTGGTGCTCCATTGGTGAGTTCTCACGATTGTCCCTCACTGATAAGTGATACATTCAGCAAAGCTCCCTGAGGTACCAACACAGATCCTACCCACTAGCCCTTCATATTTTGTGTCCACTTCTCTCGTCCTCTACTTTACCTGGTCCTTCCTGTCCTCTCTCTATTTTTTGACCACATCAACTTACCTAGCATGATGGATGGACACTTTCCCACAGTTTCTCCAGCCAGCCTGGTCAACATGGGCATCCTGAAGCAATGTAGCAATTGCCTTATGTACACTGACAACCCACTTCTTCTAGTACACACAAATTCATTATGTGAGAGCTGCATCTATATCAAGAACCTAGATTCCAGGCTTTCTCCTTCACCAGACAGTTCATCTCATACTAAGCAGGTTGCCAGCATGCAAACCTCACATCCTGCACCTACCAAACCAACAACACATAAACCTACCTATGTAGAGGTCCTTACCAGAAGATTACTTAAACATCACAGACCTCCCAAACCCAAACACAAGCATGATTCACATAATACATCCTCTGCAGAAAATAGCATACATATCACACACCATGTCTCACCAGTCAAGCCTCTGAAGCATAACACAAAAACAAACATCTTAGTCATAAGCGATTCAATTGTGAGGCACACCGATGTCCTTCTCAATAGGTTAGATAAGTCAAAAGTCACGGTCAGCTGTCTGTCAGGTCTCAGGATCTGCCACATCACACATGCACTCAAGTCTCTCAACAACAGGCACTGTTATGACTCTGTTATATTCCATGTTGATGTGAATGACTTGAAATGTACCTCACTGGACTATATGAAGAGAGACATGATTGAGCTCTCTGATAATGTGTCTCAGGCAGGTATGTCCTTAGTCTTAAGCAGCATTTTACCTTCACCTAGGATGATACCTCTGTACAAACAAAAAATGATTGATTTCAGCAATTGGCTTAATTTCTGGTGTCTTTCAAAGGAGATCCAATATCTGTCAACCTGGGATGACATGGTCGACAGACCTCAGTGCTTTGCCAGAGATGGTCTTCATCTGTCACCACTGTGATTTTGGTTACTGGCTAAGGCTTTTGCCACCCCCATAGTGCATTTTTTAGGCAATGTCACAAGAACAAAATTCTGAATGTAAAAATACCCGCTAAAAACAGCATTAAGGTTATGCTGCTAAACGCTAGGAGTTTAAAAAAGAAACTGCACTTACAGGAAGCAGTCCTCACCTTGGAAGATACTAACATTTGTGCAGTCACTGAGACCTGGTTTAAGGCTGTGGAAAGCACCCCAGCTATACCAGGTTACATTTCCTTCCACACATTCAGACCACAAACTGAAAGCATGATAACTAAAGGAGGTTGTGTATCAATATTCATTAAAATTAAATACACCTCTAAATTAGTTAAACACCATGAGTCCCTTAACTAACTTCAGGTGCAATTGACTGTGCGTAAGACTCCCTTTTCAGGTAATTGCCACCTATAGTACCCCCTCCATGCATCTGTACATCCACTCAGCTTACTTGGATCTACTTGAGTCAATCAAGATACAACCAAACACCCTGGTTTTGGGTGACTTTAATTACCCATCCATTGGCTGGGTAAATTATACATATTCTAACTCACTTGTCCAAAGGTTCCTGGACTTTGTTAACTCCAGTGCCCTGAACCAGCTAGTTGACACACCCACAAGGAGCTCAAACATCCTAGACCGCTGCACCACCTCAGTGTGTGGCCATCCTTGGTGAGATCTGACCACAAATCAATCTCTCTAGAAGTAACTATAACACAAGACCCCCCCCAGCAGCAACTAGACTAAAAAACTTCTTTAAGCCCAATTACAACCTCTTATATGACACCATAAATAGCTTCACAGCCCCTCCCCCCACATATGGAACAGACACCTATGCTGAGTTATACACCAATGCTTTATATGAGCACCTGTACAATTGTATTGACTCTGCCATACCTGATAGAACCATGCAAAATCTTCAAGGAAAAATAAACCTGCCTCATGGACAACTGCCATTAATAGGCTATAAAATAGGAGAAATAAATTGCTGCGTATAGTAGGAAGGAACGGTCTCAAAACTGGAAGCACTCCCTCCTCAACTTAAACAAGCAAGTAAGACTCCTAGTGAAGTCCTCCAAAGCTAATTACAAATCCAAATTAGCGTCCCTAACTAAGTATAACCACAAGGCATTCATTAGTTACATTCGTAACCTCAAAGGTAAGGCCCAGATTTCTGCTGAACTTGTAGTTAATGGTACTACATATACAGTACCTGTGGATATAGCAAACATTCTGGCTGATAGGTTTAGTGAAAACTTCACTCCCTGTCCCTGCCACACATACCCCAAAGCATCCCTTACACCTGTCCTCCACCTAGTACCTCTGAGGAGTAGGTCTTAAATGCCCTCTTCAAGGACAAGAACACAGCCTCTATGGGACCTGACAACATCTCAGGCTGTGTTGTACATGGGTTAAAACAGGAATTAGAATCACCATTAGACATGCTTTTCAATCACAGCCTAAGCACTGGATTCATCCCAGTGGAATGGAAAACAGCTACTGTCATCCCTTTGCACAAAGGAGGTGCATCCACAGACCCCAGAAACTATGGAACAATTAGTCTAACCAGCTTTATCTGCAAGGCCATGGAACAGAATCATCATGAACCTTAGTAAAAAAGATATAGGAAATCTCCAAAAGTTTGATCCCACGTAGTTTGGCTTTGTCAAGGGGAGATTATGCCTGTTAAACTAGATGGACTTTTCAAGACCATCACCAAAGCCCTAGATGAGGGCAAATCTGTGTATATGGCCTACCTAGACTTAAGCCAAGGCTTTTGACCCCCCCCCCACTCAGGCATCATTGGTAAACTCATCCAGCTGGGTATCAACCCATATATTGACAGATGGATTGCAAACTGGCACACTGATAGAACTCATACCCCCTCCCACTTCCTAAACCTAAAGCCCCCCCCGCAATTGCTAGCTATGCCAACCTGCACTCCCATCACATGGCCACTGCATAAGCCTTGCCCAAACTCAAGTAGTGTGTTTGTAGAATTAGAACAGCTGCACTACCTCCTCAAGGCTTTTGCATCTGGCCTGAACACAGTATTTGAGTTTTGCCACAGGTAGTTAGCTGTAAAAGCTACCAATTTCTCAGGTCCCTGAATGTGAGGAAGTGGAATTCGAGCAGCTGGGGCTCAAGCAGATGTATTACACCTATGCAGTTCCTATAATCCTTTCACATTCATTTTAAGTCTAATTTTTCTATTTTATTTTGAACCTACCAAGCATCTTGCATGTCAGACATTATTCTATATTCAGCTTTATTTAGTATATTTAAGTCACCTATTTCTGTTATAATATGCTATACATATATGGCTTGCCTTTATTAACATTACATTCTTTATTGTTTTTAAACGTTTTGTCACTGGACTCATAGGGGAACCATGCTTTGCTCCTTATACCGTTTTATGCTTTCTACTAGATATCCAATCATGGCCATCTACACTATTGATTTTGTTTTCTTTGCCATTTAACAGAATACATTTTATACACATAACTCTCTGGCATTTTGATTATGGCTTCCTAATGAATACATTGGTCTCTAGTTTTCTTTGCTAGTCTTATCTCCCTTTTTTGAAACATGATTTTTATTACTCCTGTAATCTTTGTACCTGTTTATTTCCATTTTATATGACACATTTTGTACTTTATTACAGATTTATAATTGAATTTCTCCCACATTCTTATGAAGCTTGTGAAGCTTGAAATGTAACCCATTACATCTTGACTAACCGAATTTTCATTGACCTCTTTGACTCCCATAAACCCATTTCTTAATGTATTTCAGTTATTTACTTTGCAACATTTCTTTTCATATTTTCTTTTCTTTTTTACTGTTTATTCTGCTTGGCCTACTTTGCAGTTTTATTTTCAAAAACTATTTTCTTGCATATCTCTGTTATATGTAAGATATATTTCTTTTCTTCAGATAATACTGTTTTGTCTCTTGGGATTTATATTTTGTGCTTCTTGCTTTGTCAGGTAAAAATGGAGATACTTCTTTTCTTCCCCTACAGTGACTGCATGTCTAATTTCATTTGAGTTTCTTAAAATAAACCATCTTCTCTTTTTGACATCTTTCTATCTATATATCTATCTCTATTTCTGTATGTGTGTGTGTGTGTGTGTGTGTGTGTGTGTGTGTGTGTGTGTGTGTGTGTGTGTGTGTGTGTGTGTGTGTGTGTGTGTGTGTGTGTGTGTGTGTGTGTGTATGTGCAGGTGTGTGCGCGCATGTGTGTGTTTATGTGTTTGTGTGTGGTACTATCACAATCTTGGACCACACAATCATATGTGTGTGTGTGTGTGTGTGTGTGTGTGTGTGTGTGTGTGTGTGTGTGTGTGTGTGTGTGTGTGTATGTGTAGAGGATGCTGCTATATGTACAGTAAGCTGATTAAACCAACCCAGCACAAGTGCCTCTTTTTAAAGGAAACCAGGATCCTGTATAATGTGTGCGTGTGTGTGTGTTCATAGGTTCATACTAGGCTATCTGCCCTAGGGCATTTATAAGCCTAGCCAGAGTGTGTGTGGCTTTCACCACCCCTTAGGATGAGAATACTATACCCATTAGTTTGCTGTGCCTCTGTCCAGCAGTGATACAGAGATGATTCCCGGGGTAAAACTACGATCTCCCATCCACTCGTCAAGATTTCTCTTGAACAGAGTCAGTGAGAGGCTCTGCCTCACATGGACTGGGATTCTTTTCCATAGTGTAGGGAGTCTCTGGGTGATGAATATGTCCCTCCAGCACGTCCTATTTATATCCGTGTTGAGGTTTAAGTCTCTTGCTCTCGTGGCTCTGGTGGATTTGGATTTTTTGAGGTGGAGCATGTCCATTAATTCCGGGTTGGACATGGCCTTGTATGTCAGGCACAGATCACCTCTGAGCAGATGGTATGCGACTGAATAGAGCTGGAGTTTCTTCAGTCGGGCATCGTATGACATATGTTTGAACCCCTTTATCCTTTTGGTGAGGAACTTTTGGGGTCTTTCCAACTGCTGCAGGTGTCGGGTAAGGTACATTCTGAATGGGGCATTGTACTCAATCATTGGCCTGATAAGTGAAGAGTACAGGGGTACAATGACCTCTCCTGATCTGGATGTGAATCCCTTCATGATCAGGTGGGCAATGTAGAAGGTCTTCCTAACCACTTTGGCAATGTGAGTGTCAAAAGAGAGGTTACTGTCAACTTGGGTCCCCAGGTCCCTGATAACTTCTTCCGTGTTTAATGGATTACCACCTATGTGGTAATTAGGGGTTACCTTGTTTTTCCCAAAGGGTATGACTATACATTTTTTGGCATTTAGCTTAAGGCCATGGCT
This sequence comes from Protopterus annectens, assembly GCF_019279795.1. Classification (NCBI taxonomy): domain Eukaryota; kingdom Metazoa; phylum Chordata; order Ceratodontiformes; family Protopteridae; genus Protopterus; species Protopterus annectens. Next base: position 535,271,566 of record NC_056733.1, read on the forward strand.
CTGGCACCAGTTATCCATTTCTATGAGACCTCTCTGTAGGATGTCTGTGTCTGATGGAGTGTCAATTATGGTGCCCAGTTTGCAGTCATCTGCAAATTTTGTCAGCCACAATCTCCCTGTGTTTGCCTGCACTTCAGAAAAATAAATGCTGAACAAGAGGGGGCCCAGAACTGAACCGTGTGGGACACCACTCATGACTGGCTTAGAGTCTGACATGGCACCAGCAACTCTAACCCTGTGTGTTCTGTCCTTGAGTCAGTTTGCAACCCATCTTGTGACATATGGGTTTACATCTAAGCTGGTGAGCTTTTCTATGATGCCCGAGTGGGGTATTGTGTCGAACGCTTTTGCTAGGTCAAGGTAGGCTGTGTGAACTGCCTTACCCTCATCAATGCCCTTAGTGACTGTTTCGAAAAAGTCGACCAAGTTCAAGAGGCAGGATCTGCCCTTGACAAAGCCAAATTGGGTAGGATCCAGTGTCTGTAGGTCCCCAATGTCTTTATTTATGAGTTCCATTATGATCCTCTCTATAGCTTTGCAGAAAAGGCTCGTCAAGCTTATGGGGTGGTAATTTCCAGGGTCCGTAGAAGCACCGCCTTTGTGGAGTGGGACCACAGTTGCCTTACGCCATTCTTTGGGTACGTATCCTGTAGTAAGGCTAAGATTAAACAGCAGCCTTATGTGTAGGTTTAGTTCCTCATTGAGTTCGTGTAGCACACAGCTGGGGACACCGTCCGGTCCCATTGATGCTGTGTTTTTTGCTTTAGAGAGAGCAGCTCTCACCTGGGCATTTGAGATGTTGGGGGGGCTAGACTGTGGTGGGATAGATATTTCTCCTTTGGGGGGGGAGGGAGGGGAGAAATTTGCACTGAACCTGTCTGCCAGTATGTTGGCAATGTCTGTGGGTTCAATGATTTTTTTATCATTTTGGACTAATTCTGAGCATATCTGGGAGTTTCCACCCAGGTTTCTAACATAGCTAAAGAAGGCTTTATGATTGTCTTTTGTGTCATTAGCGATTTTTCTCTCAAAGTTGGCCTTGGATGATTTTATGAGTGATTGTAGTTTTTTACTAGTATTGATCAGAGATGCCTTCCCTTTTAGGGATTTTGCTCTGTCATGTAGTAGCTTTCTCCTCTTGTTGTAGAGTTTGTTTATGGCTGGGGTCCACCAGACTGGGCGCCTGCCTTTGGTGGAAAGGGTCTTGATTTTATTAGGGATTGCTTGATCCATACAATCCTGGAGGTGCTTGTAGAAGGCATTTGTAAGGGTTTCAGCAGCGTGGGTTGTGGTTTCCACTGGCTCGGGGGCCTTGAAGGATACCACTCCAGTCTTAAGAAGTGTGAAGTTTGCTTTTGAGAAGTTCTTCACTGTGGTCTTTTTTGCTGGGGGTGGGGGCGGGATGTGGATCTCCAGTGAGATTAATTTATGGTCTGATCTCACCAATGAGGGATATACTTCTGGTGTGGAGCATTTTGTCCCCATGTTTGTGATGATCAGGTCTAGTATATTTTCTCCTCTTGTGGGAATGGTGACTAGTTGTTCCATAGCATTTGAGTTTATGAACTCAAGGAACCTTTGGGCTAGGGTGTTGGGGCTTGAGTAATGTTCCCAGTCTATGTTTGGGTAGTTGAAGTCACCCAATATGATGGTGTTTGGAGAGACATTCATACTCTCCAGTGTCTTCAGGAAGGCTGTGTGGGTTTCCTGAGTTTGAGAAGGTGGTCTGTAGCATGTTACAAACTTTAGGGCAGTTTTACCTATGGTTAATTGCACCTGGATGGTCTCCGATGCTTTGTGCGTTGCCACTAACCTGGAGGTGTGGGTATCCTTTATGAATATGGATACCCCCCTCCTTTTGTGGTTCGGTCTGGATTTTGGGGCCGGAATGCATGATATGAGGTATAACCTGATAGTGCTGGGGTGCTCTCAGGAGCCTTGAACCAGGTTTCAGTCACAGCACAGACATCGATGTTCTCCATACTGAGGAGGGCTTCGAGGGCATGCATCTTGAGGTTTAGACTTCTGGCATTGAGCAGTATTACCCTTAGTTTTTCTCCATTTTTGTTTTCTAGGGCGGTAGGTATATCATTTGAGCCTTGCCTAAAAAAGGCACTATGGGGGTGGCAAGAGCCTTTGCCAATATCCGGAAGCCCAGGGGTGACAGGTGCAAGCTGTCCCTTGCGGCAGCGTGGCTTGTCAAGCATGTCATCCCAGGCAGACAGACATTGGATCCCCTTAGAATGACACCAGTAATTAAGCCAATTATTAAAGCTGATCATTTTGTCTCTGTATTGTGACATCATTCTTGGTGAGGGTAGGATACTGCTCAGGGTCAGGGTCATACCGGCCTGGGCTACATAATCTGAGAGCTCCTCTATGTCTCTTTTCATGTAGTCCAGGGAGGTACATCTCAGGTCGTTCACACCGGCATGGACAATGACTGAGTCATACTTGTACTTGCTGTGGAGTGACCTGAGTGCTTGTGTTATGTGGCGGATTCTAGCGCCTGACAGGCAGCTTACTGTGATCTTTTCCTTGTTCAGTCTGGTGAGTGGGACGTCAGTGTGTCTGACTATGGAGTCACCTATAACAAGTGTGTCTGGCATTGTGTTTGGCCTTAAGGGCTGTGACTGTTTAGCACACTGACTTTGAGAACTATGTGTTGCATGTCTTATGTCTTGAGGTGGCAGTTGCTTGGGTGTCTGCTTTGGAGGCCTCTGTAGTTTTGGTAGATTTTTGATCAGTGCCTCCGAGTATGTCTTTGTGTGTTTATGTGTTTGTTTTGCAGTTGAGATAGTTCTATGTGAAACTGGATTTGTGGTGTGCGTGGTTTCCTTCTCCTCCTGTCTGGTCTTGCCAGTCCTGAGTTGAGAGAGCTCAGCCTCCAATTTGGCTATATAGTTGCATCTCTCACATGTATTTGTGTTTTGTGGGAGAAGGATTAGGTTGTCTGTGTACATGAGGCAATTGTAACATTGCCTCAAGATGCCCAGATTCACCAGCTGAACAGGAGAGGACGCTAGCAACTGACCCTTCGACATGCTAGAAAAAGTGAAAAAGTTTGCTGTGTAACTGAGTCAGAAGGGACCTATAGGGAAATGGGTACTCAAGGGAATTCTAGGCTAATGTAGTACTTTGTTTAGTATACAAGTACTTTACCTATATAAAAATGCTTTAGGAGCAAGTGCTGAGCTTTTGAGATAGAGACTAGAATGTTTAGATTGCAAGTAGAGAAGTTCTAAGGGAAAAATTGAAGAGCAGACTTTACGGAGCCAGAAATAGTTTAACCTTGTTTAACCGGCGCTGCCCGATGGTGCTCTATGGGCAACTCCGTGCTAAATCATGCAAAAGCTCGCTAAAGCGGGCTTTATAGCAGGGGGTTGAAAAGAGCTAGGAATTGACCCAAAATGGCCAATAGACTACAAGTTTCTGGCTGGAACCACTGCTCTAGGGACAAATAGGCTGCTCAGTTCTCCCCACTCCCACTGGTGAACAAAGAAGCTTCCCTTTATCCAAATAAGGATGTGGAATAACACAGGAACCAAGCCAAAGCCCTGAGATCAGCAAATTCTGAAGACTGGACTATTCTAGTTCAGTAAGGCGGGAAAACAAGATTTTTTTTTTTATTTATTTTTTTTTTTTTTTGCAGAAAACAGAGGAAAAACAGATAGTAAATGCTATAAATGCTTTTAAACGGCTAGCGCACTTGAGTGTGTTAGCCTACAGGTAAAATTAAGCAACAAATAACTTTTTTAAAAGTGCAAAACAGTTAATCAACACAAAAACAGTTTAAATAGAATGCAGAGCTGTATAAACAGGCGAAAATGCAGTCGCTAAGCAGTAAATAATCAAAAAGCCAGAAAAAAATACTTAAATCAGGAAAAAGTCACTCTTTTGCTCTCTGCTGCTTGTAGAACTCTGCAGGACACCACGAGGAGCTGTGCTGAGTTGAATACAAGTGAAAAAGCACGCTAAAGCGGGCTTTATTACAGGGGGCTGAAAAGAGCTAGAAATTGACCCAAAATGGCCAATAGACTACAAGTTTCTGGCTGGAACCACTCCTCTAGGGACAAACAGGCCGCTCAGTGCTCCCCACTCCCACTGGTGAACAAAGACGCTTATTTTTATCCAAATAAGGATATGGAATAGCACAGGAACCAAGAAAAAGCCCAGAGGTCAGCAAACTCTGAAGACTGGACTATTCTAGTTCAGTAAGGCGGGAAAACAAGATTTTTTTTTTTTTTTTTCTTTTTTGCAGAAAACTGAAGAAAAACAGACAGTAAATGCTATAAATGCTTTTAAACGGCTAGCACACTTGAGTGTGTTAGCCTACAGGTAAAATTAAGCAACAAATAACTTCTTTAAATGTGCAAAACAGTTAATCAACACAAAAACAGTTTAAATAGAATGCAGAGCTGTATAAACAGGCGAAAAAGCAGTTGCTAAGCAGTAAATAATCAAAAAGCCAGAAAAAAATACTTAAATCAGGAAAAAGTCACTCTTTTGCTCTCTGCTGTTTGCAGAACTCTGCAGGACACTATGAGGAGCTGTGCTGAGTTGAATACAAGCGAAAAAGCACGCTAAAGCGGGCTTTATTACAGGGGCTGAAAAGAGCTAGGAATTGACCCAAAATGGCCAGTAGACTACAAGTTTCTGGCTGGAACCACTCCTCTAGGGACAAATAGGTGTGTGTGTGTGTGTGTGTGTGTGTGTGTGTGTGTGTGTGTGTGTGTGTGTGTGTGTGTGTGTGTGTGTGTGTGTGTGTGTGTATAAAAGTATACCAGGTAGGGTCTGTATTACCAGATGCGTGCAACAAGGAGGCAGCAGATATAATGGTAGCCATGTGTAATGATGACGCACTTCCCTGGTATACTAGGAAACAGATTTTCATTCTCATTCACATGTACAGATAGCATATCAAAAAATATACTGAAAATTCTGTAGGTGGAGGACTACATATAGTCAAGGTGTTCCCCGTTTGGCTCTGTATGGTATCTGGAGCTAGTATAGTAATAGCTAACCATACTTTTCTATCTGATAGTATCGGGCATCCACTCATTACTACTGATCCCATGTGTGGGCTATACATTTCAGCCAAGAAATGTGTAATGTCTCTTTCCATCTAAAAATGGTCCATCAACTGCCAGTATGTGATGTAGTACCTGTATCATTTTCAGTCATGCTGCCTTCCACTCTGTTGCATCACTGATTGCAAGGTTTCATTGTTTATGGGTAATAAATGGGACTGAACAAATGCTGCTGTTGGCCAATTATAATTACAGTTTGCAACTCTACAGTTTCCAGTGAGTGTTTTGATTTATCCTGATATGCAATGTAATGTACACCCTCTATTGTTTATGTCTATGTGTCATGTCTTTCTTTCACAAACACACATTTGCATCTCATTACATTTTCATTTAACTGCATGCCTTTAGCTGTATGTCATTATTTGGTAATTTGCATATGTATCCTAGCACAATTTTCCTTGCTGCTCTCTAATGTTAGCTGGGGCTATGAGTTTCAACATACCTGCTCATGGCCATATCATATATAAAAGTGAGCTGTGTACAATGCAACATGTCATTTACAAGAGAACAACAGAACAATCGACATGAATTCTTCCTGTTTTATCCCACACTGTCTTGAAAGCAAAAGCATCTGATTTTTTCTCATATAAAAAATATTCCTAGCATTCTTCTTTTTCACAGTTCTCCACTAATTATTTTTTATGCAATTATTCCATTGCCTTGTAAAGCATCTAACCTTTTACTGGAAATTTACAATGAACCCCCCCCCACCAAAAAAAACTAATTCAGCCTTTTAAGTCTTTACAGGGTTTATAAGTAAACGCTAGGCTATCAGTCTGCAAATTAGTATAAGTTTAGACAATAACCAGAGGTAAGAATCAAACCATGTATCTTACATCTGCGAGGTAAAGACATTAGCCATTTCGACAACCCCATCCATATCACTAAGAATTCATCTTACAAAAAAATAATTTTTTTATCATGACCTTCTTTCTGAAAGGTTATGCTCAAGCTTCATGTTCTTCTTCAAAAGACATTCGGTTTTATCCTTTTTTTCCCCTTATGGACTTTTTTCATTCCTGATTATCACCTTTCCTTTATGTCTGCAAACCTTTAATGCAGCCCTCTTTCTACATCGTATTTAGTTTTATCCAAAATAAATAAATAAATAAATAAATAAACAAATAAATAAAAGAGAAAAAAGAAACAAAATCAAGATGTACCATACTCAGCCCTCCCCCTCTCATGCCTCTGTACAGAATATCTTTCTTTTTGGGAGAGGGTGCCCCAGGGATCAGACCTGGAAGCACACCAATTTTCAATTCAAAGCATGAGCATGTTATATCCTTCAGGATTTATCATGTTACATACATGGATGATGAAAGTATTTCTTTTAAAATGGAATCAGGTGTAGAAAATTGCTTATAAGTTCAGTGTTTTTTTTTAATACAGGTAGAATAACTTTATTGTAATGATTTTCTTTCTGATAGTTGACATTTCATAGTCTTAACATTTGCAGCTTTTTGTATAGTACATACTTTATTCCGAAATGATGAAACATACAAAGCGCACAGGAAAGTCTGCAATGGTATTTCCTTATAGTCATCAAGTCTTCCCTCAAAAGGCTAGAAATGTATTGTATGATTTAGATATGTATGAAAGAAAATGTTTGAGTAAATTAACAAATAGAAGGAAATTGAGATTTATGAAGGCTGATAAGGGTTGTGCTATGGTGATTATATACCATGAAGACTATGCACAAGCAAATTAATCAATGTTATTGAGCATTGGTGATTGTGAAGAAATACTCATATGAAATACATTGTAAATATAAATGGTTTACTATCACAATGCTGACGTGCACTTGCACGGCTATGAAGTATTTGAACAACAGATGTTCGAATACTTCATATTTCAGCAGGTGATGTGAGCGAACGTTACCATTGCGAATGGACTGTGCATTTGCAATTCTAACGTTCACTCATGTGAGGGGTTCGCGGTACAGTACGGTTAGGGAAATACATCCCTTTCCTCACTGTAGTGCGATCTCGGAGTTGGAATATTAAGGTAGGGGGGTGTGGGGGGTGCAGTCCCCCACAGGGGGGTGCAGGGGGGCTTGCCCCCCTGCATAACTGTGAGTTTAGGCTAGGTAGGTAGGGAGTTACGGGATGGGTGGGAGTGCTGTGTATTGCCGTAAATGTCCCGAGCGACATTTTCGACAATACACAGCTGTTTTCGACTTTAGGTAAATTCGGAAATGTTCATTTCCGATGTATAAATTCAAAAATGCAGACACGTTTTATTCTGATTTTCGAATTTATGATAGTAAACCAATATAAATATATTGACAATACTCTCTTTGATTTCATGTTGCATGATTATTTAAGACATAAGATCTTTGAATTTTTGAATATCTCAACTCTCAGAATTGTGGTGCATTCCCAAAATTTTTAAAACAAATTTAATCCTCCATTCAAGAGGATAGTTTCAGCTCCAGAGTACATTGCTGAAGATAATTCCGGGGGAAAAGCTCTACACTTCAGAACAGAATCACAATAGCATAAGTACATACTAAGATTTAGCAAATTTTACTAGTAAATTACATTTTAGCTTAAGAGTAAGGAAAAAATCTTCTAAGCTACATAACATGTTTGGATATACATACAACAAATATAAGGTAAGTGAAATTGAGCACTATTTGAACTTTAAGAAGGTTATACAAACAATAATGTTAGTAAAAAAAAAAAGAATAGTTTGTGTGAGTGACAAGATTAGTGTTTGTGATATTTTTTATTGGCATGAAGATTAACTAGGAGTCAAAAAATATTTATGCAAGCAATAGCTCCATTACCCAGAGAAAGACAGATGTGTTTTCATTTCTTTTTCTTTTTTTAAAACATTTTTATTGAATTATCACTTGTGACATAGGCAAACTTACATTTATATAGACGTAATCAAATCATACTAACAAGTTCACATTTACAAATATTATCAATCACATATATATCATATAATCTAGACAACAGCTATTTCAAGACTTCTCTTTGCATTAAGACAATTTCTGCCTTGTCTTAAACCCCATTCCCCCTGCAAAACATTTTTCTTCATGTATTGTTCCTACAGTTTCTATTTTTTTCTATATAAAAAGATCCCATTCATTTTAACAGTATATATCTGCTTTAGCTAAGGTTTTTAAGCCTATATTAGTAAGTTCAGTACATAGTTCACTGTATTTTGCTGTTTTAAGTGGCTAACTGTTAGTATTAAGTCCTAGTTTCATTCTTATGTACTAAGTGTATGTCAGGCTAGTTCAGGACTTGGTTTTTCAATGTGGCAGTTCTAGGCCAGACAGCTCAGAGCTAAGGGTGCAATTGTTGTTTTTTCCTCCCACTCACCCTGTTATAGTTGTTTTCTTAAATCCACTGTATCTGTTATTATCTGCCCTTTATGATAATTTGATAACATAATTCCCTCCCTCTCCCAGTTTACTGGCTGTTGATGACAATGAGCACTTAAGTATCATTTTGTAAAGTCTCTGCTCTTAAACTACTGAACAGGTTAAAAGACCTTTGATTAAATTGCTTAATTATGAGTGTACTGATATTGCTTGCACTCATTTTGTATAAAATTACTGAGTTTTTTTTTTTTACTTTAATTAGTTTTCTGGTTCTTGTTGGTGGCAGAAGAAGGTTTCCAGGCTAGTTGTTTTGTATTGAAATTTAAATACTCAGTGGCAAGTCCACCCAAACTGTATTATAAAACCAAACTCGAAGCAGTTATAGTTACCCCTGCCCCAAGAGTCATTCCAGTCAGTATCATGGACAAACACTTGCCTACAACTTTTTTAGTCAGCCTGATTGAGATAGGTATCTTGAGACAGTATGAGAATTATACACCACTCGTCACATCTCTTCAAGGCCATCACAACACACATAATCCATTATATGCTAAGATTCTAAGACCTCCAAAATACAACACAACACAGACACAAACCCCACTCAGCATATTAAGCCTACTTTCTCACACAGCAAAAGGAGTCCCAAATTCACAGATGCTGACCCCATAAGGTAGGCATTGACCTAACCAACATTCTTGTTATAGGTGTCTCCATTGTAAGGCACACAGATGTGCCTTTTGCCAGGCTGAGCAAGGAAAGAGTGATGGTTACTTATTTGTCTGGTGCCAGGATCCATCAGATAACACATGCGCTCTGTTAAAGTTCATGCCGGTGTGAATGACTTGAGGTGTACCTCCCTGGACTATATGAAGAGCTAGACATGATGGAGCTCTCAGACTGTGTGTTCATGACAGGTATGAGTCTAACTTTGAGCAACATTCCACTTTTTCCAAGGCTGATGCTGTGATATGAGCAAAAAATAACTGACTTCAATAATTGCCTTGGTTTTTGGTGTCATACAAAGGGAGTCAAATATTTGTCAGCCTGGGAGGATATGATTGACAGGCCACACTGCTTTACCAGGGATAGTCTGCATCTGTCCCCTCTAGGGTACCAGTTATTAGCAAAGACATTGTCCACCCCCATAATGCCTTTTTCAGACAATGCCAACCTGATAAACCTACCAATATAATGAAACAAACAAAGGAAGAAATTAAGGTGCTACTGACCAATGCTAGGAGCCTAAACAAGAGCCTCCACTCTCTACATGCCCTTCTCACCCAGGAGGACATTGATGTCTGTGTAGTGACTAAGATATGGTATAAAATATTGGAGAGCACTCTGGCCGTACAGGGCTATAATGCCTTCCACACTTTTAAAGCGACTACTGTACAGGAGGGGAAAAAGGTGAAGGTGTTTCCAATTTACATCCAGAAGGGATTCACATCAAGGCTGGTGAAGCAGCATGATGCACTAGAACTTTTCATGTCCTAATAAAAAGGTCCCCTACCATATATTAGCAAGCTGTAGTACTCCCTCTATGACATAAGAAAGTCACAACACCTGTCTACAGGGACTAGAGTCACTCAGTGTTAAACCCAAAATCATTTTCCCAGGTGATCTAAACTATCCTACTATAGACATGAAACCTATGCCACCACTAGTGCACAAGCACAGATGTTCCTGGATTGGTCAATACAAATGCCCTGGAGCAATTAATCAGAGTACCCACTAGGGAGAATGACCTCTTGGATTTTGGCCTAACTAATATGGGAGAATCTTGCTACATCCCTTGTGTATCTTCATCACTTGTTAGGTCTGACCATAAAGCAGTCTCCTTCAAAATAAAACTGGAACCAGAGATCCCTTCCACTCAAGGTACCTTTAGAAATTTCTTTAAGACAAACTACCGACTCTAAGTGATACACTGGCAAATTTAAAATACCCACCTACCCAAGTTAATTCCACTGAATATGCAGAAATGTATACCACCACACTACACTAGCATGCTGACAGCTGCATACATGCAGCTCTACCCCATAGGAGCAAGTGCAGGGCAAACCCCAGAAACAAACTCATATGGTGGAACCATAATATCAACAAACTTTATAATAAAAGGAAAATATTTTTGACCAAATTTAAGAAGAGTAATTCCCAGAATGTTAGAACCCTTGTCACAGAAATAAACAAACAACTCAGGAGCCTAAGAAAATCCACCAAAGCCAAGTTTGAAGCTAAAATAGCTACCCAAGTCAAAGGCAATCACAAGGCATTTTTTAGTTATGTTTGTAATCTCAAAACAAAAACATAGCAATGCACTGAGCTCATTGTGAACAATGTTGCCTTCTCTGAGGCTGAAGGTACAGTAAACCTACTGGCCAATAGATTTAGCTCTAACTTTACCCCATTCTTCTCTCCATCTGTCTCTCATGATATACCTAAAACTGGCTTGCCTCTAACTATCACACAAGACCAAGTCCTAAAAGTGCTATCAAAGCTGCATCAATGGGTCCTGATAATACGCCTGGATGCATTTTAAATAGCATGAAGCATGATTTAGCCACACTGCTAACAACAGTGTTCAACCTCGGCGTCCATACAGTTTTTGTACCAAGTGAATGGAGAACAGCTGCAGTCATTCTTCTGCATAAGGGAGGACATTCCACAGACCCAGGCCAAAGCTTTTGACACAATTCCTCACTCAGGCATAGTAGAAAAAGCTTAATATTCTGGGAATAAATCCCTGTGTCACCTGCTGGATTGCTAACTGGCTCAAAATATGAAAATAATCAAAAAAGGGAAAGTTACCTCCACAAAGAGACCAGTCACCAGTGGAGTTCCCCAGGGTTCTGTGCTAGGACCTCTCCTGTTTGGCATCTATTTTTCTGAAGTAAATGCCAGTACCAAAGGGTTATGGCTGACTAAGTTTGCCATCCTGTAGGAAGGTTTGTCCCAGATAAATAACTGGTACCAACCTCATGGACTGAAATTAAATGCCAAAAAAAATTCATTATTGTATCCTTTGGGAAGTTATCTACCTCAGGGAACAATCACATTGACATTTGCTCCTAAGAGTTGATCAAGTTGTTAAGAATTTGGGAACTTCTATGGACAGTGACATAACGTTTGACCAACATTTGCCTATTGTTGTAAGAAAGTTCATCTACACTGCACAGCTTATAAACAAAGTGACTGTGTCTGTATCTAAGTAAGAGGTACAGGTATATCTCGCACAAAATATTGCTTCTGTGGAACAGACTCTTCATCCACATAAAGCAAAGTTCATCCCTGTCCATATTCAAGCACAACTTAGATCTATGGATGAGGATCATAATATTTACCATGGGGCTGTCTCTTGTATTACTAATGGACAGAGGCATCTCCTAAATGCTTTATCCCATGCATGGGTCCCCTCAAATATCTATGGTATGATACCAGTTATAGATATATTCACAAACCAAGAACCATACAATGAAAAAAAAGAGTCAAGCCACACCACAACTAAGGCAAACCAAGTTTAATAAAAATGTTTTAGTGCTTTTGTCAGATTATATCCAAAGACTTCATCAGAAATAATTAAACACAGTACCTTCCAACATTTAAATACTCCTCCCAGTAATTGTGTGACTAAAAAACTGTTATTGTGAAGTTAAAAAGACATAAGCTAATAAAACTGATTATTAAAAACAAATATTTGAATATTGATATATATACATATATACATACATACAAATAAAATGTGCATGTATATACACATTTACACTACATAAGAACGTAGTTTAAGGATACTAACAATAGATACACTATTGTTCAAGCCAAGATATACACAGACATTTAATCTAATTTGCCACCTGAGTTCTTTAAGTTCTATTAAGTCAAACCAAGGGCCACCCCTAATATACCTAAACACAATATCCATCCCTATAAACCCAAACTCATGGGTAGATGAGTAGGCACTCACCTACCCATGAGTTTGGGTTTATAGGAATGGATATTGTGCTTAGGGATATTAGGGGTGGCCTTTTTAATTTAAAAATTAATCCAATCACCTAGACTAGGAACAGAACTCACAGCCTTCTGATTCGTCAGCAACAAAACTGAGTGTGCTACATCTTGAACCACTAACTCTAATAATGATTACATTTATTCTGAAGATTTCCACTGAAAAGGATTTCTCTTGTTGTGACTTGCTGTGCTTGAACTGTTTGGTGTTTTTTTTAGTTTTAGTGTTGTTGTTTTTTCAGGGGTACTATTTTTGCTTTATTTAGAAAATCAAAATACATGCCATAGTGCCAACACTACTTTAATGAAATAAATAAACAGTAAAAGAGAGGTATTGCATTGTCCATGTAGGAGTATCTTCCATTGTTCTATTCCAGCTTCCTTCCACTCTTCCAAAAAGTCTGTATATCCTCAGGAGTTCCCCTAGAAGTCAAGATGGTCCGAATCAGATGTTAGACATTGGTCATGATGTAGTCCAAAGAACTGGACTTGCATTGCTATTTTCTTATTTAAAGGAGGGGGTTGGGAGGGTGGCCTAATGGTTAAAGTGTTGCCTTACAAACACAAGGTGCAGGGTTTGAGTCTCACAAGGGATAATTGGCTAGGCGTAATATGGCTTACAAGGGCAGTTAGCTTAATACTAATCTATAAACCTATGAATATATGAAAAATTCCCCCATGAATCTGTAATCTGGTCCTCTGACAAGGTAAGTAATGTTTATAGTTTAACATATGCCCTACTTTCATAGGTTACACAGCAAAAATAAGGAAACTGGTAGCAAATCTGGCCTCTCCACAAACATAGTAACAACAGCAAAAAACAGAGTATACCAGAACCATGAGTAGTAATAAATCTGTTTGTTCCACTAGTAAAAACATTCACAGTAAAACTGCTTCAGGAATGAAGTAACAGAATAAAAACAAGTAAAAAGCTCTTTTTATATAATACAACAAAAACAGAGAGCACAAATCACATGATCAATTAAACCATTATACAATTAAAACATTTAAATGTCCAGGTATTTTACAAATATACTTAGACAACTACCTATATGAATCTATATACAATCATACACTACATGCATACATACAAACAAACAGCATCTTATACATGCATTAAAAAACCTCAAATATATTCACATATATGAACAGATACATATACATGGGATGGAAGATCGGAAATTCACCCCGGGGATCACATCAGTCACCCTGCTAGACAGGAGTCCAGGGAAGAAAATATTGTGGGAAGAAATAGCCAGGGAATTGTTATGGCTAGGCTTATATAGGGCCTAGGCCCGATAGCCTAGTACTAACTTATGAACCTTATGTACAAAGTCATACTATCTTACTTTATTGCTAAGATCTAATAACTCTGGTTTAAGAGCATAAGCATTATTCAGACCAGATAGATGTTGAGCTCTAAATCTTAATATCCATTTATTTTGTCTTTCTGTAAAATTTTTCTTGTCACTTCCCCTAAGATGTGTGGGAACAGAATGTAAAATCAAAAACTTAAACATATGTCATCTGTACCTGGTATGTGTTTATAGAGAGAAATAGTGTCTATTTTCCTTCTTATATCTGAAAGATGGCTACAAATTCTGTCTTTAAACCTTTGATTGGTCTTTTCTATATAGTATGCTGGACATTCAGAGCACTTCACCATATATATTATATCTCTTGTGTTGCAGTTTCCATAAGCTTTCAAATAAAATATAATATAATAATGTATAATAATAGTCTTCACTGGATATACTATAGTGTTTTCTGTATAAATATGCTTACAGAAAGTGCAGTTATTTAGGGGGGCATGGACAAGATGCCAGTCTGATAGCAGCAAAAACCCATAGCTCTGCTTAGATTTTAATATCCTCACAGGAAATATACTTTAATTTTTAGAAAAATCTAACTAAAAGTATACTGAAAGTTAGATTAACATAGACTCTTTATTATTTTTTTAAAAATTAATACATAGTCAAGAGATTTTTTTAATTATTTCTGTCAAGAAGTTTTCTACTGGAGATCTTAAAATGAGCAACTTGAAGAACCCACACCAGGAGAGTGCAGTGAAGAAAGAACTACATCTTATAATAACAAACATCCAAGAACTGTCACTAAAAACATGAGCAACGTGAAGAACCCACACCAGGAGAGTGCAGTGAAGAAAGAACTACATCTTATAATAACAAACATCCAAGAACTGTCACTAAAAACATGAGCAACGTGAAGAACCCACACCAGGAGAGTGCAGTGAAGAAAGAACTACATCTTATAATAACAAACATCCAAGAACTGTCACTAAAACATGAGCAACGTGAAGAACCCACACCAGGAGAGTGCAGTGAAGAAAGAACTACATCTTATAATAACAAACATCCAAGAACTGTCACTAAAAACATGAGCAACATGAAGAACCCACACCAGGAGAGTGCAGTGAAGAAAGAACTACATCTTATAATAACAAACATCCAAGAACTGTCACTAAAAACATGAGCAACGTGAAGAACCCACACCAGGAGAGTGCAGTGAAGAAAGAGCTACATCTTATAATAACAAACATCCAAGAACTGTCACTAAAAACATGAGCAACGTGAAGAACCCACACCAGGAGAGTGCAGTGAAGAAAGAATTAAATCTTATATTAACAAACATCCAAGAACTGTCACTAAAAACATGAGCAACGTGAAGAACCCACACCAGGAGAGTGCAGTGAAGAAAGAGCTACATCTTATAATAACAAACATCCAAGAACTGTCACTAAAAACATGAGCAACGTGAAGAACCCACACCAGGAGAGTGCAGTGAAGAAAGAATTAAATCTTATATTAACAAACATCCAAGAACTGTCACTAAAAACATGAGCAACGTGAAGAACCCACACCAGGAGAGTGCAGTGAAGAAAGAGCTACATCTTATAATAACAAACATCCAAGAACTGTCACTAAAAACATGAGCAACGTGAAGAACCCACACCAGGAGAGTGCAGTGAAGAAAGAATTAAATCTTATATTAACAAACATCCAAGAACTGTCACTAAAAACATGAGCAACGTGAAGAACCCACACCAGGAGAGTGCAGTGAAGAAAGAACTACATCTTATAATAACAAACATCCAAGAACTGTCACTAAAAACATGAGCAACGTGAAGAACCCACACCAGGAGAGTGCAGTGAAGAAAGAGCTACATCTTATAATAACAAACATCCAAGAACTGTCACTAAAAACATGAGCAACGTGAAGAACCCACACCAGGAGAGTGCAGTGAAGAAAGAACTACATCTTATAATAACAAACATCCAAGAACTGTCACTAAAAACATGAGCAACGTGAAGAACCCACACCAGGAGAGTGCAGTGAAGAAAGAGCTACATCTTATAATAACAAACATCCAAGAACTGTCACTAAAAACATGAGCAACATGAAGAACCCACACCAGGAGAGTGCAGTGAAGAAAGAACTACATCTTATAATAACAAACATCCAAGAACTGTCACTAAAACATGAGCAACATGAAGAACCCACACCAGGAGAGTGCAGTGAAGAAAGAACTACATCTTATAATAACAAACATCCAAGAACTGTCACTAAAAACATGAGCAACATGAAGAACCCACACCAGGAGAGTGCAGTGAAGAAAGAATTAAATCTTATATTAACAAACATCCAAGAACTGTCACTAAAAACATGAGCAACGTGAAGAACCCACACCAGGAGAGTGCAGTGAAGAAAGAACTACATCTTATAATAACAAACATCCAAGAACTGTCACTAAAAACATGAGCAACGTGAAGAACCCACACCAGGAGAGTGCAGTGAAGAAAGAACTACATCTTATAATAACAAACATCCAAGAACTGCCACTAAAAACATGAGCAACGTGAAGAACCCACACCAGGAGAGTGCAGTGAAGAAAGAATTAAATCTTATATTAACAAACATCCAAGAACTGTCACTAAAAACATGAGCAACGTGAAGAACCCACACCAGGAGAGTGCAGTGAAGAAAGAACTACATCTTATAATAACAAACATCCAAGAACTGTCACTAAAAACATGAGCAACGTGAAGAACCCACACCAGGAGAGTGCAGTGAAGAAAGAACTACATCTTATAATAACAAACATCCAAGAACTGTCACTAAAAACATGAGCAACATGAAGAACCCACACCAGGAGAGTGCAGTGAAGAAAGAATTAAATCTTATATTAACAAACATCCAAGAACTGTCACTAAAAATTGACAAATTTGAAAACAAAATGGATATTATCAAACAAGAATGCAGTAAACAACTGGAACTTCTAAATGGAATAGTGAAAAAATAATCTGAACAGATTCTTGCCTTAGAGGAAACAGTAACTGACCTATTTATTTTTTTATTTATTTTACATTTGTTAACCGGGCTAGTCTAACTGGATACATGTCCATTTTCAGTAGAGGCCCGGGGAGAAAAGCTCCAGTAGTAAACAATTTGATTATAAATTTGAAATACAATACAAGTGATGCAAATTATAGTTGATACATAGTAAATTAAAGTAGTTCAATATAAAATACAAGAAGCAGTGAACAAAAAATGGAGATAAAAGATGGTATTTACACTAATATAAAAGTGACAAAAGTATGTGCTAAATTATTTACACAAATAAAAGCGACAAAAGAGTATGATAAAATTATGAAAATAAGAATATTTTGTGATAATCAACAGGATAGATTCCACCAGTATGTTCTGTTGTGTTCACCAGTTCCTGTTCTGCTTCAAAAAGTATGCATTAGAGTTTGGAATATATAGTAGGAGGCGGAAATAATATTAGCAAAACCAGAAGGTTAGCCAGGGTTACTGCAGGGGCATAACCGGTGTGTTTTAAGGTGTCTTTTGAGGTTTTGTTTAAAGAGAGGCAAGGAAGAAAGTGACATCAGTTCGTTGGGGAGTAGGTTCCAGTTTTTTTCCACTGTGTTAGAAAACAGGGAATCACCAGCTCTGTTGTTAGTCTTGGTTATGCTAGCTAGACGTTTGCTAGAAGAGCGTAGGGAGTTTAGATTTTTATAGGGGATTATGAGATTAGATAGTACAGGAGTGCTGTTAGGTTGATAAAATATCTTGTGGGCAATGGTTAGTTGGGAGATATTCAGATGGTTTTGAAGTTCAAGCCAGCCTAGCTGCATTAGATTTAAACAGTGGTGGGTTCTAAAAGGATTGCCAGTGGCAAATCTGGCGATGTTGTTGTAGGCATGAGCTAATTTGACAAGGTTATTTTTTTTGAGGTTAGTGTATATGGGACAGGCATATAGAAGAGTTGAAATTAAATGGGAGTGTGCAATCTTGGTTCTGGCTATTGGAGTTAGGAAAGTTTTGATTCGATATAAGGAGCCTATTTTTCTGTTGACAGTTTTTATGGTATTATTTATGTGGGTATTGAACGTAAGGTTATTGACAATAGTAATTCCTAACAACTTGGTGGTAGAGTCGGGGTATATGGTTGTGCGATTATTGGAAATGACAGAGAAATCTATAGGGGAGGACTTACTGGTGGGTGTAAAGAGAAGGAGCTTGGTTTTTTTAGCATTGAGAAGGAGGCAACATTTTGTGAACCATGTTTCAACTGTGTTGAATACATTCTGAGTCAGAAAATGTAGTTCAGATGGGGAGCTTGCCGAGCATATTAATGTTGAATCTTCTGCATATTGAATGCAGGTGGCTTGTGGGATTGCTACATGGAGGTCGTTGATAAAAAGAGAAAAAAAGGAGTGGGCCTAGAATAGAGCCTTGAGGGACTCCAAGGGTGACTGGTAGAAGGGATGATATATTATTTTCCCAGAGAACTGCTTGTTGTCTATTGGTTAGGTCGGACATGAACCATTTAATAGCCAGAGAGTCAAGGGAAAAGGATTCAAGAATGTTGATAAGAAGGGTATGGTTTACCATATCAAAAGCTTTTGAGAGGTCAATAAAGAGTGCAGATGAGAGGTTGTTGTTATTGCGATTTCTATTTATAACATCTGTAAAGGATAACAGGGCAGTAGTGGTGCTATGTGATGGCCTAAAACCATGCTGGCACTTAGCTATTGTGTTATTTTGAGTTAAATGGTTTAAAAGTTGTTGGTGAATGCATTTTTCCATGATTTTTGCTAAGGGTGATAAAAGAGCTATTGGCTGGTAGTTAGAGTAATCATTTGAGTTACCACCTTTGTGAAGGGGGATAATATGGGAGATTTTCCAGATGTCTGGAATGATTCCTTCCTTAATGGTTCTGTTTATGAGGATGGATATGGGATATGAAATTATTTTGGCTGCTTTTTGGAGGTATTCAGAAAGCAGCTGCTCAGCAGAAGGAGTACAAGGCTTAAGTTTTAGAATGAGTTTGTAGATGAGAGTGGTAGAGATAGGTTGCATATATAATGCTGGTAGAGTGCTGGGTATGGAGGTGGGAAGGCTTGAGCTGTCTGGAGTAAGTTGACTAGCTAGTGCTTGTATGGTTTCTGTAAAGAAGGAGTTGAAGATATTGGCAGTTTGATGGGGGGTATCTGGGTCTGCCTGAAGTGGGGTAGGTGTACGAGAGTGCCCTGGGGAAAGGAGTTTATTGATACTAGACCAGAATGTCTGGGGGTTGTTTTTGTGATTTTGCTGTAGTTTACAGTAGTAGTTCTTTTTATCCATGAGTATTGCCTTTTTTGTACTATTTCTTAGTTGCTTAAAGATTTGTTGATCAGAAATATTTTTGTTAGCTTTTCACTTAGCCCAGGATTTATTCCTAAGTAATATTTTTTGTCTGGTTTCTTTGGAAAGCCAGGGGGCTGGTTTGGCCTTCATTCTGATGGACATTTTTGGGTGCATGCCTGTCAAGGATAGATAGGAATTTAGCGTTTAGATAATTGACAGCCTCTTCAAGTGGTAGAGTTTTTAAGGGGTTCCAGTCACAGGCACTTGGTTCATTTTGGAATGATACTGGGTTGAAGTGTTTGTTAGTACGTATGATTCTGTATATGGGGGAATTGAGATATCATTTTTATGCCTAAGGATGTAGGTTAAAGTATGATCACTAACATCGTCAGGTAGAGTTCCAACATTGCAAGTTGACCTAGACACTAGAGTGACAGAAAATGAACATCAAAATAAATTTCTTCTGAAACAAAACAGCAGGCTGACTGAGAAACTGGAAGACCTTGAAAGTAGATCAAGGAGGAATAACATAAAAACATATGGAATTCCTGAGAAAGAAAAGGGTGCTAACATGATTCAGTTTCTCAAAAAGTGGTTTCCATCAGCACTGGAAATGCCTGAATCTCTCTCTTCTGGAATTGAGAGGGCTCATCAGTCCCTGGCAAATCCAACTTAATCTCTGAGTTCATCTAACTCCAGCTCTATAATAGCTAGATTTCTTTCCTCGCAAGACAAGGACTTAGTGCTGAATTCAGCTTGGACTAATTCCCCTATCAAGATTGGTGAAAAGGTTATTTGTTTTGACAATGACTACACCTCTATAGTCATATCCAGAAGAAAGGAGTGTGTTCGTCTAATTAAGTTCTTGAAAAAAGCCAATATCAAAGCTCAAATTGTTTTTTCTGCAAGAATAAAAATCACCTTACATGAAAGAGTGAAGATCTTTGATTCCCTACAAGAAGCAGTAGAATTTATCCAAAAGAAGAAAATACTGTCGGAAATAGAAGAAATGGAATGGTCATCCCAGAGTTTGAAGAGACAGGCAACAAAAAATGGATGGTTTGTAAAGGAAGGAGCAAACAAAGCTAAGAAACTAAAGGACTAATGAATACACTCCTAATTTTAAATGCTTTGTTTTAGAGTAATAATATATTTGATTCCGGAAAGTCTCTATGCTGTAAGGTAATGTGAATCATTTTTATTATTAACTTTCTGTTTTCCTTTCAATATCTACTTCTTCTAATTACATATAGTACTAAGTATTTAAATAACATTCTCTTTATCTCTCTCTCTCTTCTTTCTTCCTATTCTTTTTTGTTACCAATGTTCCTTTTCTCTCTTTTCCCCATTATAAGTACTTTACATACTTTTCCCTTTTAAATAGCTACAAATTATATATGTCTTCTAATTCTTTAGTAAGAGTATAATTTGACTTAATACCAAAGTGCATTTTTGTCTAGTGGGTCAGTGGTGGGGTAACAAAGTGTTTCTGATTATTGTTTCTAACTAGATGTTTTAGACTCTTTGTTTAGATACATTTAAACATTAATGCAGTACATGAATTGTGTTTTATAGATAGCTGATATATATATATATATATATATATATATATATATATATATATATATATATATATATATATATATATATATATATATATATATATATATATATATATATATATATATATATATATATATATATATATATATATATATATATATACTAGGTTCCCCATTTCTCTTTCTCTCTCTCTCTGGCCTGGTTAACTGTTGAGTAAATGATTGAAATGTTATAATATGATTTCTGATTTGAGGCAGCTGTTGTTACTTCTAAATAGCTGTTTTATATGAAAGGGTTAATTTTTTCATGATGTTCAAGTTTTGTGAGGAAACTGGTGGTCTGTGTGACTGTTTTCATTGTGGAGATTCATGACATGCACTGACAAGGCAGCTTGAAAATTTTTTTTTTTGCTTTCTGTAAACTCTAAAAGCTTCAAGATCTGAATTTCCCAACGAAAATGCGTTTTCTTTTTCTACTAGAGACAACTTCTATTGTGCATGAGCCTATTTAGATACTTTTTAACAAGTTTATGAAGCTGCAGCTTGAGGAAACAACAGTGATGACATCATTTGACCTTTTGAACTTGTTAAATGGTTGTACTTAGAATTCTTTTCTCTTGAAATTCTGTTATCCTTCACTAGATACTTTAAATGGTTAATAATTAGTTCTGATAAGTGTTTAACTCCTTTGAAAACGCCTATGTTCTCTTATAAATACGTGCATTTTGCAGATTCAGTGACACTATTAGTAACTAAATGACATCAAGTGAACTAGGAGCTGTATTAGAAAACTCATTATGCATATTAACATCAGACTTATGTTATAAAACTAAACCTTTAGTAACTAAACAAAGGGTGGTAAAGTCCCCCTTTTTTGTCTCTCTCTCTCTCTCTCCCCCTTCCTGATGAAAGACATCAACACGTATATTGTTAATACATATAAGTAATATTTGTATAATTGCAAAATTTAATAGTTATGTTATAATAAGTGTTTTATATATATATATATATATATATATATATATATATATATATATATATATATTCAACAGATCCTTACATGAAAAATGTTAGATAGATGACTGATTCTTTGGCTTTTCCCGGTTAGGGGTTGCCACAGCGGAACTCCAGTCTGCTAATGATTGGCAGTAGATTTTTATGGTGCCAAGTTGCCAGCCCGACACCCAACCTTCAGTGAAGGCACGCCCATTCACGCATGTCTTTCAGATACCACTCAACCACGGGGAGGACATGCAGACTCCACACAGAAGGCACTCCAGCCAAGAATCGAACAGGAGAACCTCTTGTTCTGAGGCAACAATGCTACCGCTGTACCACCGCAGCAATGACTGATAAAATGGTTAAATCATTTGATGTTTCTTGAAAAGTCTTGGAAATATTGACAATCTACTTACCTTCAGCTTCTAATGTTTATACATACTTTGATCTGATGTGTATTTCTGGCATATCTATGTATTAGAGGTGCTATTATCATATGTGACATATTCATATAGCTTCAAATATATTGGACACTGTCATTCTAATATATATTTCATGGATTCAGATTTCTTTAGTTGCTTTCATAATGCTTTTCTTTTTTGTTTTTTTATACTATATTCTAAGCAGAGATGGATAATTTGTGCCTTTTGGTATTGGAGAGGTGGTGGATGGATGGTTTAGTTAAGTTTTTAACTAAACCAGAAATTTTCCCTGGGATTCACGAGTGGCTGATTTCTGTGCAGAAACAGTGTAGGAGCTCCTGCTCGGAAAATGGCTGCCATGCGATCCAGGAAAGTGCCGTTTTCATGTGCATGAGCGGCCCTACACTGTTCCTGCATGGAAAGTTGTGCAGGATGCAAATCACCTCATTTGCTGGTAAAAAAAATGTAAATGAGGTGATTTTGCGATACACAAAGTTGGCCAGAGTCCGTGCAGGAACAGTGTTAGAGCAGAAATGTATTCAGTTAGTAACTGCATACATTTCTGCATCTGAACAAATGGAGGCAGGACAGCTCATGGAAAGTATGTATTACAGTCAAACACACATGTCAATGGCCAAATATAAGGCCATTGGCATTAATAACATTTTTTTTTAAATTAAACTCTTTTTTGGCCGATCACAGCTGTTTAAGCTTAGGGCAGCAGCGCGCAAACAGGTTTGTGCCAAAAAAAAAAAAATTAAATTTAAAAATGAGAAAAGTCAATTTTAAGTTAATTCTGCATTTTGCCATTATAGTCAGTGGCATGCAGAATGTAAACAATACCATGGAGCACTGGTTGTCAAGGGAAAAGGGTCCATTTAAGTGCAGTAACTAATGACTTACACACTGGGGTATGCAAATGACGGGAGTTATACTGAATCACAGATTTTCTCAAAGCATCAGCTTGTACCTAACCTTGTAGGTGCAGCAATATAACAGTGCAAGTGTAACAGCTAAATGACTTCATAAAGGGGTGTGTCATGCTTCCTGTAAGTGCATTGGAGCTCTGTGGCCCGTGTTTGCCCTTAGCTAAACACAGCTAAGGAAGGGGGTGTGTCAAATGCACCTCAGCACTGTGTATACAGACTAAATGGGTGTGCGTGTTTCCCAATGGGATTTAAACAAAAAAAAAAGGAAAAAAAGAGGAAATGGCAGCACTGTTTACATTTGAGCACTGGATATGCACGGTGTGCCTCAGGGCTTAAATAGGGTGGAACTGGTAAGAGGAAACAGCACTAGGAAGGCAATCAAGGTGAACTAGCATAGCTGGCAGGTGGAATGTATCAGAATCAGCCAATTACACATGCAGCAGCCCATCACACTAATATAGACTATGCAAACACCCTACAGACTGTTATTTTCCCACAATCTCTACATCACCGGTGTACACAGATGGGGGTTTTTAACTGGCAAAACTAACTAAAAATGTTAGAGGCTGCTGCTGCTTTACTCCATCAATATGTGCTAGAGACTGAGGGTGGTGAGGCGGAGAATGCTGACAACCGACCCACAGTGAGGAAGAGTAGAGTGTACAGACCCAGTGTAACCTACCAGGCCCTACATGAGCTGGAGATAGTAGAGCACTATAGAGTGGACAGGGACATTCTAAAGAAAATTGTTGAGCTGTGCCAGCCATGCCTTACACACGGAACTAATAGGCAGGAACCCATCCAGTGAATACCAAGGTATGTCTAGTCTTAAGAATACTAGCTACAGGTACATTCCAAAGACCAAATGGGGATGGGGGTCTCACCTACATCACTATCCAGGGTACTCTATCAGGTCCTGGATGCCATGACACAACATGCCAATGAGCACATATATTTCCCCACCAGCCATGAGGCTCTGACCACATGTATGCATCTCTTCCACCATGTAGCAGAATACCCTGAGGTAGTTGGTGCTATAAACTGCACGCACAGCCACATCAAAGAACCACCTGGTGAGTGGGGCAGGGTCTACATAAACTACAAGGGCTTTCCCTCCATCAACTGCCAGGTTGTGTGCGATGCCCAGGGCATTATCATGAATGTGTGTGCTGGCAGCCATAGAAGCTATCACAACTCCCACATCTGGCATTGCTCACAGCTGTATCAGGCATTTGCCAGGGGGGACATCCCATATGGCCATCTAGTGGGGGATGCTATCTATGCACTGGAGCCATGGCTGATGATACCCATCAGAAATGTACACACACCTGAACAAGTACACCATAATGAGGCACACACACAAACCAGAATCATTGTAGAGCATGTGTTTGGGATGTTGAAATCACAGTTCTGCTGCCGTGACATATCTGTTGGAGCCTTGCAGTACTCTCCAGCTACATGTACACAAATGTTCATAGTATGTGCCATGCTACACAATATGATCCTGTGGAAACAGATGCAGCAGGAACAGCACGGGGCAGGGCCACACAGCTCCCCACCATTGCCAAGGTCAGCACAGGCACAGAGGGACTCGGAAGAGGAACATCCTGAGTCTGCCCCTGTAGGCAAAAGGAGGCATGCACAGTATGCCCAGGCCTTGGCAAAGAGGCAACTCATAGCACACACACTGACAGTGTAGGGACCCAGGGACTGATACCTCCCTCTGACTTGCACATACAGTAAAAGGGATGACAAAAATGACACTACCTGAGTTTTACCATAGGGAGTGTACTATGTGCATCCAAGATAGTCAGCCCTCCAGCACTGTCTTCATTACAGGCCCAGCACCAAGGTAAGTCACTCTTCCTATCAATTACTAAATGGAGTAGTATATTCTCATACTTGTATGTATGATATGGATGCAAGCATGCAAGGGAATTGGGTGGCTGAATGGGATAGCAGCAGACAGCTATATGGGACAGCAGGAAATTCATAACAAATACTGGTGTCAACATACTAGGCAGCACTACACAAGGTGACAACCCCCACTGCAGTACATGTGATGGCCCAAAGAACTGTGGGTGTCTATAGGTCACACACACATGGATGTCAATAAGGGTCACATATCCACCACCAGCCTCTCCCAGCAGAACAGGTGTAGATGACCATAAAGAAAGGCAGGGCTAAGGCCCACAAATTATAGCAATGGTAAACAGCCCCCCACCAGACCTACACAGACATACTGCAACAGATCTGGCAGTTGCATTCCAGTTCTGAAGGGTATGAAGTCTAAAACTGAAATATATGCCATTAAGATCTAACATGTGTACTCTACTAATATGCCTCCTGTCTGCATGATAGGTCACAATACAATATGAAATGGAAGCCAAGAGAGTAACTGAAATACCAGTACAGTCATTTCAAATGTTAAAGTCTGCAGGTGTGCACCCCCCCCCCCACAATCCCATGTATAAATGCAGTAACAGATGGCCTGCAGCACTCCTAAATGGCCTACAGTCTTCTGGCAAAGGCTCATGCCTCACCCATAGTGCCAATACATGGAATGCTAGGGGGGTCCCAACAAACAACCTATTACAGTAAACTGAAAACAAATGCAAAGCCAGGTTGACAAATACCAGTAGCATGCCCCCCCTGTCCTACTGCAAAGACTGTGGATCAGGCTATAACTACTACTGGGATAAAGGCCCAGCATAGGGATACCTCTGAGATATTGCCTATATAATGTTAGGTGGAGGAGAGAATAACATACGGGGAGGGGGGGGTGTAGAAGCATGGATGTCACGGAGTGTGTGAAGTCTGAAACTCTAATATCTGCCCATACTACGCCCGATTGCAAACCCATGAATGAATAGCCACAAAACTTCTGGTAAACCACAATGTGAAGTTAAACTGACCAGATATATGAATCCTACCTCTGGATAACCTAGGTTTATCTGTACAACTGAGAGGTATGTCCCCAGCAGGATATGGCCATTCCATGAAGTTGAGAAAAGCACAAGGAGTGGATCCCCAGGCAGCATACTAACAAGGTGCTGGGCCATTTACACAGAACCAGCAGTCTATTGTCTGTTGCAACCCCTCCACAATGGCAGGTGTGTGCAGGAATGTGCAGTCTATATACCTCAGAATATTGGTCTCAGCTTCATTCATCTTGAATTTCCTGGTAAATAACTGTGAGCAAAGAATGATAACTGTCCGTGATTGATGACATGACACATCACAGTGTAAAACAGCACATATGTCAGAAAATCTATGCTACAACCAAACATGTCACACAAGCAGCACAGACAGCAATAGTTACAGTATTCCCCCGTATGTTAAGCCTATTGTGTCTCCATATTGGCAACCTTTCTACGGATATCCTGAAGAAACAGTTTGCTAGGTGTGGTTGTAGCACACAAAACCAAGAACTGGAGTCCAACCCTCCCTGGAATGGATGCACACACTCAATATAGAAGGTCATACTGGGCATGCTCCTACACTTTGAGAAATGAAGCACATGTCTCACACCACAGTGGAATACAGATAATCGGTTTTTCGCAGCTGTCTGTGCTCACACACCTATTTGTAGACCATTGATACTTCACGCACACACACTGGATAAGAATACACATGCATATCTAAGGCCAACATAATATAGTATGTCAAACATACACACACAGAGAAGTGGGTAAGAGAAAGACAGACAGCGACAGGGAGAATCCCATTATGAGACCTGTCCCATCCACTACACATCCCATAGGCCTATATCACATGATGTGCTGATGTAATTCACTGTAGAAATATCTTTGATTAGCCCTCAGCCCTGTAGTGTCAGTGGTGCTTGTGATAACTGTATAACACTAGCGTACAAATAGGTTTCCATGTAGCAGTTGTAATCTCAGTTCTGTCAAATGTAAAGTTGTGTGTGAGTGTGTGTGTGTGTGTGTGTGTGTGTGTGTGTGTGTGTGTGTGTGTGTGTGTGTGTGTGTGTGTGCACGCGTGTGTGTTTCTAGATGAATGTAGTTGAGGTCATTCACACTCACTAAACCTCCCTTAACTTCCCTCAGCAATGCTGCTGATGTCACTCACCTTCAAAGATACTTTTGGAAACTCTCCCACATATAAGCTCTGTGGTGCTTGTGATAACTGTGTAATACTATAGTGTAGGAAACTAGTTAGGTAGGAGTTCTAATCCTGGTCCTTGCAACTGTGTAAATGTGAGTGTTTGTGTGAGAGAGTGTGTGTATCCTTGCAGAAGCCTGACTTTTGTGGTCATTCACACTTACAACACTTCCCTTAACCCTCCTTTAGCACTGCTGCTGATGTCATTCACCTTCAAAGATACCTTTGCACAGCTCTCCAACATACAAGCTGCATGGTGCTTGTGATAACTGCATAATACTATAGTGTATCAAACTAGTGATGTAGGAGTTCCAATCCTCATCCTAGCTAATGTGAAAATGTGAGTGGTTCTGTGAGAGAGTGTGTGTATCCTTGTAAAGACCTGACTTTGTGATCATTCACAATTACAAACTTCCCTTACCCCTCCTTTAGCACAGCTGCTGATGTCACACACATTCAAAGATACTTTTGCACAGCTCTCCAACATATAAGCTCTGTGGTGCTTGCAATAACTGCGTAATACTATAGTATAGCAAACTAGTTAGGGAGGAGTTCCTATCCTGAACCTAGTAAATGTGAGAGAGTGTATGTATCCTTGTAGAGACCTGATTTTGTAGTCATTCACACTTACAACACTTCCCTTACCCCTCCTTCAGCACTGCTGCAGATGTCACTCACCTTCAAAGATACATTTGCACAGCTCTCCAACATATAAGCTATGTGGCACTTATGATAACTGTGTAAAATACTATAGGGTAGCAAACTAGTTAGGTAGGAGTTCCAAGTCTGATCCTGGCAACTGTGTAAATATGAGTGTGTGAGAGAGTGTGTGCATCCTTGTAGACACCTGATTTTGTGGTCATTCACACTTACAACACTTCCCTTCACCCTCCTTTAGCACTGCTGCTGATGTCACTCACCTTCAAAGATACCTTTGCAAAGCTCTCCAACATGTAAGCTCTGTGGCATGTGCGATAAATGTGGAACAATGTAGTAGCAATAACTGTGCAGGTAGGGGGTTGAATCTAATTCCTGGCAAGTGCTTGTGTGTGTACATGTATATGTCCATACCTCAAAGATTTTGGCCACATTTACACCCAGTACACATCTCAGTGCCTGACTTTAGCAGTCCTGTAGATATCATCCACCTTAGAAGTACCTGTTGGCAAACCTAAGCCATGTAAGGTGAATGGTGCATGTGGTAAATGTGCAACATAATGGTCTGAAAATATAGTTAGATAGAGATTTGACCCTCACCCATGGCAAATGAAAAAGTGTGTGTAAGGTAAAATATTTTGTGTAATCTCTCACCCACTACATCACCCAATGCCGGTATTTACAAGGGCTGGTATTGTTCCTCACTTTAGAAGTACCTTGGGACAACATCCTTCCTATAAGCTCCATAGCATGTGTGATAAATGCGTAACACTGTAGTAGCAATGCATAGTTAAGTAGGAGTTTGAAACTCAGTACTGGCAAGTGTGTGTGTCTGTCATCAGTATCCTCTGTGGGGGTAGGTGTGATTGTGTAATAACAGAATCCACTGGGGGGTTGGTTTTGCTAAATTATTATGTTGAGGACCTAGTATATGTCCCAATGTCCACATTACAAGGCCAACAATTGTCAAACACTGTAGAGGTTGGTATAGACAATCCACAGCTCTGAATGTCTAGTGCCATGTGCAATGACTGCATGACAGTATGGATTAGTGAACAATATAGGCAACCCTTCTAATACTCAGAGACCACTCTCCACCCACGAATCATATACAAACACACTTGCTTGGCTAGGCAACAACCACTATATTGGTAGTTCCCCTGCATATTGCCTCACAGATAGTACCCATAGTGTGATTGCAGTAGACTACATGCCTGTTGACCACAACAGTGCTGCTGAAAACAGAAAGTACTTTGATGTGTTACATCTCCTGACTGTGTGTTATCCTGCAAGTTAAAGGATATGGCACCCTGTTCCATCCCTTCAGTAGCACAACCAATGTGTACAGTGGCCCTTTTGCCATGTTCCCCACTAGACGCCTGCAACAAATGTAGAGTCTGCAAATGTAGACCACAAAGAGAATACCATGCCTTATATACATGCCCTGTATGGACAGGCACCAATAACTTCAATGAATACCCGTATCATACTGTCAATGTAGGTGCGATCACTACCTCAGTTACATAGCCAGGTCTCATCAAATGAGGTCAGGAATGCTACATCAGAAGATAGTATACCAGTCTGTCTACACAACATGCCCCAGAGGTGTCAAGCACACTTACACACTTCAAAGAAAATGCATGTGGGACATGTGTGCAACCCAGACACTGTCTATGTTATGGAATATAAATCACATACATGGGAAGCAGTGCGCATCACTGGCCACCCACAATAGAAATCTGGATGAGTGGATGGGGAATACAATACTGACCCCTGGGGCCCACTCCAGTGACTATACTCCTGAGCCACACTGGAGACTCTTTTCATATGGCCTGATGCCAGGATATTCCCTTGGACTAGCCTTGTAGAGTCTTCAGGCATATTCACCAACTACACACCTATGAAGCAATGAACCTATGGATCTCACTACTGGAAAGTGTGTGTGTTTGTGTGTGTGTGTGTGTGTGTGTGTGTGTGTGTGTGTGTGTGTGTGTGTGTGTGTGTGTGTGTGTGTGTGTGTGTGCGTGTGTGTGTGTGTGTGTGTGTGTGTGTGTGTGTGTGTGTGTGTGTGTGTGTGTGTGTGTGTGTGTGTGTGTGTGTGTGTGTGTGTGAATAGTAATCCCAATGTGTTTGGTTGATGAATATCCCCTGTGACTATGGTAATTAACAATTGGAGGTGTGTCCAAAATAGAACTTGTACCAGTGTCCATTCTAAAACAGATGATGTAAATCAACATATACCTATGTACAACCCTCAGCCCTATAATCTGTGAAGCATAAGCAATCACTGTGTTACATACCGGAAATTAATGTGCACATACTGTACCCTGCCTATGACATGATGGATGTGTTACCACACTGTCATACATAAAGCCTTGCTGCAGGGTCACAGCCTGGTGACACACAGATGCCTAGAACAGAAATGGGATACAGCATGTGAGAACACATTCACTCAGCACTTCACTTGTGGGGAGAAAGAGTGGTAAAGTTGGCACTGAATGTGTTGCCAAGACTGTGGCCAATATCTGTTGTCTCAGGATAGGTATTAGCATTGTGCAGTAACTCACAGCACTTGTATTTAATGATGTGGAGGTTGTTGATGTAACTATCAAAGACTGTTGTAACTGTTGTTAGTGTCTGTTGCATCTCTGCTGCCATACATGCTTGTTGGGAATTCCATGAGGTATCCAAAGTTGTGTTTGAGCTAATAAGGGAGTTCAACAGTCATGGAACACCACCTATCCCTGCAACAGTGTCCTCCCTCTGATGTACACTTTAGTAATGGCAGGGGACCATCACATTATCTCCCAGTGTTTGGAGGACAGTGTCTGGGTTCTGTTGGCTCTGGCTAGTACTATGCATTCATGTACCTGTTTGTACAGTGCCTATGTACATGATTCTACAGTCATGCAGCCATTTCCCATTGCCATGGGTGCAGTGAAGACATTCACCCCTGTTTTCATGGTGGCAAAGTCAGCTTCGGAGAGGTTTTTCCAGGTGATTATCTTTGTGGGGGTTGTGGCTGACATGTTGAGTTCCATGTTGATTACAGCCTGTGTGAATCTCACCATGCAGAGATTGACATCTGTGGATGAACAACAGTCCCATATTTAAGTGGACAACACAGGTCAGGGTTGTTGAATCATCTACCAGGGGTCAGTATGAGCTGATCTAGGGCAATGGAAATTAAAATGATGAATCCTAGGAGTGTTGTGACACTGTACTGGCACTTGGCTACATTACCCAGGTGATGGATGGGGTAGTTAAAGACTCACATACTATGTCACTGTTGCATTGGACCATCATAGAGGGGCAGGGTATTGAGGAATGTGCATTGACAGTATAAGGATATAGATGTGGACCCATAGCAGGCTATGGTCTGGATTGCATTATTAGCCCAAGGCAGTTGTACCAGAAGTATCTCCAATGCATTATGATGGGATACTAGTCTGGAGGTGTTCCTATCCATAATGAATATGGAGACAACACCACTTGTGGAGGTGTGGTGTGGTCCATGTTTGGGGGATGACAGCTGTGGAATACATCATAGCCTGATACTGCAGGTCTGCTGTCTGCTGCTGTGAGCCACCTCTCCATTACAGCAGACATGTGTCCTCCTCTCCAACAACTGCTCTGAGTGACTGCATCCTGACAGTTAGATATCCACTATTGAGCAGTATGACCCTAAGATTGCATACATGTGTAGCTGTTATGGTGGTAATAACATTAGGAACACTGCCTAATAATAAATAAATAAATAAATAAAATACCTATATGTGTCAACAACTAGATACCCTAATAGATCTAGTTGAAATATGTACCCAAGTTTTGTCTGTATGTTCTCTATAATTGTCTCTTTGGAGCATTTCTCCCCGGGCCTCCACTGAAAATGGCCATGTATCCAGTTGGACTATCCCAGGTAACAAATGTAAAATAAAAATAAAAAATAAAATAAATAAATAAAGCACCATAGGGGTAACAAGACACTTAGCCAGTACCTGGTAACCCAGTGGTGACAGATATAGGACATCCTTGGCAAGTAATTGGGTTCTGTCAATCATGTCATTCCAAGCAAAGAGGTTTTGGATCCCCTGAGAATGACACATAACACATAAGCCAATCTGTTGATAGTAAATTAAACAAAAACGTTGTGTAATGGCAGAAAAAAACAACTAATAAACCAAAAACACACCACCCAGATTTCTGGACTCCACACAACTTTATTAATAAGGTTAAGTGCTTTTATCAATCGAAGTTGACTTCATCAGCGCAAGAAACACAGTTAAAAAGGGTTTAAATAGTGTAAGATCATTGATCATTGGCTATAATTAAACCAATCACCATCTATTGCATTATTGGCTATGTTTAAACCAATCACCATCTATCGCGTTTAAAGTACACTCAACCAATTCTAAAGGTAAAATTGTTTGTATGGGTGAGAAACCTGTTTTTTCCACAAAGGTGGATGATAACTTGAAAGTACTTTTATTAAACAAGGTTGGGCTGGGTTTTAATAAAAACTGCTTGGATGGTACCAAACCATGTAGGTGGTGCCTCCAATGTTGTCATATTCTGCAGGTGCCTTATGTTACTCTACTCAATAGAAAAGTATATTTTAAAAAAGGAAATTGTTTTACCAACAGAATTGTATATCTTGCAGTGTGTAGTACATATACTGGCTTCTATGTTGGAAAAATGGAGAGGGCACTTAAATCTAGGATATACAAGCACCTATATGATATAAGGAGCAGAAAGGAGACAAATGCCTTATATAGGCATAGTATGGTTTGTCAGAATTTTATGGGTTTTAAGTTTGCCATTTTAGATATAGGAGATGTTGACCTAAGAGTTGGGGACTGGAAAAATATTTTATGCAAAAAAGAATTATTGTGGCAGCTAAGGTTAGCTGCCAATCTATACCCTGGATTAAATGATGCTATATCTATATTGCCTGCCTTAAAGGAGAAGGCAGGAAAGCTATGAACATAATATGATTATGTTTAAAATATTGGTTTAGTTTCTCCTGTGGTCAACCTAGTGGAGTATTTTAAAACAAACAATCTGTGGCTGGATACAAACAAATTTTAAAGACTTTTTTTAAAATATTTTATGGTACAAAGAAGAGGCTACTTTTAGAATTGGTTGAGTGTAATTTAAATGCAATAGATGGTGATTGGTTTAAACATAGCCAATAATGCAATAGATGGTGATTGGTTTAATTATAGCCAATGATCAATGATCTTACACTATTTAAACCCTTGTTTAACTGTGTTACTTGTTCTGATGAATTCAACTTTGATTGATGAAAGTGCTTAAACTTATTAATAAAGTTCTGTGGAGTCCAGAGACCCTGGTGGTGTGTTTTTGATTTATCAATCTGTTGATAGTACCGCAGCATCATTCTGGGTGACAGTGGTACATTGCCCAGGGCTACTGTCATACCTGCCTGTACAGTATAATCAGAGAGTTCACCTTGTCTCCTGTCATGTAGTCCAGGGAGGTGTGTCCCAAGTCATTCACACCCACATGGATACGGAGTGATACATGTTGTTGTGAAGTGACATGACTGGCTGTGTCATGTGTTAGATGCTGGCATGTAATAGATATTTGGTTGCTACCTGCTCCATATTCAACTTATTGAGTGGGATGTGTGTGCCTCAGTATTGAGTTACCCATGATCACTGTATTGTGCAAGGTGGTTAGCCTTACGATCTTAGGATGGGGACACAGTGTGTAGGTTAAATATGTGTCCCTTGGCATGTGCCATGTTGTGGTCTCTGAGTGGGTGTCTGCCTTGCTGGTCTGTGGTTGGTAAATGGGTAAATGTCCATTGAATACCTCTGGGAAGGTGGGTGTGTGGCTTTTCACTGTATGTCATGGCTGTCAAAGTGGGTGTCATGGTGAGCTACGTGTTCCACATGGTGTGGTGCAGGTGCTGATCTTATCCTCTTGACTTGCTAGTCCAGTCTTTGCTGGAGAATGCATATGTCCACATTGGGTGATATATGGGTAACCATCACAGGTCTGAGTGTTTGGAGTTTAGAGGGCAGGGCTGTCTGTGTACATGAGGCAGTTGCAACAGTGCCCCATAATGGACAAGTACACCAGGTTAATGACTGAAAGCACAGATAACTATCCTTCAAACATGCCAGGAGGGGTGGACATAACTATTAAGTACTGGGGCTACATCTGTAATGAAAGAGTAATGCTGCCAGCTGCCAGGTGTGCCACACTTCTTGATACAATAACCTGGTGAAGTGCCAAGCCATAATGCTAGTTGAAGTGCAAGACAGAAAGAACTAGCATGATGTACAGGTGGAACATAAGGCAGACTGTCTGCTACCTGTAATACTTTATTCAGCTGAGCAGTTATCAGCAGCTTTGGACATGTGAAAGCTCAGTAAGCTCTGTAGCATGTGCAGTAACTGTGTAATACTATAGCAGACATACCTACATAGGCAGGAGTTCTAATACTGGCAAGTGTGTGTGTGTGTGTGTGTGTGTGTGTGTGTGTGTGTGTGTGTGTGTGTGTGTGTATTATATATATATATATATATATATATATATATATATATATATATATATATATATACATGTGTGTGTGTGTGTGTGTGTGTGTGTGACACACTCATGTACTGTCTGGCACATTTTTGACCTGTGTACTACCCTTTACACTTCCCTTCACTCCAATTAAGTAGTCTTGTTGATGTCATCCATCTTAGAAGTACCTTTGGAAGAGGTGGAAATGTGTAAGCTCTGTGGCGTGTCGGATAACTGTGTAGCACTATAGTAGGAATACCTAGATAGAAAGGAGTTCTATGTGTATGTATGTGTGTGTGAGTCATGTACTGTCTGACCTATACCATTTGTGACCTGTATACTACCCTTTACACTTCCCTTCACTACAATTCAGTAAACCTGTTGATGTCATCCACCTTAGAGGTACCCTTGGAAAAGGTGGAAATGTATAAGCTCAGTGGTGCATCTGATAACTGCATAACACTATAGTAAGAATACCTAGATAGGCAGGAGTTCTAATCACAATACTAACAAATGTGTGTATGTGTGTGTCTATCATGTAGTGTTTGGTTCATACCATTTTTGACTTGTATACCACCCTTTACACTTCCCTTCACTCCAGTTTAGTAAACCTGTTGATATCATCCACCTTAGAAGTACCTTTGGAAGAGGTGTACATTTATAAGCTCTGTGGCGTGTTTGATAACTGCATAGCACTATAGAAAGAGTACCTACATAGGTAGGAGTTCTAATACCAATACTGGCAAGTGTGTATGCATGTGTGTGTGAATCATGTACTGTCTGGCTTATACCATTTCTGACCTGTATACTACACTTTACTCTTCCCTTCACTCCAATTTAGTAGACCTGTTGATGTCATCCACCTTAGAGGTACCTTTGGAAAAGGTAGAAATGTATAAGCTCTGGCATGTCTGATAACTGCATAGCACTATATTAAGAATACCTGCCTATGCAGGAGTTCTAATCCCAATACTAATAAGTATGTATATGTGTATGAATCATGTACTATCTGGCTCATACCATTTTTGACCTGCGTACTTCCCTTCACTCCAATTTAGTAGACCTGTTGATGTCATCCACTTTAGAAGTACCTTCGGAAGAGCTGGACATGTATAACATCTGTGGTGCATCTCATAACTGTGTAGAACTATATTAGGAATGCCTAGATAGGCAGGAGCTATAATCCTAATGCTGACAACTGCTTGTGTGTGTGCGATGATCATATCTTGTGTGGCTCATACCATTTTGATGTGTATACCATACACGGCTGGTGACCACCTCCTGCTACCATTACTTTATATAGTGTGGTAACAGCATCTGCCTCACATGCAGCAGGTTAAACCATTGTACAGTCTTCTGTACAGATGTGTCTAGAAAATCCATATGTTTGAAACCTATATGTAGTTGGAAGTGGTCTGTGTGCCTTCACAATGCCCGTGAATGTGACATTATAGAGAAATAGGCCACAGTGTGTGTACTGACACACATGGCAGCATGAGGTATCCTACCTTACTGAAACATCATGCTGATGACATCTGCTGCCCTCACATGTGGCCAGCCTTGTAGCTGCAATACATGAGTCCAGATGCTTGATTTTACAAGTAAACTGTACCTGTTATGGGTCACATTAAAGGCTGGAAGAGATGTGGACTGTCATATTGTGATCCTAAGTATTATGTAACAGGAACACCTTGCATCTTAAGAGGGGTGTGTATACAAAATGTATATCCACTGTATACCAGTAATGTGTCATGCATGACCTTACCTTAGGCCATTTGTCCAGCACAATTTGCTGCCCTCTGTCCAGACATCTTGGCACTGACAAGTTATGAGGTATGCTACAGGAATGTTGAGTTCATGTCAGATAGGCCCCATTGGTGACCACTGTGATGCAATACAGTTAACCCCAGCACAAGTAAATATGCACAACAGGCAATATAGCTATTACATAAAGCAATATAGCTATTACTGATGGTTGCATGCATGGTAAATTGCATGAACTTCACATGCTTGGGGTATTTCCAGGCAACAAAAGAACAATGTCATACTCACCAGCTTCAGGCTGTTGTTCCATATGCAGATCAGAGGGTCCTAGGTAGTAGTGAGAGGCAGTTATTGTCAGCAGACGCACATGTGGCCTTGGTACAGGATAGATGCTGCATGTCTGCATATCTACAGTACTCACCACAATAATACACAATGTCCTGTCCTCACCATAAATGTGAAACTCTGTGAATTAGAAAACCCCTGCAATCGGACCTAACACATGCATGTAAATACAATACAGATACATATATGTCTGATACATTAGTGTACTAATCCCCACTGGGCCCTTACCTGCAAGCTGCTCATCCAGTGTGTGTGTGTGTGTGTGTGTGTGTGTGTGTGTGTACAGCCCACATCCACAATGCTTCCCTCAGCATCATGGCTTGTGCGATTGGCGTGTGGCCCAAGTGTGGTGAGGAGCTCCTTGGTCGGTGTCAGTGGGGGCTGGATGGCTGGGCCACCACTTGTGTCTATCCGGTCCCTCACTACAGCAGCAATACATTGACGGGCATGGCATTTGAGGTTGGTGGCCAATGCTGCACATGCTCATAAGTTCTGCTGTGCAGGCCGGCATTATTTACCCTGTGGACCACACTGTTCCACAGGGCAGTCCTCTCCCGCACATCTTTTACTCACCATCAGAATTACAGGGCATAATGTCCAGTCACATATTGAGTGATGATGTCTGTTTCCCCAATAGAGAATACTGGTAGGTGGGCACTCTGCATGTTACCTGGAAAACCTAAACAGGAAAAAGGTCACAGGACCTCATATGGTTGACAAAATGCACATCAACAATGGATATTACAAAAGCAATAACCAACGATGTGGTGTGGTATATTGAAGATTTACCCACGGTTGGTGTGGTTTAATCACAAGGGCGAAGCCCAAGTGATTAAATAAAGCCAACCGTGGGTAAATTTCAGTATACCACAACCACAGAATTAGTTACTGCTATTATACAGTGACATTATTTAAGAAAAAAATACTTACTTTTCTTAAATAATGTCTTTGTATAATGGCGCATTACTGTTCTTCTGCTGATTGTGGTATACTGCTTCCTTGTTTTGATGTACTGAGCATGCATATGGGACTTGTGTCCCATGCATACCCAGTACACCAATGCTTTGAAATGGAAGCAACGAAGAAAAGAGTCTCAGTTGCTCCGTTTTTTCTTTTTTTTTTTATTTGTTTAAAAAAAATGTTTTGAGGAATTTGTACCAATGGGAAAAAAGTCCAGGCGACCAGACTTTTTTCCGTTGGTATATTGTGGGATTTAAAATGGGCATGCTGGCCAATCAGCATGCATGTTTTGGAATATTAATGGGGGGGGGTGTCATATAATTGCAAATAATGCACACTATACCAAAACCCTCCAAGCTATCTTGGCTATAGCAGTTTGCATTACAAGCCTGTCCCTGAGCTTTTTTATTCCCCCAATGTTGGCCACTAGATTTTATAATCTCTAACCTCCATTCATTTCTGTGTAGATGGTTGACAGTGGGCATCTTCCATATGGATGGTGTGTGGATGGTTGCAGGTCTGTGTTTTAGGGAGTGATGGAGCTCTGAGCACATGCCTGAGGTCATGTAGGAGGTAGACACTGATGTTATTATCCCCCATGGAGATATGCTGTTGTTGCCAACAGTAGGTAATATGTACATGCTCACCATTACTGAGGGGAGGAGTGTGGTTGATGTACATATCTCCCTGTACAACTGGGGTGGACAGGGTGGTGATGTTCCAACCTAACCTGTGTGATGTATGTTGCCTATATACATGGCATGTGTGTATGAGGTGTTCTTTATCCCCAGGACAGGGTAAATGTTGTTTTATCTGAGACTTACAACATATGTGGAGACACGGTTGCAATTGTCCTTGGTGGTGTGGATATGTCCGATTCATAGTCATAGTCAGCCTTACAGGAAGTCACCTGTGAACTTACATGCTTGCTCAGATATAGGTAGACTTGCTTCAAAGTTGTTTCCTGCACCTATGTGTCCCTGTACAGCTAATGTAGCAACCTATTATGTGGTTTGTGTATTGCTGCTGTCCACCAAAGGGATTACTCTACTTTGGTGGAGGCTGGATATACAGGTCAGGTATTGTTGTGTCCATAAAGCTACAGTGAAAATGAAGGATACACACCTCTGATACACTGCCTCATATTTGTGCAATTAGAACATGACACCACAATATCTCATTTCATAACAATTCTCACCTGTAGTGTGACCTATAGCCTGTACAATTAAATTGAAAACATAACAATCAGGTTTGTGAAAACATAAGTAAATAATGCTCAGTACAGTAAGCCAGTTGAATGAGTGTCCATGCCCTTAAACTGATGCGTTGTGTATGCATCTCTTGAGATGCTTACAGCATTTATCTGTCTTGGTCTGAACTCTAACATCATGACACATCTTCACTTTGCAATACTTGGTCACCTTCGTAGAAACACCTTTGACTGTATTTCAATGGAATTGTACAAGTTAGGGGTCACATAAAGATGAAAAACATGAAATGATCTTCTGTGGTCTGATTGTCATACAGCACATTCTAACAGTGGTATGTACACTTGTGATATCCATTGTATATAGCTGTGGATATAGCTGGTAGTGGTAGGCATGGACAGAGGGTCATAACACAGGTGAACACTTCTTTGATTAATAGCTGAATACCATACCTACTCTAGTGCCCATATCAGTGTCAGGGCACTGCAACAACCAGTAGATGTACACATTTCTGTCTGTTGTATGCACTGACACTGATATTACACATATGTGCAACATGCACAACCTATGTACCTGAATGCTTGAAACCCATGTGATTTAGTATTGCGCCTTCCAGCTGAACATAAGCATACATACATGTGCTCAGGGGATATCTGGTATACATTTCTGTTGTATGTTAGTATGGCAAATTGTAGTTACAGTCTTGCTGCTCAATCATACATCTCAACGTGTTACAGCAATACGTTTGGACAATGGCACACATAAATGGGTGTCAAAGGGGGCATCAGTACTGATACTGTATTAATATGGCTACACCATACATTGGTATTTTGATTGAACAATGGGGTTTGACATCACTGTGATAACCTGGAAGATGTCCAACAGTCATAAGTAGGCTATTATGTTACAATGTCATTACTCACAGACCTGCCAATGGTTTGACTGACGTAACACAGGTATATGTGTATGTGACTACAGATATCAGTCACAAATGTGCTTATTGTCCAGCAGAACACTGTACAGTTGAATGTTATCAATTCAATATATCACATGCAGTTCAACACACATGTCTGCAACAGTACTTTACTAGGTGCATGCCCTCTATAGGTCTCTTAGCTTTACAAGGCAAACATGTGTCATACTCATAATCACAGGTAACATGGATATGGGAAACATCCCATTAACTGGCCTAGCATGGCACAGTCACAACTGTTTGACAGACACCCCTGCAGTTGTCATAGATCAGCTGTTCTTTCCCAGGGTGAGTCAGGCTCCTGAACTGTGATCCCACCTCACAACCTCTCAGAGCATCACATCTGGACAATGCCTAAAATGATGGGGGGATAAATAGGGACAGACTTGAAATATTTCTGTTACAAATATAGGATGTTCATAGAATGATACATTTAGCATTATGGTGAATATTCTTAAGGATTTGGAGTCTTAAACTAAAGTGTTTGTCATTACCTGATGAATTCAATCCTCAGCTATTTGCCAGAAAAGTACAGGTCTCAGGAGGAACAGACAAAATATGTGATGGTAAAATGTGGAAATTCTGTAAAGATCTGTACAGTTGAAAGGTATGTCTGTGATATCTCCCACTAAAGAGTGGGCCAGATACAATGGCCATAGCAGCTGTTTAGCAGGACATTAGAACAGCATGTCTTGTTGGAACATATATTACTCCAAATCATATTTCCCATTATTAGAGACCAGGTACTACATTCAATTACTTGCCTACATGTTCCACTAATCTTTTTCTTTCTTCTCTTTTCCACTTTATGCTTCATTTGTTATTTCTCTCTCTGTGCACTGCAGGGATAGTGCTGGTCTGACTAGGTAGCAACATGACTTTTGTAGGTGACACTCATGACCAGGTGATGGCCTGTGCACCTATTGGGGTTCCCCACTTGCTAATTGCATGCGAAGCAGCTGTGAATTTCTTCCAATAGCCAATATCATGGCAACAGACTCCTATAAATGAGTACTCCATGTGGGCATTTGCTATTTTCCTTATTTGTGAGGCAGACATCCTGGAGTTTTGTGAGCTACTACCTCTTACAACAAGACTTGTGGAGACAAGCCAACTAAATGGTGGGGAAGGTTTAAGACAGAGGGACAAAATGTGAGTATTACTGTTATATGTTTGGAATACTGCTAGTTTAACAGGGTTTGCCTGCACATGCTACTTCTGCATGGGTTTCAGTCTGACAAAGTTCTGTCTCTGCATAGCTCTCAACTGTAAGGCACTCCACATAATGGCCACAGGTTAGCCTGTTATGTATGGGCTGCTCCCCAGACAGGTGTTGTCCTTGGAAAATCAGTAGCATACTCTGGTGATTGCATTATGTAGATGGTAAAATCCATTTGTTTTTCTGACTTTATATCCCTCAGAAAAGATATGTTACAAAAAACCCTGTAACACCAGGACATGTGGTGACAGCCAACCAACATGGGGGACATATTCCCAGATTTGTGAACAGATTCTATGTCATCAGTGCTGTTATACACATGGTGGATTGATAGATTGGCAGGGTTTGTGTGGACATGCATTTAGTATATGACATCACGACTCACAGTGATATGTCTCTGACATACCTCTCCATTGGCACGCTGTCCAAAGACTGGCCACATGTCTGCCTGTTATGTTTTGTGTGTTCACCAGACAGTTGGTGTCCTTGATAAATCAGTTGCGGACTCCGGGGAATGCAGTCAGTAAATACTCACTTCTATTAGTATTACAGACATCATATTCCTCATAAAGGATATTACAACAAACCCAGTTACATCTGCAACTATCTCAATGTATGACAGCAGTATGTCCAATCTACTCCTGTGTCTGTGTCTCTGCTCCCACCTAGTGATATAGGGGTTGATGTCAGGCTTAGTGAGTGGGGAATGTTATCAAAGGCATTGGCCAGATCAATGTAGGCTGTATGTGTCACCTTGCCTTCATCCACAGCTCAGGTGACTGACGCCAAGAAGTTGACCAGGTTGAATGAGCAGGTATGACCTACCCT
This sequence comes from Protopterus annectens, assembly GCF_019279795.1. Lineage (NCBI taxonomy): Eukaryota > Metazoa > Chordata > Ceratodontiformes > Protopteridae > Protopterus > Protopterus annectens. The sequence continues at coordinate 535,313,180 of NC_056733.1, forward strand.
TCACAAAGGTAAACTGCGTGTGATCCTGAGTCTGCCGATTCACATATCCCTGTTTATTAGGTGCATGATGATCCATAGCTTCGCACAACAGAATTGTCAGGCAGTTGGGGCAGTATTTCCCAGGGTTTGTAGTTACATTTCATTTGCAGAGAGGGGTGATTGTAGCAATGCACAATTCAGTAGGGAAAAAGCCTGAGGTGAGGCTGTGCTTGAACAGGGCATGCAGGTAAGGTGCCAGGTCACTCTGTAGTTCATGTAGAACACAGCCATGGATATTCTCATGTCCCATAGAAGCTGTATTCTTGGCCTTGGGCAGTGGTGTTTTACCTGTGCTGCAGTAATACTGGGCGCCTGGTAGTATACTGCTATTGTGATTGGTCCTTTGGGGGGTGTGATAGGCAATGTTTGCACTCAAGATGCCAGAGAGTATATTGGCATTATTTGTTGGCTCAGTCTGGGAGGTATCATAGTCTAGTAGCTCAGAACAATTCTTGGTATTGCCATTGAGATTCTTTACATACCTGTATGAGGGCTTCTGGTTATCTTTACTACGTGCTCCAATTCTGTTCTCACAGCTAACTTTGTAGCATTTGATGAGGGTTGAAAATATTCCTCCAAAATCCACAAAACAAAGCAAAAACACGAAAGCGAGGACCAATGCAGGCTGAGGTATATTCCAAATTTATTGAACCACAAAGACACGAAGTAGTACACCACAAAATGAACGCTTTCACAATCACAGCGTTTTCGTCCAAATGGACTTCATCAGATGAAATGCCTTACTACTTTAAAATATTTTTTATATATAAAACCAGTTTCCACAAACACCAATCATTTATCCTTCGCATTATGAACCTACAAATCAACCTACAAGCTACTGAATAATTTAGTATTTCATCACTTCCTATTGCAACCATATTTAGTTCTTTATATATTTAAATAAATAAATCAATAAATAAACTTTATTAAATTCATTTAAAACTTCCTAATAAAATGTTGACATATTATTAACGTTTACACTCACAGTTATGCAGGGGGGCAAGCCCCCCTGCACCCCCCTGTGGAGGGCTGTGCTCCACACACCCCCCCCAACTTAATATTCCAACTCTGAGATCGCTCTTCAGTGAGAAAAGGGATGAATTTCCCTAACCGCACTGTACTGCGATCCCCTTACATGAGCGAACGTTATAATTGCGAATGCACAGTCCATTCACATTCACAGATGGTGTAATGGTACATTGCTTTGATCATAGTTTACAAGCCCTAGGTCCAGGACATGGCATGCCTTATTATTTTGTGGCAAGGCAGAACAGTTCTGCTGTGCAGGAAGGGATAAGGGCAATAAGTATAAGAGGTCCCTAGTCTGGGCCCCTTCACCAACATTTACACAGCCTTTAATCAGATTTGTTGCAATAAGATGTTCAGAGTGTGGATCCGATGTCAGACTGCACTGCATCTCTCTCTCTCTCTCTCTCACTATATATATATATATATATATATATATATATATATATATATATATATATATATGTATATACACACACACACACACACACATCTATATCTATATATATATATATATATATATATATATATATATATATATATATATATATATATATATATATATATATATATATATATATATATATATATATATATATATATATATTATGTATATATACATATATACACACACTATATATATATATATATATATATATATATATATATATATATATATATATATATATAGATATATATATATATATATATATATATATATATATATATATATATATATATATATATATATATATATATATATATATATATATATATATATATATATATATATATATATATATATATATATATATATATATATATATGTATATATATATATATATATATATATATATATATATATATATATGGTTTACTATCATAATGTCGAAATTTAAAATAAAATGTGTACGTATTTGCGAATTGTTTCGCCGAACGTACACATTTTTGTATGACCCTAATGTCGAAAACAAGTGTTAATTGTCGCAAATGTCACTCGTGACATTTTCGACAATCAACAGGACTCCCACCCACCCCGTAACTCCCTACCTAACTAGCCTACACTCACAGTTATGCAGGGGGGCAAGCCCCCCTGCACCCCCCTGTGGGGGGCTGTGCTCCCCACACCCCCCCCAACTTAATATTCCAACTCTGAGATCGCTCTTCAGTGAGAAAAGGGATGAATTTCCCTAACCGCACTGTACTGCGATCCCCTTACATGAGCGAACGTTATAATTGCGAATGCACAGTCCATTCACAATGATAACGTTAAGATAACCTGCCGAACTATGAAGTATTCAAACATATGTTGTTCGAATACTTCATAGCTGTGCAATTGCACTGCGGCATTCTGATATATATATATATATATATATATATATATATATATATATATATATATATATATATATATATATATATATATTTTCCCTACTGTTGAATGACTGTGTTGCATATGTTTGGAAAAAACATAAGAAATATCTACAGCTCCAATAGGTAGCGGTAAATTGCTGTGGCTATGGTGTGCAGGGTCCTGAGTTCAAGTCATGCAAGGTCTGATTATTTTTTTGCTGGCAGAAGAAGGGCTGTTAGATACAAGTGATTAAGGCACTTTTCAGCAGTTGTAAGTGGGTTTGCATAGGTCTGCATGGCGGTAAGCAATGCTAACTTCCGGTTAAATATGCTTACATTCAGTTAGCCTTAAAAGTGCTTAATCTGTGTAGGCATTGCTTAGCGGCATGCAAACAGGCTTAATCCCACTTACTACTGCTTAAAACAGCTTACTTTCTCAATTACCTTCACGCTAATTTCTTTAAAAGAAAAGAAAAAAAGGGTTATAGGAAAGTGGTGAAAAAGGGGGCATACAGTGAGAAAGACAATAGGGAAACTAGCTAGAAATGTGCAGGACAGGTGCAGGGAAAGACCATAGCTGTCCATTTCTTCTACAGCAACAGCTGTGCATATATACTTAATTTGGTGGTATATTTGGATACTCAAACCCCTGAGAGAGTGATCCGGACAACAATAATGTATTGTGAAGCCAATTAGACCAGATTACATGTGTTCAGTGGACACGTGTTTGAAATGGACAGCTATGTATGGGGCAATATTTTTTTTGGGGGGGGTAGATTGCCCTATTTTTTTAAGATGAGAGTGGGATGTTGGGGAAGGATAGTAGGTATATTTGTGTAGGTAGGTTGGGTAGGAAGACAGACAAGACAGAAAGACAGGACGCCATACAGGGGTGGTATATGAGACATGGGGCTAAACACCTTGGACAGGGAGTGGTTTTTGGAAATCAGATGTCCATGAGCCTCCAAATTGAAACAGTGGGACTGAGGTCCCCACCCATGGGCAGTCACCACTACACCTTCACAGCCCCAAAGGTGGCTGTGCTGGGGGTTGAGCATGAGTGGCAGGCTGACCCTCTAATTGCACCACACAGCCCTCAAACTGGTGTAGCAGATCTCCAAACTCCTTTTGGAACTCACTACGCCCCAATCCCTGGACCTGGCTTTGGGTGACAGTATCTTATCTGTGCCCACTCCCAGGGGGACAAGCGCCATCCCCTGAGGCAGTTCCACCCAAAGGTGGTGCAGGACCAATGGATGAGGAGGTCATGGGGTGGGTCCCAGACGTGCTGGGGCCCAGTGCCATGGCCAGATAAGGTGGGAGAGGTTGGTTCACTGGGACCGGCTTTCCCAAATGTGCTATGGTGTTGCAGTTTTAGAACATATGTGGGTAAGTAATAGTCAACACAATCCAGGATTAGTTATAACAGCATGCATAGATATTCCCGTTAACCCAAAACAACAGATTTGGAACAGTTGCATAGCAAACAGAACACATACATATATTGAACCACAGTGGCCATTACAGCGGTATGCAGGTTACATTGATAGCAACAGGCCACCAGTGATAGTATTTGAACATGGAACATTAATAGAAACATATTTCAATATTTGTTGAACACTAGGACATATGTCCCAGCAGTAGGTTTGGTGTAAAACATAACCATTAATTTGCGTGTTTAGATTATTGTTGCAGATATGGTGGACGGGTGATGTCAGTTAATAACTTGTATATCCTTACAATACTCACAACTTTAATGAGCATTTCTCTAATTATTACTCTACAGGTATTATTACAATACCCTATGGCCTTGCTTTGGGCAGTGGTATGTTTGTACACTGTGTATAATTCAACCTTCTTACAGCTACTTTCTACTTCTAGTACCTGGAAGACCTGTGGGGAATGGTTAACACTACCTGACTGTTTCTACACATATTAACAAGATCCTAGTTGAAATTATGCATACAGCTTACTACCACTCCCAGGATTCTAACCATGGCTGTGCCTGCTAAAAATACAACAATTTGTGGTTTATCAGAGTGAGCTATTGAGAAACTGCTTTCTCTTCCTTCAGTGCTTTCTAAGTCTCTCTTGGTTGTACAATCTGACCTTGTAATAACAACATTCTTATACAGACATTCCTAGACGTATCTTTTATGTAGCACAGTGTGGGAAAAGTGGTTAACACAACATTAATATTCAGATATCAGATCTTGGTGAATACAACATGTCATGCCATGCAATGCCAGAGTAAACACAACCAGTCCAGGATTTATAACTTTATTGCCAGGCAGTTACAGTTTTATTTAAATATGACCTATATGGGACTATTACTGTCATATCATCTGGTTTATTCAGTACAAACCATACACGTTTTTATACTGCCAGGTGACATTCTACTTTTTTATATTTATTTGGTATGACTACTACAAGCAGGAATGTTACTCACCAGCCTTGCAACACAGCCTTTGCAACCTACTGGCATGGGCTTCCTTGTTCACAGCACGCTGAGCTGGAGCTGTAATGAAAATTAATTAATTAATGTAAAATAAATAAAATAAAATAAATAAATAAATAAACATTTAGGCGTACCTATCCATCACATACACAGGCTGGACTTTGGTAAACAGTTATGGCTATGAATACTTACATACTGCTGGGACATCACCCCTCTCTCTTGCTTCTTGCACCCACTGTTCCAAGAGCTCCCTCTTCCTCTGTTTTAAGACAGCATAGTGGTGCTGGACCTGCTTATCAGTCCGAGGGATACTAGTGGCACTTGTGAGATCATGGGCAAGATTTTTCCAGGCTTCTGCTTTGTATTGGGAGCCCTGGTACTGGTCCTGCAGCAGTCTCATGTTGTGTTTTTTTTTTATCAGGAGTCCTACATTGATCTTGGACTCCTGTATGCCCCAACGCTGTGCCTGAAAGCACTCTCCAATACCTGTCATACTGCCTACAGTGGGGAGCTACAACCAGTTATGATCTGTATTCCTGCCTGCGGGATTTAAATATGGCTGATTTTGAATATGCTGAGCTAAGCTAAGCTATGGGCAAACATGCTTAGCTAAGGTTGGCAGTGCTAAAGGGGTAGGTTCAGCACTGCTTACCAATGGGCAAATCCACTTAGCTGGGCCACTCATTGCTTAGCATTCATATGAACACAATGCTTGCACCCGGTCACCAGAGCTGTGCAATGCTTAGCATTGCTTATGTTTTATTTTATTGGGCTGCCACCTGTATGGGATTGATTTATCATTTATTATATAATATAAATTTGTTTACCTTCCCTGACATTCCCCCAATATACTGTAATTATATTTATTCTTATATGACTATACTGTATGGGACACATGTTTATATGGGGGTTTCACTACTTTATTACACTGACACCTGACATCTGGGCCTAATACACTACTCTGGTTGAGAAATATAAGTTACTTCCTACATAAACAAAGAAAGTGGAAAATAGTGGAAAAAAGTGCCAAAAGTAAACTGATAACCAAAAATAAGGCACTGGAAGGTTCACCAGTATAAAATCCACTGTTTTATTTATCGCACATGATATTAAAAAAAACGTAAAACACATCCAGAACGCATTAACTGTATCACCGTGTTTTCATCACAAAAACTTCTTCAGATGAGCATACCAACTTCTGAAACCCCTTTATATACAGAAACATCCCCAATTAATCAATTAACAAGCTATTATACTTTCAAAAACACAGTGCAAAAAAAAAACTATATACACAATGAAACACAATAAATACAGAAGTGCATAGAAAATCATTTGTTGGTCAAGCAGGAATCTTGTAAAAAACATACATTATTTACAATTTGTAAAAACTTATAAACAAAAAATGTTTAAAAATGTTTAAAAATATAAAACCTTTTTAAAACCACATTTAAAACACTGTTGTGTAGGTCATACAAAATGTAAAACAGCACCATCTGCTGGAAAGTCACATAATTTAAAGTTTAGCTGACCTAAGCTTTAAGACTGGCTTCAATGAAACCATCTCATTTAAACCAGGATACCTAGGAGCTTCAAGAACTAGTTGCCAGTACAGTTCTCTGTATTCTAGGCGTGTTTCCCAAGGACCACCCCTAGGATCAATGGGCAGTATTTCTATTACATAAAAATGAATATCAGCTCCTGCACAGTTCAGAGTATGTTTATACAGAGAATTGTTACTGTTCATCTTTTTTATATCGTACCTGTGTTCATACAATCATGACTTTAATTTTCTCTCAGTTTTGCCTTTATAGAATGCTTCACATTTGTCACACAAGGCTAAATAAATAATTCCATTAGTATTGCAATTAGCAAAACCATTTGTCTTAATAAGTCTGTCTCTATTTTTCAGATGAACCATCTCTCCAACTTTGACATAAGGGCACTGGGCATAACAACCACACTTGTAAGTGCCCCTTTTGTTAGAAAGGTGACACCTGTCCTAGGGGTACCATTCTCCAAAATGTTTTTAATACAGTGTCCCCATCTGTAAATACACTTAAAAGGTTTATCAAATATATACTGCAGATCTGATGTACTAGCAGATCTGTTCCATTCTCTTTCTATAATGTTTCTGGCCAACCCAGCATCCCCGTCATAAGTAATAACCAAAGCACTGTTGTACCCATTATCACCTGACCTCTCCGATGTTTGAATGTTTTCAAGGTCCTGATTGTCACTCCCGAAAATGGGGGCAAACCTAGATTTTCTTGCTTCCAAAACTTCATTGTATACTTCTGCTAGAAGCTTTTCTGGGTACCCCCTAGCTTTAAACAAATTCATAAGATAAGCAATTTCATTAATAAAATCATTGTCATCTGAGGTCATTCTGGATATTCAAACAATTTGGCCATATTATTTTTCAGTGTAACATGTTTTTTGTAACTAAATTCAAGACTTTTACTATTTCCTTTAGCTCAGGAACATGTGTTAGTATCGACCAATACTTTTTAATGAAAATTTTTAATGTGAAATGTATTACTATCGTTGGTCAAAATATGCCTACAACTGACACCATCTTTGGCCTGATGTTTGGTCATTCTAATTTTCTTCAGAAAAAAGGGCTTACATTTACTATTTCTTTCTTGCAAAACTTTATTTTTAAACTGACATATTTCTTTCTTATGATATCCTCTATTAATAAAATTTAATGCCATTTGCTCTGAGTGCTCATAATATCACACTGTGTATTAAGTCTACGGACCCTTACCATCTGATTCTGAACTATGTTGTTAAACATATACTGGGATGCATACTGTCCCTTGCCAAATAAGTACATGTGTTAACATTTTTAACAAGCATAGAAGTATCAAGATTACCTTATCTGTCTTTAAAGTAATATCTAAATAATCTGTCTATATTGTATGTTATTCTTAAACTTAAGAAAATATGTTGTAGTATGTAAGTACAAAATAAAGGCATTCAATTCACAAAGAGAACCATCCCATAAAAAGAACAAATTATCAACAAACCTTTTATAGAAAACTACATTTTTAAAAAAATGTTCGAATCAGAGAAAATTGCATCAACTTCCCAGCTATTCATCACAATGTTGGCATAATGTTCGCCACTAGAGAACCAATGGTTATACTAACAATTTGCTTATAAATATGTTCCTGAAACAAAATACATTATTCTCTAGTACAATTTTCAACGTCAGATATTAAATCCACATCAATATTTCTTAGTGCAGGTTGTCTCAGAATATAATCTCTGACCATTCTTATACCTTCATTATTAGAGATACAAGTAAAAAGTGAGTAAACATCTAAGTTGACCATATAGCAAGTAACAGTAGTATGATCTAATGTCCACATGTATAAATGTTGTAAAAAGTCAGTAGTATCTTTGATGTATTTTGTACCTGCTTAAGTTTTTTTCCAGCTATTTAGAGGGGTCTATATTAGTTCGCCGAAATGTGATTTCAGTGAACACCTAAACATCGATTGCACTTCAGCAAAAATCATTTCAATGATTCATTGAATTTACCAAGGGCAAAGAAGTAGTTGGCCAACTACTCATCTTTGCCCTTTTCTCCACTGTAGTGTGATCTCGGAGTTGGTATGTATAGTTGGGGGTGTGGGGGTCCCATCCCTCCATTTCGGAGGGTGTGGGGTGCCCCACTTGGGTGGGTATGATTTACTTACATGTCAGTCTGAGTATTTACTTGCCCTTGGTAAATTCAGAAAATCACTGAAATGATTTTCGCTGAAGTGTGGTCAATGTTTAAGTGTTAGCTGAAATCACATTTTGGCGAACTAATATATACCCATTTAGAGATGGGCTTTGTTGCCCTCCCCCTTGTTGATACAATGGAGGATCACTACAGCATTTGTGCACCTCAGGATAGGTGTTTGAACATGTAAATAATTAAAAATATCTTGTGTTTTACACCCCTGCTTTAACATATTAATAACTGTCATTTTTACATATTTTTCAACATGTTTTGCTTCTTCAAAACTAATAAGCTTATAGTCTACAGTACTTAACATAACATGCATTTTGCTTAGTTTTTGATTTTACATTCTATTCCCATACATCTTAGGGGAGGGAAAAGAAAAATGTTATAGAAAGATAAAAAAATAAATAAATGAATATTAAGATTTAGAGCTCAACATGCACCTAGCCTGAATGATGTTTATACTTTTAAATCAGAGTTATTAGACCTTAGCAATGAAGTAAGATAGTATGACTTTGTATATCTATTTGTTCATATATATGAATATATTTGAGGCTTTTTAATGTATGTATAGGGTGCTGTCTGTTTGTATGTATGCATGTAGTATATGATTGTATATAGACTTATATAGGTTGTTTTCTAAGTAAATTTTTAAAATACATGGACATTTAAATGTTTTAATTATATAATGGTTTAATTGATCATGTGATTTGTGATCTTTGCTTTTGTTGTATTATATAAGGATGAGCTGAGGAAGCAGTTCTACTTTAAAAGTTTTGTTTAGAGGAATAAACAGATTTATTACTATCCATGGTTCTGGTACAGTCAATACTTTCATAGGTTCATAGGTTCATAGGTTCATAGAAGGTTAATAGGCTAATGGCCTAGAGCCCTTACAAGCCTATCCATATTTATCCTGTGTTTCCCCAGTTGTTACTGGTTAGGTGAGTAAAGTTTGCAGAGGTAATGGTCTATGGTAGTTAATACGGACTTTCTCTGTCCAGCAAGAACATGGATACCACTCCACAAATAAATTTGTGGTCATCCATCCATTGATCTATGTTGAGTTTGAAGAAGGTCAGGGAGGGGCTCTGTTTCACATGAATTGGAAGCTGTTTCACATGAATTGGAAGTCTCTGGGAGATGTATCTATCTCTCCAACATGACCTGTTCATGTCAGAGGCTAGGTTAAAATCCCTGCAACAAGTAACCCTCGTGCAGTTTGATTTACAAATGTGTAGCATTTCCATCAGTACTGGGTCAGAGACTGCCATGTAAGCAAGACACAGGTCACCCCTTAGCAACCTGTATGAAACAGAATACAATGGCAGAGATTTCAGTCTTCCTGTGTTACTGCATTAGACCTGTGTTGTGTACCCTCTAATTTCTTGGTAAGAAACCTCTGTGATCTCTCCATTTGTTGTTGTTGCCTGATGAGGTATATGCAAAATGGAGCATTGTACACAATTATTGGCCTGATGAGGGCCAAATATAATGGAATTGTAACATCCTTATATCTAGATGCAATCCCTTTACTTATAAGAATGTGCCACATTATAGGATTGCCTTACTACTGTGGACACGTGATGGTCAAAGTTCCGTTTGCTATCAACCTGAATATCCAGAACACATACCACTGGGTTACACTTGGGGGGGTGTCTATATTGTCATTAGCAGGGCTGTCAACTTTCTCAAAGGGAATAATAATACATTTTTTGCATTTAGCTTTAATCCATAGCTTTGGCACCAATCATTTGTCTGCGTTAACCCTGCCTGCAGTATATTAACATTGTTGGAGGACTCAGTGATTGCTCCCAATTTGCAATCATCAGTGAACTTGGTCAGCCATAGGCCAGACAAGTTTGCCTGGTCTTCTGAGCAATACATTCTGAACAGTAAGGGGCCCAGCACAGAACCCAGTGGTACGCCACTGGTGATTATTCTTTTACTAGGGGAGACGTCATCCACTTTAACAGTATGCATCCTGTTGGTGAGCCAGTTGGCTACCCATCTGGTATTGTAGGGGTTAATCTCCAAATGGGAGAGTTTCTCTGGAATGCCTTACTGAGGCATTGTGCAGAATGTCTTGGCTAGGTCAAGCTAGCCAGTATACACTGTCTTTCCCTCAACCAGGTCCTTGGTGACTTTCTCAAAAACGTCATCTATGTTCAACAGGCATCATCTACCTTTAATGAATCCAAACTGGATTGGGTCCAGAGTTTGGAGATTACCTATGCCCTTGTTAATAAGATCTATAATGATTCTTTCCATGGCCTTAGAGATGCTTATGGGTCTACAATTCCCAAGGTTATTGATAGTCCCCCTTTGTGCTGAGGGATGTCTGACGTTGTCCTCCATTCCACTGAGGCATAGTCAGTTTACAGGCTGTGGTTAAGTAGAGATCCAAGTGGGTCAACTAGGTCATCTAAGATGTTTATAAGGCAACATGGGATGTTGTCTGGTCCCATTGATGCTGTATTTTTGGACTTGGAGAGCACTGAGATGACCTGTTGTCTTGAGACAATAGGTTGAGGAATTGTGGCAGGTATACTTTGGGGGATGACTGGAGGGGATGGGGGGTGATGTTTGCTCCAAATCTGTCAGCTAACAGGCTGGCTACTACGTCTAGTTGAGTGTGGGTGGTGCTATCCACAACTTGTTCAGCACACAGCTGGGTATTCCCTTTTAGATTCTGGACATAGTTAGTGCATGCCCTGTGGTTATCAATAGCTAGAGAGGCTTTTTTTTACTTTGTAATTATATTTGGTGGACTTAACAAGATCTCTAATTTGTTTGTTTAAGCTAGAGAGGGATTTCTTCCTCTGTTGAGCTAGCTCCCACTTGTTCTTGGACATTAGTTTCTTTCTTTTTATGTATAGTCTGTTTATACTGGGGGTCCATCAGGATGTCTTGTTTTTTTTTTTGGCAAAACCTGGTTTTAATACAGTCAGGTACAGCCAATTCTATACAACTGCTTAAGTGGTTATACAGGGTACTTGTGTACACCTCTGCATAGGAGTCCATGTTATCTGTGTTTGAGGGGGAATTTGAAACTTTTTATACCATCACTTAGTAGGAAGTAATTTACCTTTCAAAAATTTAAGCGTTTTTGAGCTTGATAGGATATCTGGTCTTATAATTACATCAAATTATACTGATTTCTGGTCCAATCTTACTAGGGAGGTCATCACAGGGGGGGGGGGGTGCAATGATCTCCAATGTTAATGCATACTGTGTCCAGGACATCTGAACCTCTTGTGGGTGTGCTGACTACGTGTTCAGGAACATTTGTATTGACAAAGCCCAAGAACTTCTGAGCCAGCATGTTTGTGGTCATGCATGTTTCCCAGTCGATGGTAGGATAATTAAAATCACCATGAGTAAGGTATTGGGCTGTATGGCAAGTGACTCCAGTAAGTCCCCATATGTGGTATGCATTTCCTGTTTCATGATAGGGGGACCTATAGCTAGCTATGATGTGGTAAATGGAGTAGTTCAAGCAAGTCATACTGTTTGGCCAATCTAGAGGTGTACTTGTCCTTAATGAAGATGTCTACACCTCCTCCTTTGATTCTTTCATTGTCAGTTTGTGGTTTGAATGTATGCACGGCATTGTAGCCCAACATGGCTGAGGTGCTTTCCGTGCTTTTGAACTATGTCTTGGTGACTGCACAGACATCTGCACATTCCAAAGTAAGGAGTGCTTCCAGATAGTGCAATTTCTTGTTTATACACCTAACTCTGAACAGCAGTGCCTTGGTTTATCTAGAGAGGATTTTGTTATGTTGGGAGGTTGGTTATTTTGACACTGACTAAAAAAATGACAACAGGGGTGGCTAACACCTTTGCCAGTATATGAAAACGTACATGAGACAGGTACAGACCATCTCTGGCAAAGCAGTGTTGCCTGTCGATCATGTCTTCCCAGGCTAACATATTGTGGATCCCCTTGGACTGACAGCAGAAGCTAAGCCAATTGTTAAAATCAATCATTTTTTGTTTTTATTTTAGCATCATCCTTGGAGGAGGTAGAATGCTGCTTAAGGCTAGGCTTATACCTGCCTGTGGCACATAATCTGAGAGCTCAGTCATGTCTCTCTTCTTATAGTCTAGTGAGGTACATCTTAAGCCATTCACCCCTACATGGAATATGATGGAGTCACATTGGTATTTGTGGTTGAATGACTTGAGTGCTTGAGTGACTTGATGAATCCTGTCACCTGACAGGTAGCTAACTGTAACCCATTCCTTATCCAGCTTGGTGAGGGGAATATCCATGTGTCTGACAATAGAGTCACCTGTAATCAATACATTAGGCTTATTTGTTGAGATGCTGGTGAGCATGTTATGTGTTTTTTTTTTAAACAGGAACATTTTTTATTAAATTATCATGTATGACATAGACATTCTTTCATTTATATAAATGAAAATAAACCATGGTTGTTTTTTTTTGTATTGTTATGTGTGCAAGTGATTTCCATTTGGGAGGTCTCTGATCTTTTGGTAAGTTACTAGTGAGTACCTCCTCATATATGGGTGTATGCCTCATGTCCTTATTTAGTGTTGGAAGTGTGTGTGTGTGTGTGTGTGTGTGTGTGTGTGTGTGTGTGTGTGTGTGTGTGTGTGTGTGTGTGTGTGTGTGTGTATACTGACAACCTGTTTGGCATTCAATTTGTCATTATGTGAGAGTCTTGCCTCCAATTTCGTGGTGTAACTACATCTCTCACATAAAGTATGTGTTTGTTTCAAGAGTAAATGATTATCAGTATACATGAAATAATTGCTCCATTGTCTCAGATGTCCATGTCTATCAGGCTGGCCAGAGAGATGATGAGAAATTGCCCATTCATGATAGCAGGCTCTTACTGTATGTTTTATTAGGGAAGGAATGGGTTAAATTGACAGGACTGTGCTTGCTGCACCAAGCCTACAAGAGGGACCTATATTTTGTGCAGGTTAAGGATGATCAAGAAGGCAATACTGCTCAGTGCACAACTGAGCTGCTCATAGAGTAGCAGAAAAGCTCAGAAGGTGTTTACTGATGGCTGTTTAGGGAAAAACTGATCTTCTTGGCTTTTGCATCTATACAGGGCACTGCTAACCAGTGTTGTACGAAGAGCAGCACCACACAAATGCAAGACTTAAATACGAGCAAAGAGAAATAAGTTTTAAGCTAACTACTGATCAGGAAAGCACACAATAAGTCTTCCATTGTCACTCCCAGCTCAGGCAGCTTATATCAGCACACATCTGCCACAAAGGTGCAGAAAAGTTTAATACAGAAAATCTGGTTTGGAGGTCAAGTGTAACAAGACCTAACTCCCTACAAACTACCTACAACAGTCCTACAACTAACAGATACAATGTAATACAGTGCAATTAACTCCTTAAAGCAACAACAGACAGTACAGTGTTTTGAAACTTCTACAGTATAGTCATAGTATATAAGACAAGTGCAAAAAAATAATTAGGGTACATTTATGTGCTTCCCATATCAGAGAGACCAGGTAAACATCTACTGCCACTAGATGAATAATCCCAGTCTTCCTAATGTGAAAGCATAGTAAGGGAATGTCTGGAGTGAAATGATACCACAAACAAGCTTAAAAGATACAAAATGCTACCAGAAACAAATGTAAAGATACAGATACAGCAGTGTAATTTAAACAGCTTATAAAAGTGTGATTATTCAATAAAAGTACTTCACTTTGTATAAAAGAGACAAGAGCCACTAAACTGTATAGAATTTATAAAGGCACTAAAAACAATATAAACTGATTAATAAGCCCTACATGCAGAGGAAACTACATGCAGAAATCTCAAGTGTTTTCCGAACCTAAACAGACCAGGCTACCTCCCAGTGCACCAGATGGAAAATCCACTGACCTCTCAATGTAAAAACAAATGCTTGCTAGAATGTAAAAACTACTTTATCCAATAACTAGCTAGATAATGAAGTCGGAACAAGTAAATCAGTAGAATAGATGATAAGGCAAAATGCACTTTTTCAATATAAGCACAAGGAAAGGCAAATAAATAATTCAAGATATCAACAGCAGTGTAGAAGGGGAAGAGCTTATTAAGCTCAATTTACAGTAGGGGCGGGCATCTTAAAATCGCCAGGTTTAAAATGTAGATTAACAAACACGAGTGTTGGTTGGAAAAAATAGGGAATCACCAGCAGTGCTTTAGTTTATGCAGGCTTGAAATCTTTTTAGAAAAGACAAAGGTCCAGCAACTCACTGTGTATTTAAGTATCACTCAAAAGACAATTTAGCTAAAGATAAAATATGTGAAATGTGCAGCCTAGATAATTTAAGTGCCTGATTCTCACATAGAACAATAATACCAGGCCAAGCAGAAATTTCTTAAAACAGATAACAAAATGGAGCAGAAAGCAACTCTATCAGCAAGTCACAGACAAAAAAAATAGGTTTAATTTCCTCACCCAGCAGGGAAATGCTGTCATTCCATTATTGTACATTGAGGCTTTACACTTTATTGTGTTATTTTATTTATTTTGTAGTTTACAAAAGCAGAAAACCACACCTAAAGCGATGCCCAAATTCGTGAAGATCATTCACGTAGGTTACAGTCCTTGTAGGTTCATAGATTCATAGGTACTTATTAACCTATTAATCTGTAATTATCTTTATAGGCCTAGACATGCATTTCCATAAAGTTTTTATTTCTTGTATAAATAACACAGAACCATGCAGACATGTACACATTATCTCTATCCATTAGGAACAGGGGTACTAGACCAGGGTTGAATTTACAATTACCCATCCAATTGATCAGATTACATTTGAAAGGAGTCTGAGAAGTACTTTGCTTATGTGGAGAGGAAGATTAATCCAAATAAATGGAATTGTCTGTGATGCATATCTATTCCTCCAGCATCTTCTATTTATGTTGTAGAAGAGATTAATATCTTTTCAGCAGCTGTTTTTGCCACCATTGGACTTATGGAAATAGAGTAGGTCTAAAAGGAAAGGGCATGTTGAGGCTCTGCACATGAGGTAGAGATCTCCTCTCAGTAACCTGTATGACCTCGTATGAGACTGAGAAGATGTACTAGGCTTTGACGTGGTGAGTGTAGTTTTTATGACTTACTTGGACAGGTTCTTACTGAAAAGGGTGTTATGCTCAATGATTGTCTTAATAAGTGATGAATACAGTGGAATGATCACATCACTGGACCTGGACACCAAACTCTTTCATTGCAAGTTGTGATTAAAGTTGTGATGTTCATTGTCAACATAGGTTACCAGGTTTCTAATGAATGGGTCAATATTCAAGGTTGGGGTTGCCAATGTGGCAATTATAGAGGGACATTGTGCTTGCTGAAGGATACTATTATACATTTTTGGCACTTAGTTTTTAGCAAATAGCTTTAACACCAGCTATTTGTTTGTGAAAGTTCCTTTTGGCAGATCTTGGTGTCCACTGGAATGCTTTGATACTACCAAGTTTACATGCATCTGTTAAGAGTGGCCAGCATTAAATCCTTAACATTTGTTTTGACCTCTAAAAAGAAAATGTTGAAGAGGAGTGGCCCAAGGTCTGAACTCTGGGGTACACTGCTAGTGACAGGTCTTTTAGAGGATGAGGAGCCAGTGATCCAGTTTGCTATCCAGTGAGTCACAGAGGGATTAACATTTAGCTGGGAGAATTTAACAATGATATCTGAGTATCTGAGCATGGGATGGTGTTGAATGCCTTTACAAGGTCTAGATAAGTGGATATGCTGTGTACTGATTTTCCCTCATCCAGTGCTTCAGTAATCTTCTTGAAGAAGTCAACCAGATTAAGTAGGCAGGATCTGCCCTTGACAAAACTTAATTGAGTAGGTTCAAGAGTTTGTAGACCACCTATGTCTTTATTTATTAAATCCATAATCATTCTTTCATTATACTTAGAAATGATGTTGGTATGGGGCTATAATTGCTCGGATATATTGTTGCCATTCATCCAGCATTAAGCTTCTTTGGAGACTGATATTGAATATTCTTTGTAAGGGGATTGATAGGTCTTGTTTTAGATTGAACACTAGGTATCCTGATATGATATCCAGCCCAACAGAGACAGTATTCTTGGCCTTGCAGAGTGGTTTGATGACTTGTTATTGGAAAATGGAGGTGGGTGTAGATGTCAGTATGTGATCTGGGAATATGGGTGCATGGGGGGTAAAGTTAGAGCTAACTTTATCCACTAGTAGATTTGCTATGTCCTCTCAAGCAGAGTATGTGATATCATTTACTGTTCGCTGTGCACTGTGCTGAGCATGGCTTATAAGGTTCCTAACACAGACGGCTATGCAGATGTCTTTTGTCATCTTGAGAGTTACATTTGTTTTTATGCGCCATGCGTTTTTTCTTCTATTATAGAGCCTGTTTATACATGGATTCTACCAAAGGTGCTTATTTTTAATTACCTCCTTCAGCAGCATGTGCATGGCTTCTTTTATATATTTTTTCAGATCAGGAGTTCTCTTTGAACACAATGTTAAATTCATTCTGTGAAGGTTTCCAGTTGGTACTCAGTCCTCACCAGTAGACCAAATAATCACACGCATAAATTTACAAGTGGATCATCCTCATCTGCAGTTCTGTGGTTAACTTCTACCCTTTCATCTTTACACCTCCTGCTTTGATCTCAGCAATTCAGCTTTCTAAGTGATTATTTTATTCTTTTTAAACAATAATTCATACATTTGTAAACATGCCTTTTTATGCCTGCAAATACATGACTTCATACCTCTCAACCTCTGAGCATTACAAATCATAGCACTGGCCTTTACAAATCATAGGAGGTGAAAAGGGAAATAGGTTCATAGGTTCATAGGTTCATAGGTTCATACTAGACTATCTGCACTAGAGCATTTATAAGCCTAGCCAGAGTGTGTTTGGCTTTCGCCACCCATTTTCAATTAATTTTGCTATGCCCTTTTTCGAGGTTAGTATACTGTGCCACTGTCTAACAGTGACACAGAAGTGATACCCGAGGTAAACCTGCCATCTCCCATCCACTCATCAAGATTCCTCTTGAAGAGAATCAATGAGGGATTCTGCCTAACCTGGACTGAGATTTTATTCCAGAGTGAAGGGAGCCTCTGGGTTATGAATCTGTCCCTCCAGCATGTCCTATTTATTTCAGTGCTGAGGTTCAAGTCTCTCGAGCATGTAGCTCGATGGGATTTGGATTTTCTGAGGTGCAGCATGTCCATTAATTCCGGGTTGGACATGGCTTTATACGTCAGGCACAGATCACCTCTGAGCAGGCGGTATGCCACTGAGTAGAGCTGGAGTTTCTTTAACCGGGCAGCATATGGCAACTGTTGGAGCCCTTTGATCCTCTTGGTGAGGTACTTTTGGGGTCTTTCCAGTTGCTGCAGGTGTCTGGTAAGGTACATCCCAAAAGGGGCATTGCACTCAATTATGGGCCTGATGAGGGATGAGTAAAGAGGCACGATGACCTCCCCTAATCTAGATGTGAATCCCTTCATGATTAGGTGGGCTATATAAAATGTTTTTCTAACCACTTTGGCCACGTGGTTGTCAAATGAGAGATTGCTATCAACTTGGGTCCCCAGGTCCCTAATTACTTCTTCTGTACTTAATGGATTACCACCTATGTGGTAATTTGTGGGCACTTTGTTTTTGCCAAAGGGGATGACTATACACTTTTTGGCATTTAGCTTGAGGCCATGGCTCTGGCACCAGTTGTCTGTTTCTATGAGGCCCTTTTGGAGGATGCTTGTGTCAGCTGGAGAGTCGATTATGGCACCCAGTTTGCAGTCATCTGCGAACTTGGTCAGCCACAGTCCTTCCATGCTGGCCTGTACCTCCGAGAAATATATACTGAACAAGAGAGGTCCCAGGACTGAGCCTTGTGGGATGCCACTTGTAACTGGTTTGGAGTCTGACATGGTTCCAGCAATTCTAACCATGTGGGTTCTGTCCTTGAGCCAGTTTGCAACACATCTAGTGAAATAGGGGTTTATATTTAAGCTGGTGAGCTTATCTATAATGCCTGAGTGGGGTATTGTATCAAAGGCTTTTGCGAGGTCCATGTAGGCTGTGTGGACCACCTTCCCCTCGTCAATGGCCTTGGTGACTGTTTCAAAGAAATCAACCAGGTTTAAGAGGCAAGATCTGCCCTGAACAAAGCCAAACTGGGTAGGATCCAGTGACTGTAGGTTCCCAATATCTTTATTTATGAGGTCCATGATGATCCTTTCCATAGCTTTGCAGACCAAGCTAGTCAGGCTTGTGGGGCGATAGTTTCCAGGATCCGTTGAGGCACCACCTTTGTGGAGTGGGACCACTGTTGCTGTATGCCACTCTTTGGGTACATTTCCTGTAGTAAGGCTGAGATTGAACAGTAGTTTTATGTTTGGGTTTAGCTCTTCTTGGAGTTCATGTAGGATGCAGCCCGGGACACCGTCTGGTCCCATTGATGCTGTGTTTTTTGCTTTGGAGAGGGCAGCTCTTACCTGAGCATCTGAGATGTCAGGGGGGCAGCACTCTGCTGGGATAGATATTCGCCCTTTTGGTGGGGAGGGGGGGGAGAAGTTTGTGCTGAACGTGTCAGCTAGGATGTTGGCAATGTCTGTGGGTTCGGTGTATTTTTTGTCATTTTGGACTAATTCTGAGCTTATCTGGGAATTCCCACCCAGGTTCCTAACATAACTAAAGAAATCCTTGTGATTATCCTTAGTGTCCTGTGCAATTTTTCTCTCGAAGCTGGCCTTAGACGATTTTATGAGTGTCCGTAGTTTTTTGCTAATACTGATCAGAGATGCCTTCCCTTTTTGGGATTTTGCTCTATCATGTAGTAGCTTCCTCCTCCTATTGTATAGTTTGTTTATGGCTGGGGTCCACCAGACAGGACGTCTGCCTTTGGAGGATTGGGTCTTGGTTTTATTTGGGATTGCATGATCCATGCATTCCTGAAGATGTTCATAGAATGCATTTGTAAAGGATTTTGCAGTCTGGGCTGTATTTTCCACAGGCCTGGGGGCTTCGAGGGATTCCACCTCGGTTTTGAGGAGTGTGAAATTTGCTTTAGAGAAGTTTTTCACTGTGGTTTTCAGGGCAGGGGGTGGAGTCAGGATGTGAATATCCAGTGAGATTAGTTTATGGTCTGATCTTACCAGTGAGGGATACACTTCTGGTCTGGAGCATAGAGTCCCCATGTTGGTGATGATCAAGTCCAGTATGTTTTCCCCTCTTGTGGGAGTAGTAACAAGTTGTTCCATAGTATTTGAGTTTATAAATTCTAGGAACCTTTGGGCTAGGGTGTTGGAGCTAGAGTAATGCTGCCAGTCTATGTTTGGGTAGTTGAAGTCGCCCAATATAATGGTGTTTGGAGAGACCTTCATATTTTCCAGTGTTCTCAGGAAGGCCGAGTGTGGTTCCTGGGTTTGGCGGGTGGTCTGTAGCAGGCTATAAACTGAGAGGCAGTTTTACCCACTGTTAGTTGCACATGGATAGTCTCTGATGCTTCGTGCAGTGCCACCAACCTGCAGGTGTGGGTATCTTTGACGAATATTGATACTCCCCCTCCTTTTGTGGTTCGGTCCAAGTTTTGGGGCCGAAAAGCATGTTATGAGGTATAATCTGGTAGTGCTGGTGTGCTCTCGGGAGCCTTGAACCAGGTTTCTGTTACTGCACAGATATCGATGTTCTCCATGCTAAGGAGAGTTTCGAGTGTGTGCATCTTGAGGTTTAGACTTCTGGCGTTGAGTAGCATTACTCTTAGTTTCTTATCCCTTGTGATACCTATGGAGGTGGGTTTGTCTTTTGAGCCTTGCCTAAAAAAGGCACTATGGGGGTAGCAAGAGCCTTTGCCAATATCCGAAAGCCCAGGGGTGACAGGTGCAAGCCGTCCCTAGCGAAGCATCGTGGCTTGTCGCGCATGTCATCCCAGGCTGACAGGCATTGGATTCCCCTTTGAATGACACCAATACTTAAGCCAATTGTTGAAATTGATCATCTTGTCTTCATATTGTGGCATCATTCTTGGTGAGGGTAAGATGCTACTCAAGGTCAGGGTCATACCGGCCTGGGCTACATGCTCAGAGAGCTCCTCTATGTCTCTTTTCATATAGTCCAGGGAGGTACGTCTCAGGTCATTCACACCAGCATGGGCAATGACTGAGTCATATTTGTACTTGCCTTGGAGTGACCTGAATGCTTGTGTTATGTGGTGGATCCTAGCGCCCGACAGGCAGCTCACCGTGACCTTCTCCTTGTTCAGCCTGGTGAGCGGGACGTCAGTGTGCCTGATGATAGAGTTACCTATTACAAGTGTATCAGGTGTGTTGTTTAGCCTTAAGGGCTATGACTGTTCGGCACACTGGCTTTGTGGGCTATGTGTTGCATGTGTTTTGTTTTGGGGTAGCGGTTGCTTGGGTGTCTGCTTTGGACGTCTCTGCTGCTTAGGCAGATTTTTATTTAGAGCCTCTGAGTATGTTTTTGTGTGTTTATGTGTTTGGTTTGCTGTCATGGTAGGTCTATGTGAGACTGGAATTGTAGTGAGTGTGGTTTCCTTCTCCTCCTGACTGGTTTCGCCAGTACTGAGTTGAGAGAGCTTAGCCTCCAGTATGGCTATATGGTTGCATCTCTCACATGTGTTGGAATTTGTTGGGAGGAGAGAGGGTTGTCTGTGTACCTGAGGCAGTTGTAACATTGCCTCAAGATTCCCAGATTCACCAGCTGGACCGGAGAGGAGATTGACAACTGACCTTTGGACACGCTAGAATAGTATTGGGAATTCCTTTATAATTGAAAAAAAGGGCCAATGGGGAATGAAGTACTCAAGGGGAGTTTGTGAGGGTGTAGTGCTTTTAATATTTTAGTGCTGACTTATATAATTGCTTTAGTGAGCAAGTGCCAGGTAACTTAAATGCAATGTGTTACAGGTAACTTAAATGCAAAAATGACAAACAGTAACTTTTTTTCAAGTGAAGCAAGGAAATAAGTAAAGTAAGCAATGCAGATATCACTAGGGATCCACAGAAGCGCTGAAAAGCTGTGTTTTAGGTGGAATTAGCATTTCAGGGAAATAACAAGCAAACAAACAACAAGCATATAAATAAAGTTAGATTCAGCAGGCCTGGATCTAGTCTATGCTATAGCAAACAAGGTGTACCAATTTCAGTAAGAAACAGTTCAAATATGCAGGCACTATAAGCCTTTAACCAGAAATTCCCAGCTCAGAAGGGCAGAGTCCAGTCTCTCCTCCCACAAGAGTGCAGACCACAAACCCTTTTAATGTAAAATAACTGGCCTGAAGCCCAAGTGCTTAAAACAGAATTAATACACTTTTAGAATAACAGACACTGAGCCCTCAATCAGCAGTTCCCAACTTAGAAGGATGTAAGCTACCTGTCCTGCCACTACAGTGCAGACCACAAACCTTCCTAATGTAAAACAACTGGTCTAAAGCCCAAGTGCTTAAACTAAAAGGCTTAGAATGAGTTACACCAAGCAGTAATAAATTCAATTGAGTATTTTTAAGATGACGCAAAAGCAAAATAAAGTAGGAAGAAACACAAATACAGTAAAAGTAGATAATTTTTTTTTTTGAGTGAGCAAATGAGATGGGCCCAGGAGTTACAGGACAGAAACAAGTGCAAATGCAGGCCTTCAAATCAGAAAGTTGAGAGAGAGAGATGGAAGACCGCCCAAACGGTCAATAACTACTAATTCTGGGCCAGAACCACTCCTTATGTGGTAGACAGGTTATTTATATTTTCTTATTTTTCATAGCCGACAGCCTTTATTTACTAGACACTACTTAGTGGTACTTAATCTTTGTATAGGCTTAGTTTCGGTATTTAATAAAGTATTTGCCAATAAACAAGAATTTATAAGGGACATCAGAATTCTAGAGGGGCAAGCATGAATTTAATGGCCAAAATCATAACACTATGCCCAACCATAGCACTTGAGAGGTATGCCTGAGTTTTGTGTATGTACATCCTCTGCATAACTGCCATCCATACAAATTACTCAGGCTAACTATTAAGCAGATACCATCACCCAACATGGATTTACACTGTATTTCCTGTTCTTCATCAGGCTTTTCTTTGCCCTGAAGATCCATAAAGAAGGCTCCCAGGTGCTAAAGCACAACATGAGTTAAATCGTTAAATAACAATTTAACATTTCATTATGTCATCACTATACCCTTCCCTGTTTTTCATCACTTGAGTATTAGTTAGACTTTCTGAGACTTTTTTCTTCATTTTTAGACATAATAGTCCAAAACTGATGAGTGTAAAGCTTTTGTTTCTCAGAAATATGGGGAAAGCAGTATAAAGTAGTTAATGTAGTTCATCATGACATATCCCACTTACATACAGTTCTTCCAGATAATAATGCCAAATTCCTAAAAGAAGGTATAATATTCATGTTAATGAAGGATACTTTTCAGTCTTTTTCCAGTTCTGTCCCTTGGGATGATATTTCATAGAAAAGTGATAACTTTGTAATACATGATTATCATTACAAGTTTTTTAATTGATGTTATTTCTTGCAGTGTGCTATGATTTTTTAAAGAAATCTCCTTTCATATCAAACATAATATAAAGTTTCAGGTCTACTTTTATCCATATCTTTCTTTTTTCAACAGTAGAGCACATTTTTCCCTGTCATGCAGTTTTCTGTTACTCTAGATTATTAGATTTCTATACATTCTTGCTGTTGACTTAAAACTGCTGTAATGCAATATCAGAAGCATTGGAAATACAACATTAGAAGCATTGTTATTATTTCAGGGGCTTTGTGATGTCTATGTACCCGAGAACTGGTACATTGCAAAGAATTGCCTGTATTTTAAGAATATTTTCTTTATAATCTTTTTTTCCAGAATATTGTAACACTCCCAGTGTTATTATATGCATTGCATGTGCCATTAAAATAGTTAAAAGATGCTGAAATCATTGATCTTTGACAACAGCACACTAAAGCCATCAATGTCATTATGTCCCTTTACTATTGAGGGTTCTATTACAAGAACTTGAGGCCCAAGTGCTGGAAGACCACTGTTTTGAAGCCAGGGATTCGAGCATCCTGTAGTTAATACTGGCTGCCACTCATTCTCAAGTTTGAATAGGAGTTTAGACTACCAGCTGTAGGTCTTTACCCAAATATATTATTTGAGTTTGAGTGGAGTAAGTACAGCAGCTGTTGGGAGGGAGAGGTTAGGGAAGTTAGGGTTATGGAGTGAGAACGGAGTTTTAGAGTTAAGGAACAGAAATTAAGTTTTAGGATTGGGAGGAGGTGAGGATTTTTATGGTTAGTGAGAGATCTTGATGGGTTGAACACAGCAAGAGTCTCCATGGTGTGATTCTCAGCTGGGGTGCCTTCTGTGTTGAGTATACATGTCCTCCTTGCTTTTGGGTGGGTTTCCTCTGCGTGATTCAGTTTCTCCCCCTCATTCCAAAGATAGGCAGTGGATGGATTGGACACTCTAAATTGGGGATAGGTGTGAAAGTGCATACAAGTATGTGGTGTGGTAGAACTACCGTGGTAGGGCTAGCCACCGGTGATGTAAACCTTGGCTCTATATGATCGTCACGGTTGAAGTGACACCCTAACCCCATATGCTAAAATGGGATAAAGGGTTTCAGGATGGATGGATGGATGGGGGGGGGGGGGTGGAGTTGTAGGCTTAGAGTGTGAGAAATCAGGTTAGGAACTGGATGGAAGTTTTAAGATTAGAGTTTGGGCTCTGATAGGGCTATAAAGTTTAATAATACAATTAGGTGTTAGGAGGTCTTAATATTTAAGTAAGAAGAAAGCTAGTTGGAGTTAATGCACTTGCCTTTTTGAGCAAATCGCAGTATGCAAGTGTATTACAAGCTAAAAGCATATGAGCACTTAAAGTAACACCTTATGAGCACAGGACACAACTTCTGATTTACCAAAGAAACATATTAGTACACTACAGAAATGACAAAATAACCAGAAAACTAGTACACTCACATGTAGAGCTACTAAAGTCTCAAGTAAACCACTGAATGCTAGATTCCAAGAAAACAACTTTTAATTAATATGCAGGTCCAAGAATAAACACCACCAAATTTCTCTGTGTTGTGCAAACTGTTTCATCTTTTTATCATTAAAACAGACTTCATCAGAACTACAGTGATGTTACAGACAACTGAATAATTAGCAGCTAAATTCACATCATGTGACAAAACAAACATCAATACCTATCCTAGTAAATAAAATGTAGATAGAGGTGAAAGCCCATTTAAAAATATAAATAACATTTTAACATCATAAAGACTAGTTCACATTGATTTACATTACATTGTACATTCTAGTTCATTTGCTTTATTATGCAAATTTAATAATATTAAATTTGAAATGCCAGTGAGCCAGAATAACATCTGAGGCTGAAGAACTATTTCACAAATCAGAAGCCAAGAGAGAATAGTCAGCCAAATTAGATTCCTTACAATCAGTCAAATCCCCAAACAAGAAGACCAGAAACAGATCTCAGAAGACTACCAAAAACACATCAGAACCAGAAGTTCGACCAGAAACGACCATTGCAGCAACTACCTTAGAAGAATTGAGTAATGAAGGACCCCTTGGTGAAGATAATAGAGAAGGGAAGATTATTGTAAGTCAGATGGTGAAAAAGTACCTTCAAGACTTTTTGTATTCTCTTTCAGATGCCATTCCAGGACAATATTTGATCTCATTGTAAAAAAAGGGGCTTAGCTCCCCAGTTGATCAAAGGCAGAGAAGAGTTTCTAATGGTCCACAAGTCACCCCCAACAAGCTAATTTAGGGCAAGCTTGCATGGGGTTGAAGGAAAAGCAATACGTGTAACAGAGGGTAATCCTGAATTTGAACCCAGAATCCCTATAATGTTTTCATCTATGTTCTCAGTAGATAACACAGCTGACACTTCAGTAGAAACTGTCACCCCTCAAGATCCTATATAACAGCTCACATTCTCAAAACTATTAAAGAAATAATTACAGAAGAATACATAGATGTTGTTTGAGCTAGAGGATGCTGAATGAATCCAAAGGTTACTGGAAGACAAAAAAGCAAGTTTCAAAATGTAACAGGTGCCTTGGCTATACTAGGTAAATCACCAGATAATAAATAGATGAAAAAATGGGACCATTGAGCATAAAGTTTATTAAAGCTTATGCTGCCTTTTTTAATGACCCCTCATTTGGCTTTGTCTTTAATTTCTTACTTATTAACTATTAGAAAGCTCATCACATTCATGGTAGCGTGGCATGATGAGGCAGGTGATGATCAAAGGTTCAAGAAACTGAAGGTGTTCAACAAGTCCTTAAGGTGGGATCATCCTGATACCTGGTTAAGCTCCATGTTCTACAAATCTTCTGCCAACAACCTAGGAACCATTGTGGATTCCTATAATGCAAAGTCATATTGGGCTTTCAACAGCAGCAAATGTTTTTGATCAGCTTACATTTTTCATGCATGTTTGCACTGCAGAAAATCCTACCTAGTCTCTAATTACTGGAAAAAATTAGTTAATCCAGAACTACATTGGGAATAAACAGTAGTGATACATTCTTTCCAATGAAGCAATCAAATTCCTTTTCTGAGACAGTGTCCTTTCAAGCCAACAGAAGCTTTCATCCACAGTGGGGAGAACACCAGCAAGGCAACCCACTCACCCATTAAAGCAAAAATACTCACCCACGAATTAGAGTTTTACCCCAACCATTAAATAGCAAAGATGTTAGTTCAAGGGTCCACACTAGGCTTTTGTTTGAAATCTAATGTGCCCTTTAATATTAAGATTGTGAAGAATCTGAAATCTACCACTGGGAAAGACAACATAGTTTTAAACATGCTGGCTATGCCCTTGCAACTCCCACTCTAATATCATCCACCCCATCCAACTACTACCTTTCTTTCACCTCCACTAACTACCTTGATGATAGCAAGCTCAGATGCTCATAAGCCTAGTACTTATTATACAGCAGGAACTTCTCATTGTTACATTTGTTAATGCCTGTTATGTACTTCACAGATAAAGATTCTGTTTGTCTACTGATGTACTATGTTCTTCATCTGTAAATATGTTGTAAGTAATTTCTATGTTAAATTGTTAATCACTATGTAATCCAATGTAACTACTGTCTGTTTATTTTACTGTGGAGCTTTTCTCCCCGGGCCTCCACTGAAAATGGACCCACGTCCAGTCGGACACTCCCGGTCAACAAATTTAAATAAATAAATAAATAAATAAAATATTCTCAGTGAAGAAATACAAACTGGATGATCAGTCTACTTAGTACTTCACCCTTGGATCAATTTATGACCTGTCCCATTGGTTTAGTTCCAAGGAAAAAAACAAGGAAAATTCCACCTTGTTCATCACCTCTCTTCCCTATCTGGGTCATCAATTAATGACTTTAGTTTAAAGGGTGATGACAGGATGAAGTACACCACTCTAGATGATGTGACAGATATTGCTCATCAGTTTTGTGAACCTTGGCTAGGTAAACTTGCTATTGAATAGGCTTCTTGTTTTGCTGCCTATTCAAGAGCAAGATTGGCCAAGGCTTGGCCTGCCCTTCCAAGGTTATTTGTACTTTGGCAAGGCAATGACAATGGATTGTTCTACCTCTTGTGCTAATTTTGAGCCTTTTAGCACAGTTATACACTAGTGTTGGCAACAAAGGGCCACAGACCAAGTTGCAATTCTTTACCTTGAAAATTTACTCATCACTGGGTAAGGTGAGCAAGGTGCCAGAACAGACATGAAAATTATTGATTTGTGTGAGCACTTTGGGGTCCCACTGGCTAAAGACAAGATGAAAAGTCCAAGTTGCTGCATTACATTTATAGGCCTAGAACTCAATGTTATTGGTAAAGGTTTCAGGCTACCTAATAATAAGATATAAAGGTTAAAGTTAGTTATCAATGAATTTCTATGAGGGTTCAAAGCTGGAGGAAGCTAGACCATACCACACATGGGTTTACTTAATTTTGTTTGTAGAGCAATCTCTCCAGGCAAGATGTTCACATGGTCACTGGCTAATCTGTTAAACGGGAAAGGTGAAAGAAACATCATTGGGTGTGCATCCCAAAAAAAGATAAAAGAGGGATTGCATTTATGGAAAATATTCCTAGGTTAGTTCTGTGGGGGGTGACACTGCGGCAATTGGATTGGGCCTTCTCTGATTCCCTCCATCTTTTCACTGATGCAGTGGCTAGGACAGGTATGAGAGGATACTTTGGAAGAAAACGGTTTTCAGTTGCATGGCTCTCTTAATAGTTCAGAGTCCAACTGGAGAGATATCACATTTTTGGAAATCCTTTCTATTTGGCCAGTAGTTTATATTTGGCAAGATCAAGTTAGAGACAGAAAATGTACATTTCTTTCTGATAACCAAGCATGGTTCATATCTTTCTAAGTAGATCCTCATGATCAAACAGAGTTCAGTCTGTTTTGAGGTTACTAGTATTAAAATGTTGAAAAATCAATCTAATGTTCTCAGCTAAACATCTGTCCAGTGTTCATAATGCTGTAGCTGATAGCTTATCCCATCTCCAGATTCCCAGGTTTTGATCACTGGTTTCAGAGGCTCAGTGCTTTCTCACACCTTCTAGGAGAAGAATGATGCTGTCACTGTTGTGCAATTCATGAAACTAAACACAAAGAGATCTTACACCTTTGCCATATCTAAATTCAAAAACTTTTACTTGAATTTGCATGTTGATGATAGTTGTGGCTGCTGGATGTTATAATTCACCATTTCTTGCATAGTTGCATTCTATAAGACTCCCCTAACTCCCTACACTTTCAAATAACTATGTTAGGTTGGTTGACAAGTTGCCAAAACCTTCCCAATTTGGCACATCACTTGGTCATCACCAGACTATGGAAAGGATGAAGTCACATGAATGCTAGCCTCAGAGTCTCAAGAAAACCCATAGGGTCTCATCTGCTGATTGTAATAAAAGGGATGAAGTCAGTTATGGATTTTCATTCCTTAGTATTGTGGGCAACTATGTTTACCTGGCTCTATTCCAGGGCCTCTAGTCTCAGTGAGTTACTCCAGCCACTGCAATTGGCCAATGTTGCAGTAACACATTTGCGTGTGTTAGTTTGGTTAAGGAAATTCACAACAGTTCAAATAAGAAGTGGCTATCAAAATTCCTTACAAAGATCTGAAACCTTGGCTTTGTGTCCAAATGTACTGGGCCATGGCAACACGAGTTTTAGGTAAAGTTCCTTCTCAGGAAGTAGTATTCCAGTAGCCAAATGGACAGCCATTGTCACCCGCAGATGCCAGTGCCAAATTGAAAAAGGTATTGGTTTGCAAGGCATTGGCTATGAGGGCTATAGTTCTCATTCCTTTAGAATAGGGTCAGTGACTGATTTTAACTGGACATGTAAAATATATAGAGCTGATAAAATGCGCAGGATGATGAAAATCAGATGCTTTTCCAAGGTACATTAGATAACTGCATTGAAAAATCAGATGCTTTTCCAAGGTTCATTAGATAATTGCATTCAGGCGGCCATGGTGGTGCAGCGGTTACCATTGCCACCTCACAGCAAGATGTTCTCCGGTTCGATTCTCGACTGGGGTGCCTTCTGTGTGGAGTCTGCATGTCCTCCCTGTGGTCGTGAGGGTTTCCTCCAGGTGCTCCGGTTTCCTCCCACATCCCGAAGACATGCTGTAGGTGGATTGGACACTCTAAATTGTCCCTAGGTGTGAGTGTGTGCTTGTGTGTGTGCCTTCTGTGGAAGGTTGGGCACTGGGCTGGCAACTCAACACCGTAAAACTCCACTGCCAATCATGAGCGGACAGGTGATCCACTGTGGCGACCCCTAACTGGGAAAAGCTGAAAGAAGAAGATTAGATAATTGCATTAGTATTTTTCTTTTAGGTCCATGCCTGGTTCTGATTATAGACCACTCCTTCATCTGCAGAGCAGTCTTCAGAGCATCAATCAGACAAAATGGCTTAAATATTGGCCTCGATCCTGCCCAGAGGACAGTTGCATGACAGGGGTACCCAGGCTTATCATGGCACCAGTTGTCAGCATCTGTCGAGAATTTGTTTACCTTCAACAGTGTACCAGATGCATTAATAATTCATTTAGGTGACAACAAACTGTGTTACATCCCTAAATGGATTTTTTTAGTAGCATATTGGCTGATTTGATGATTTTATGTCAAAATTCTAATTAAACATATAGGATGATCATCCAGTGCCTGCCATTCTGTGGCTATTGAAATTACTTGATTTTTCCAGAACAGTAGGATAGATAGATCAGCTAAGCAGATTGGTTTCACAGTAATTAGTCATTCTGATCTGGGGAGACTGGATCCAGATTTTTATCAGATTGACAGCATTCATTTCAATGATTTGGGATGGGATTTGTTTAATTTAAAATTAGTTTTTCGTGTTCAGGATATCTGTTAATAAGTGCATTTAAAAAAGTAAATAAAATAAATAAATAAATAAATCAGTAGTTAATGCAGTTGAGTAATACCGAGTAATATATATATATATATATAGATTTTTTTTTTTCTTCTTTCAGCTGTTTCCATTAGGGGTTGCCACAGCAGATCAACTGTTTCCATTTCTTCCTGTCCACTGCATCTTGCTCTGTCAAACCAACCACTTGCATATCCTCTCGTACCACATCCATAAACCTTATCTTAGGCCTTCCTCTTTACCTTTTACCTGGCAGCTACATCCTTAGCATTCTTTTCCCAAGATACACAGTATTCCACCTCAGCATATGTCCAAAACAATGCAATATCACCTGTCTGGCTTTGTCTCCAAACTGTCCATCCTCATCACACCCAATGCAAATCTTAACATCTTTAACTCTCCCACCTCTAACTCTGACTCCTGCCTTTTTGTCAATGCCACCAGCTCCAACCCATATAACACTCTTACTGGTACCTGTCTTTCACAAATCATGCCTGACACTCTTCTCCACCCACTTCTCCCTGCCTGTACTCTCTTCTTCACCTCTCTTGCACACTCACCATTATTCTGAACTGTTGATCCCAAGTATTTAAACTCATCCACCTTCACCAACTCTACTCCCTGCATCCTCACCATTCCTTTATCTTCCCTCTCATTTACAGGGTATATATTATATACTCAAAGATTCAAAATTTCAAACCTCATATGATCGACACCATATGAGTGGTTTGAAACATCGAACATATGATTATAAAAATAAAAGAAAAACATACCTAAATGCACTGAGCACAGGGGCAAGCCCCCTTGTACCCCCCACACCCCCGCTATTTAAATATACCAACTCCGAGATCACACTTCAGTGTAGAAAAGGGAAATCTTCCCATTCTGTGCCATATGGAGCCATTTATTTTAACCTCCGAACTTGTGAAAGTTCGATCATATGATGTCGACCATGTGACATTCAAACTTTTACAAGTTTGAGGTCATAATAGGAACCCTCATTCACATACATATATTCTGCCTTAATCCTGCTGACCTTCATTCCTCTCCTTTCTGGAGCATATTTCCACCTCTACAGGGTCTCTTCAACCTGTTCCCTACTCTCCCTACAGATTATAACATCATCCGCAAACATCATAGTCCACGGAGACTCCTGTCTGATCTCTTCTGTCAGCCTGTCCATCACCGTTGTAAATAAGAAAGGACTCAAAGCTGATCCTTCATGTAATCATACCTCCACCTTAAATGTATCCATCACTCTTACCGCAGACTTCACCACTGTCACACTATCCTTGTACATATCCTGTACCACTCTTACATACTTCTTTGCCACTCCTGACTTCCTCATACAATACCACAACTCCTCTCTAGGCACTCTGTTACATGCTTTCTCTAAGTCCACAAAGAAACAATGCAACTCCTTCTGGCTTCTCTATACTTCTCAATTAACACTTTCAGAGCAAGCATTGCATCTGTAGTGCTTCATCACCTCCATTCTTGACCTAGCTTCCACTACTCTTTCCCATAACTTCATGATGTGACTGATCAATTTTATCTCTTTGTAGTTACTACAGCTCTACACATCACCCTTATTCTTAAAAAAAAATGGTATCAAAACACTTCTTCACAAGTCCTCAGGCATCCTCTCACTTTCCGAGATTTCATTAATCAATCTGAACAAAAATTCCACTGCTATCTCTCCTAAACACTTCCATGCTTATACAGGTATGTCATCTGGACTAACAGCCTTTCCATGCTTCATCCTCTTCATAGCTGTCCTTGCTAATCTGTTGCACTTCCTGATTCACTATCCCCACATCATTCAACCTTCTCTTTCTCTCTCACTGTCTTCATTCAGCAGCCACTCAATGTACTCTTTCCAGCTGCTCAACACACTCTCCTCACTCATGAGTACATTTCCCTCATTATCCTTTATCACCTTTACCTGCTGCATAGCTTTTCCAGCTCAGGCCCTTTGTCTAGCCAATTGGTACAGATCCTTTTTCTCCTTCCTTAGCATCCAACCTTTCATACAACTCTCCATACGCCTTATCCTTCACCTTCACCACCTCTCTCTTCACCATATGTCTCATCTCCTTATACCCCAGTCCACTTCCTTCCTCTCTCTGACAATCCCACTTCTTTGCCAACCTTTTTGTCTATATACTCATGCACTTCCTCATTCTATCACCAGGTCTCCTTGTCCACCTTCCTCTGACCAGATATCACACCAAGCACCTTTCTAGCTGTCTCCCTTACCAGCTCTGCTGTAGTTAACCAGCTATTTGGTAACTTTTCACTGACATCCAGTGCCTGTCTTAACTCTTCCCTGAACTGCACTTCACAATCACCCTTTTTTAATGTCCACCATTTGATCTTTGGCACTGCCCTCACACTCCTGCTCCTCTTCTTGATCAACAACATCATTCTATAAACCACCATCCTATGCTGCCTGTCACCACTTTACAGTCTCCAGTCTCCTTCCAACTGGCCCTCCTACATAGGATATAATCCACCTGTGTGCATATTTATCCAATCTTGTATGTCACCCTATGCTCCATCTTCTTGAAACAGATATTCACTACACCCATGTCCATCCTTTTTGCAAACACCACTACCATCTGTCCTTCTTCATTCCTCTCCTTAACACCATGCCTACCCATCACTTCCTCATAAAATTCTCTAAAGCCAAAAACACAGCATCCATGGGACCGGACAACATTCCAGGCTGCATTTTACACGAACTTCAGAATGAACTGGCTCCCCACTTAAGCACCAAATTCAATAATAGCCTCGCATCAGGCTTTGAGCCCACTGAATGGTGCACAGCAACAGTTATCCCACTCCACAAAGGGAGAACCACCACTGATCCCGGGAACTATCGACCTATTAGCCTGATGAGCCTGGTCTGCAAGGCCATGGAACATATCATCATGGAACTCATAAACAAAGACATTGGTAACCTCCAAACTCTGGACCCCATCCAGTTCGGTTTTGTGAAAGGCAGATTATGTCTCCTGAACCTGATCAACTTCTTTGAGGCAGTCACCAAAGCGTAGATGAGGGTAAGGTCTATCTTGACCTCACCAAGGCTTTTGAAACCATCCCCCATTCTGGAATTATAGCTAAACTCACTAAACTAGGTATAAATCCCTATGTCACAAGATGGGTTGCCAACTGGCTCACTGACAGAACCCACACTGTAAAAGTTGCGGACACAAAATCTGACCTCAAAGCAGTGACAAGTGGAGTACCACAGGGTTCCATCCTGGGACCTCTTCTGTTTGGTATCTACTTCTCTGAAGTACAGGCTAACACAGAAGGCCTCTGGCTAATGAAGTTCGCAGATGACTGCAAACTAGGAGCCATAGTCAAGTCCCCAAATGATGTGGACATCCTACAGAAGGGCCTCGCTGAGACAGATGCCTGGTGTCAGAACCACGGCCTCAAGCTCAATGCCAAAAAGTGCAGTGTCATCCCCTTTGGTAAAAACTCTGTACCCATGAACTACCACATAGGCAGCAATCTACTTAACACTGAATGCATGATAAGAGACCTTGGGACCCAGGTGAACAGTAGTCTCTCCTTTGATAGTCACATCACCACAGTAGTCAGGAAATCCTTCTATGTGGCACATCTCATCATAAAAGGGTTCTCATCCAGGAAAAAAGAGGTCATTGTTCCCCTCTACTCGACACTCATTAGACCTATTATAGAGTACTCCCCTTTTGGACTGTACCTCACAAGACATCTGCAGCAGCTGGAAAGGCCACAGTACCTCATAAAGAGGATTACTGGCCTCAAACAAATGCCCTACACTGATCGCCTCAAAAAACTCCAGCTTTACTCAGTAGCATATCGCCTACTCCAAGGTGATCTCTGCCTAACTTATAAAGCTATGTCAAACCCAGAGCTGTTGGACATGCTACACCTAATGAAATCCCAATCCTTCCAAGCTACATGCTTTAGAGACCTAAACCTTGTCACCACAATAAACAGGACATGTTGGAGGGATAGATTCCTGTCCCAGAGACTTCCCATACTCTAGAACAGGCTACCCATCTATGTCAAGCAAAGTTCTTCATTAGCACTCTTCAAGAAAAATCTTGATGAGTGGATGGGAACTAGGAAATACACCCCGGGGATCACTTCTGTGTCTCTGCTCGACAGTGGCACAGGAAAATAACTTACTTGGGTGGCGTAAGCCAGGGAATCTTGTTGGCTAGGCTTACGTAGGCCCTTGGGCTGATAGCCTAATACCTACCTATGAACCTATGAACCTATGAAACTATGAAACTCATGCCCTCTGTTCCCTTCACCAACATGCACATTGAAAGCTTCTCCAGTCACCACTCTCTCACTCATGGGGTACACTCACCAGCACTTCATCCAACTCACTCCAAAATTTTATTTTCTCATCCATCACACACCCAACTTGCAGAGCATATGCACTAACAACAGTCATCATTACACCATCAATTACCAGCTTCCACCATCAATTTCCAGCTTCATAAACATCTATCTGACATTCTTTTCACCTCCAAAACACTCCTGGAATACTGTTCCTTCAGGATAACCCCTTTCCCATTTCTTCTCCCATCCACACCATGATAAAACAATTTGAACCTACCACCTCTGATACACCTGGCCTTACTCCTTCCATCTGGTCTCTTGCATGCACTATATGTCATCCTTCTTTCTCTCCATTATATCAGCTAGCTCTCTCCCTATACCAGTCATCCTGCCAACATTCAGAGTTCCTACCCTAACTACCACACTCTTATACTTCCTCCGCTCTTCTCTCCTTCAGGCATACCTTCCCCCTCTTCTTCTCCTTCTCCTTCAGCCAACAGTAGTCCAATTTCCACCAACACCCTGTTGGCTAACAGTACTAGTGACAGTCATTGTTAACCTGGGCCTCGACTGATCTGGTATAGAAATCAGTACTGTTGTCCACATATGTCATTTGGCAAAAGTTTTACACCTGATGCCCTTCCTGATGTAACCCTTCCCATTTATTTGGGCTTGGGACCGACACAAAGAAATATACTGGCTTGTGCATCCCAGTGGCTGAGTTATATTTTATTTATTTATTTTGGATTGGAAAAGCAGGTAGCTGTTGTACTCCTCCAAGGGGTAGAGAATCTGGGCTGGTAATATTATGTTTCATAGTTCAACCAAGGAGGCATTGTTTATGCAACCGAATTATTGGGAGGAACTGGTCAACGTGAGCAGATGGATGACTACCATCTATTAATAGAAACAGTTAATTTTTGGTGTTAAACATATAGATTGCAGTTGGTGCCTGAATGTAATTTGTTACAAATTATTTATTGATTTTATGTATGGAGCCATTTAATAAATGGTCATAATGCATAATTTTTGCATGAATCTTTTCTGGGAGAAAGGGAAGTCTGTAAGATGACAATAAAGTATTTGTATGAGCACCTTTCACCTGATCTTCCCCTCCTTCTTCCTTTGAAATAATGTTTAATTATACATTTAAATGTTCATAAAAAAGGTTAGGTGAATACCTTTTGCACGCCCCCCCCAATCCCTCCCCCTGCTTTTTTGATTCACAGGATGCTGTTGTACTCCTCCAAAGGGTGGAGAATCTGAGCAGGTAAAATTATGAGTCATGGTTCTGCTGAGGAGACACTCCCCCAGATTCAGCAAGCCCTGCATGGCATGCAGGAACACTGCAGGAGCTCCTGGAGGCAATATGGCCACCCTGCGATCCAGGAATAAGCTGCAGGGACATGCACGAGTGCTCCTGCACTATTCCTGCATGGACACAGCTCCTGTATGCAAATTACCCCATTTGCAGGTGAAAACCATGCAAATGAGGTGAATTTGCAATCCAGGAAGCTGTCAGTCAGCCATACAGGACTAGTGTAGTGTGCAGAAATGTACTCGGTTAGTAACCGAGTACATTTCTGTAAACTACAAAACGGAGGCATGACAGCTCCAAATAAAGGGTGTATATTATGTGAAAACCATGCCAATGGCCAAATATATGGCCATTGGCATGGAAAACAGTTACAAAAATAACTTTTATTTTTTTTAGCCCATTTCAGCTGTTTAAGCGTAGGGCAGCTGAGTGCAAATGGGATCGGGCTGAAACTATAAAAAATAACCTGAAATAAGCATTCTAACCAAAATCACTATTTTGCCATTATGCTCAAACACAGGCAGAAAACAACATGGCCAGTGAATAGTGGTTGCTAAGGGGAAAGGCTCAGTGTAGGACCTGTAACTATGCATTAGCAGGCAATCCTATGAAAATGAGGGAAATGATGCTGAATCCCAGATTTCCCCTCAATGCTAGCCAGCACCCAACAATGTAAGTGCAGGAATAGCATGGTTCAAGCCTAAGAGTTAGCTGACATCATTGGGGTGTGTGTCGGGCATACTGTAAGCATATTGGAGACCTGTGGCTCTGGTCTGCCCTTAGCTTAGCAGAGCTAAGCAAGGGGGTGTGTCTGAGGTTGCCTAGCACTCTTTACACTGCCTAAGCGGGTGTGCATGCCATGCACCGTGTTTTAAAGGAAAAAAAAAGTAAACCAGGAAATAGCAGCTCTGTGCACATTTGAGCACTGTATTTGAGTGGTGCACCCCCGGGCTTAAACAGGAAGGCAATGGGAAGGGAAAACAGCAGTAACAAGGTAATCAAGGAGAACTAGCATAGCTGGCAGGTGAAATGTATCAGAATCAGCCAATTACACAGGCACCAGCCCAGCCCAGAACACTACTATAAACTATGCAAACACCTTTCTCTCTAGTTTTTCCCACATACTCTACACCACTGGTGTATACAAGCGGGGAAATTTTAACAAACAAAAACAACAAAATGATAGGGGCTGCAGCAACTATCATACATCAATATGTGGAAGAGGCTGAGGGTGGTGTGGATGAGAATGCTGTCGACCAACCCACAGTGAGGAGATGGAGAAGAGTGTACAAACCCAGGGTAACCTACCAGGGGCTACATGACCTGGAGATAGTGGAGCACTATAGGGTGGACAGTGACCTCCTACAGCAAATTGTTGAGCTTTGCCAGCCATGCCTGACACACAGAACTAACAAAGGGGAACACATCCCAGTGGATATCAAGGTATGTGTAGGCCTAAGAATACTAGCCACAGGTACCTTCCAAAGGCCAACTGGGGATATTATGGGGATCTCACAGGCATCAGCATCTAGGGTACTCCACCAGTTTCTGGATGCCATGTCAGCACATGCCAGTGAGCACATATGTTTTCCCAACACCCATGAGGCATTGACCAGCAATATGCTTCTCTTCCACCATATAGCAGAATACCCTGAGGTAGTGGGTGCTAGAGACTGCACAGACATATGCATCAAAGCACCACCCGGTGAGCAGGGTAGGGTCTACATCATCTGCAAGGGCTTCCCCTCCATCAACTGCAAGGTTGTATGCGATGCCCAGGGCATTATAATGAATGTGTGTGCTGGCTGCCCTGGAAGCTATCACGATTCCCACATCTGGCATCTGATGCAGCTGTACCAGAGATTTGCCAATGGGGACATCCCTTACATTCACCTAGTGAGGGATGCTGGTGACGCACTGGAGCCGTGGCTGATGACACCCATCAGAAATGCACACACACCCGAACAAGAACTCCATAAAGATGCACACGCACAGACCAGAATTATAATAGAGTATGTGTTTGGGATGCTCAAGTCATGGATCTAGTGCCTGGACACATCCGGTGGTGCCTTGCAGTACTCACCAGCTACATATACTCAAATTGTCATCGTATGTGCCATGCTACACAATATGATCCTGTGGAAACAGCTGCAGCAGGAACAGCATGGGGCAGGGCCACACAGCGCCCCACCATTGCCAAGGCCAGCACAGGCCCAGAGTGACTCGGAGGAGGAACAACCTGAGCCTGCCCCAGTAGGCAGAAGGAGGCATGCCCAATATGCCCTGGCCTTGACAAAGAGGCAACGCATAGCACATACACTGACACAGTAGGGACCCAAGGGATGATACCTCTCTCTGACTCATACATACAGTAAAAGGGATGCTAAACATGACACTACCTGTGCTCAACCATGTATAGGGAGTGTACTATATGCATCCAATGTAGTTAGCCCTCCAGCACTATCCTCAATACTTCCACAGCCACAAGGTAAGTCACTCTTCCTACCAACTGCTGAATGGAGTAGTATGTGTTGTTACTTGTATCTGTTGTATGGATGTGAGTATGCAAGGGAGTCGAGTGGCTTCACGGGATGCCAGCAGAGTGGCAGCATGAAATCTGTAACAAATACGGATGTCACCATAGTAGCCAGTACTACACATGGTGACAAAATCCACTGCAGGAAATGTGCTGGGCCACATGTGCATCCATATGACACACATGCCAGTCAGGGAGGCCCACATACCCAATAACAGTTTCAGCCAGCAGGACAGGGGTAGACAAACACAAACAAAGGCTGTGCTAAGGCCTCTGATTGATGGCTATGGTAACCCCCCCCAGGCCTACACAGACAGACTGCAACAGGTCAGGTAGTGGGATGTTAGTTATGATGGGTAAGAAGTCAGAAACTGAAATGTAGGTCAATCAAACCTAATACCTGTAGTACACTTATATGCCTCGAGTCAGCATAATAGGTTAGAATACAGAATGAAATGGAGAATCTGACATACCAGTACAGCCATAGCAAATGTGTACAAATATCAAGTGTGCCCCCCCCCAATCCTATGTAGAAATGTAATAACAGTCTGATGTCCCCCCCAATCCGATGCAGACATGTAGTAACAGTCAGGTGTGCCCCCCCCAATCCTATGTA
This sequence comes from Protopterus annectens, assembly GCF_019279795.1. Taxonomy (NCBI): domain Eukaryota; kingdom Metazoa; phylum Chordata; order Ceratodontiformes; family Protopteridae; genus Protopterus; species Protopterus annectens. Next base: position 535,352,087 of record NC_056733.1, read on the forward strand.
GAAATGTAGTAACAGTCAGGTGTGCCCCCCAATCCTATGTAGACATGTAGTAACATGTATGTGTAGGTATAATAACAGTGAAGCACAGATTACCTGAGCTGGCCAAGGTAGCAGGATAGATTGTAGCATGTATGCAATATGCAGGTCTGCATGTGTTAAGTTGGTGTGCAATGAATATTGTGTGAGAGTGGTCAGTATGTATGCATGGTGAGGTTTGTCCTGGTGGCCATTGCCCAGTAGTGCCGATGACAGGGCCAAGTCCTCAAAACTGCAGTGCCAAACACAATGCTTCCCAGTATAACACATTCTAGCGGTAAGCCATTGTAAATGTTTGGAAGTAATATGTGTTACCATCTGAAAGATGGACATGGCATGACTGTTGGCCCAGATATATGAGCAGTACACAGTGGGAAGTACCCCAGACAGACAGTGTATAATATGTAACTGTCAAATGGACACACCCTTGGAATTGTACATACGGGTTTGCAGTGCATTATCTGGGCTTGTGGTAGGGAATACCAATGTCATCTGGCCAAACACTGGCAGACCACAAAGGTCATAGGAATGATGTATTGAAAAACAGCTGATGTCCCTGAACAAGCCAGCATAAGTGTAATGCCCCATGCATATCTGTGAGTCAGATGCAAGTAGTGTCCATAGCACACATTCACCCAGCTCACCCAACCACCGACTACAAGTACCTCTCCAGTCATATCCCTGCTGTTGGGAATGAGTACAATATGACCCCCACCTGTGTATGGCAATAGCGAAAGAATGCAGCATGCAGAGCAGGTGTCCCATGCAGGGGTGTCCCTAGCTGTAAACAGCACCCTGCCAACATCCACACCACTGTATCAATACTGACAGAAAGTATTGGCATGAACACCTAGCACATCTACCATAAAACCCCAGGGGAATATACTGTATTGCAGTCTGGGACTGTAGGACTGACTGAATGCAATGGGCTGCTGCAGCTGGCCTGCATCACTACCAAATGGCCTACAATCCTCTGCCAAAGGCCTGTGTCTCACCCGTACAGCCAATGTATGTTCATAGGTTCATAGGTAGGTACTAGGCTATCGGCCAAAGGGCCTACGTAAGCCTAGCCAACAAGGTTCCCTGGCTTACGCCACCCAAGAAAGTGATTTTCCTGTGCCACTGTTGAGCAGAGACACAGAAGTGATCCCCGGGGTGTATTTCTTATTTCCCATCCACTCATCAAGATTTTTCTTGAAGTGTGTTAATGAAGAACTTTGCTTGACATAGATGGATAGCCTGTTCCAGAGTATGGGAAGTCTCTGGGACAGGTATCTATCCCCCCAGCATCTCTTGTTTATTGTGGTGACAAGGTTTAGGTCCCTAGAGCATGTAACTCGGAGGGATTGGAATTTCTTTAGGTGTAGTATGTCCGACAGCTCTGGGTTTGACATAGCTTTATATGTTAGGCAGAGCACTTCGGAGTAGGTGATATGCTATGGAGTAAAACTGGAGTTTTTTGAGGCAGTCAGTGTAGGGCATTTGTTTGAGGCCAGTAATCCTCTTTGTGAGGTACTTCTGTGACCTTTCCAGCTACTGCAGATGTCTTGTGAGGTACTTTCCAAAAGGGACATTGCACTCTATAATGGGTCTAATGAGTGTCAAGTAGAGGGGAACAATGACCTCTTTTTCCTGGATGAGAACTCTTTTATGATGAGGTGTGCCATGTAGAAGGACTTCCTGATACTGTGGCGATGTGACTATCAAAGGAGAGACTACTGTCCACCTGAGTCCCAAGGTCTCATCACACATTCGGTGTTAAGTAGATTGCTGCCTAAGTGGTAGTTCATGAGTACAGAGTTTTTACCAAAGGGGATGACACTGCACTTTTTGGCATTGAACTTGAGGCCATGGCTCTGACACCAGGCATCTGTCTTAGCGAGGCCCTTCTGTAGGATGTCCACATCATTTGGGGACTTGACTATGGCTCCTAGTTTGCAGTCATCTGCGAACTTCATTAGCCAGAGGCCTTCTGTGTTAGCCTGTACTTCAGAAAAGTAGATACCAAACAGGAGAGGTCCCAGGATGTAACCATGTGGTACTCCACTTGTCACTGCTTTGAGGTCAGATTTGGAGTCTGCAACTTTTACAGTGTGGATTCTGTCAGTGAGCCAGATGGCAACCCATTTGTCATGGACACCCAAATAACAACATAACACAGTCCACATAACCTATATGCAAGGCCATGTGGACAAATCACAGTAACATGTCCACCATGTCCTACTTCATGGACAGTAGACCAAAACCAATTTACTGCTGTGATGAGGTGATAACTATAGGGAAAATATCAGAGAATGTTTGCATAATGTATGGAAGAGGATAGAATAATAGAGGGGGCTGGGAGCATGGGCAGCAAGGAGTGTGTGAAGTCTGAAACTCAGCCGTGTGCACATACTATCCCTGGCTGCAAACACAAGAATGGGTGGCTACAAAACTGCTCATAAACTGCAATGTGTAGGGGTAATGTCCAGAATTATGACCCCCTGCCTCTGGGTAACCTGTGTGAATCTGTACAGCTGTGAGGTATTGCCACAGGAAGATATGGCCATACTGTCACATTGATGGATGTACAAGTATGGGATCCTTTGCACCACTGTACCAAAGTGCTGTACCAGTTATACAAACCCAGCAGCAAGTGTCTGCAGCTCCCACTCCAGAATGGCATGAATGTGCAAGAATATGTAGGTGTTTGACCACAATACTGTATGCAGCTGCATTCACCCTTTGTTTCCAAGGACATCACTGCAAGCAAATATATCTACCTGACAGTATTTGATGACATAAAGCATCGCAGTGTATAACAGTACACATGTCTGAATATCTCTGCTAACACCAGGACCATGTAGCAGAAGCAGCACAGACACAACTACCTACAGTAACCTACTATCCTTTGCCCAATTTGACCCCATATAGTCATCTGATCTACAGATATCCTGCAAAAACAGTCTGCTAGCTGTAGGTGTAGAACACAAAAGTCTGCACTGGAGCACAATCTACCTGGAATGGATTCACACATCCAGTAAAGAAGGTCATACTGGGCATGCTCCCACACTTAGAGAAATGAAGGCTATGTCAGACAACAAAATACTGAAAGGTCATACTGGGCATGCTCATGCACATAGAAATGAAGCCCATGTCTGGCAAAAACAGTGGATCATACATATCTGACAGTCACAGATGTTAGTGCATAAACTCCTCAGTATGCACCAGTCATGCTTTGCACACACATTGGATAGGAATACACACATATATCCAAGGACAACACACTATAATATGCCAAAAGTACACATACATAGATGTGTGGAGGAGAGTGGCAGTGACAAAGAGCCATCCATCATGAGGCCTGTCCAACCAAGCACACAGCCAATTGGCTAAAACCACATGATGTGTAAATGTCAATCACCATAGACATTTGCCTCTGGAATCCCTCAGCATTATAGAGTCTGTGGTGCTAGTGCTAACTGTGCAACATGGCTGTACAAGTCAGTAGTCATCTAGCAGTTGAATACACATACCTGTGGAATATAAACCTGTGTGTGCCTGAGTGTGGTGTGTCTGCCTTTAGATGAATGGGTTATGGGCCATGCACAGACACTCCCTCCCCATTGCCCTACTATAGCAAGCCTGTGGATGTCTTCACCTTGAAGTACACCTTTGGGGACATAACTGCCCATTAGTCTCTGTGGCATGTCCTATAACTGCATAATGCTGTAGTATGATGTACTAGTTAGGTAGGAGTTCTAGTCCCTGATGTGGCAACTGTGTGTGTTTGTCGGTGTAAGGATCAATGCCTTTTTAGGCTAGTCAGGCTCAGTACAATTTCAAATGCCCTACTTTGGCATACCTGCTGATGTCATTCACTTTGAAAGGAGTTCTAGTCCCAGACATGGCAAGTGTGGATGTGTGTGTTAGTTTGTCTGTGTAGGGAGCAATGCTTTTGAGGCCATTCACAGTCACTACAACCTCCAGTGCCCTTCTTTGGCAAGCCTGCTGATGTCATCCACTTTGAAATACACATTTGGGGCAATAATAACCCAGCAATTTCCATGATGCATCCTATAACTGTGTAATGCTGTAGTGTGATAAACTAGTTAGGAAGGGGCTCTATTCCCAGCCATGGCAAGTGTGAATGTGTGTTAGTTTGTCTGTGTAGGGGGCAATATTTTTGAGGCCATTCACAGTCACTACAACCTCCAGTGCCCTTCTCTGGCAAGCCTGCTGATTTCATTCACTTTGAAATATACCTTTGGGGCCGTAGTAGCCCAGCAATTTCCATGGAGCATCCTATAATTGTGTAATGCTGTAGTGTGATAAACTAGTTAGGAAGGAGTTCTATTCCTGGCCATGACAAGTGTGGATGTGTGTGTGTTAGTTTGTCTGTGTAGGGAGCAATTATTTTGAGGCCATTCACAGTCACTACAACCTCCAGTGCCCTTCTTTGGCACGCCTGCTGATGTAATTCACTTTGAAATACACCTTTGGGAAAACGATAACTCAATAATCTCTGTGGCACATCCTCGAACTGCATCATGCTGTACTGTGATAAACTAGTTAGGTAGGAGTACTATTCCCAGCCATGGCAAGTGTGAAACTGTGTGTGTGTGTGTGTGTGTGTGTGTGTGTGTGTGTGTGTGTGTGTGTGTGTGTGTGTAGGGAGCAGTTTTTTTGGCCATTCACAGTCACTACACACACCTACAAATGGAGAACATTGATAACTGTGCAGTAACAGAAACCTGATCCAAGCCTCTAGAGACTACCCCTGCAATACCACATACAGCTCTCACCACACCTGTTGGCCACCAAACCAGGACAAAAACAATAAAGGTGAAGGAGTGTCCATATTCACTAAGGATATTCACACCACCAGGCTACTTGTCCAACAGAATGTGTCTGAAATACCCCCAGTGCAGTTAACAGTAGGTTAGACTACATTCCACATTGTATAGCTTGCTACAGATCCCCCACCATGCCCCATGATACCCACTACAGCCTTTGAAACATACTGTGAAATATTATGATACATGCAAACACCCTAATACTGGGTGACTTACACTACCCTGCCATTAACTAGGAAAACTACTTGTGTACCAACACATGTGCCCAACGGTTCTTGGAAGTCATAATTCCCAATGCCCTGGATCATGTAACCCATAGTCCCACCAGGGGCTCAAATATCCTAGACCTGGTCATTACCAACATGGGACATCAATGCTCCACACCTATGGTCACCCCATTGTTGATCAGGTATGCCCATGAGCTAATCATCCTTAACATCAACATCCTTCCCCCACACCCCAGTAAGGACACCTCTGGTAACCACATCTCCAAAGCCAGTGTAATGCTATATATGTAAGACGTGACTAACATCATGACACCCATGCAGTAGGGAACTAAAAGGACAACTGCTGAATCATACATGAAGGCACTGTATGAGCACATCCAATCATACATGAATTGTGCCATCCAATAGTGAACCAAGATGCTCCCCATCCAAGAAAAGGATGCCAATGTGGTGGCCCCCTGCCATAAACATACTGTGCAACAAAAGGCAGAAGCTCTTGCAGAAATGGGGGACTTTCCAGGTAGCAAAATACTCCCTTACCAGCTACAGTAGAAGGCAGAGACCCCTCATAACATCCACCAAGGCTAGTTACAAACATTATATAGCCACAAATGTCAAAGACAACTGCAAGCCGTTCCATAGCTCTGTGAGGAATCTAAATGGCAATGCTACAACAGGATGGCACTACATTTACTCCTCCCAGGGATATCGCCAATATCCTGGCAGATTGATTCAGTGACAACTGCAGCCCCCTCTCAACCCCCACAGGGCCCATCTCAACAAGGATAGATTGTCATATGACAGTAATAACAGCCACATAGGTAAAAAACGCACTCTACAGAGCTATGACAACAGCAGCCATGGGACCAGTCAACATCCCGGGCTGTGTATTACATGAGCTACAAACTGCACTTGCACCTTATCTATGTGCCATGTCTAATCATAGCCACACCTCAGGCTTTGTGCCCACTGTGTGGCACACAGATAAAGTTATCCCAGTCCACAAGGGGGGATCCACCTTGGATTCTGGGAACTACAGCCCCAGCAGTATGACATAACTGCTCTGCAAGTCCATGGAATGTATTATCATGGAAAGTAAAACAAAGGCATTGGCAACCTGCAAACACTGGACCCTAACCAGGTGTGGTTTGTGAAGGGCCGATCATGTCACCTCAACCTGAATGGCAACAGTGAATCCATCCCCATAGCTGTGGATGAGGGTAAGGTTGTTCACGCAGCCTATCTGGACCTCGCCAAGCCATTTGAAATCATCCCTCAGCCTAGAATCATAGATAAATGTATCATGCTGGCCATTAATCTCAATGTCACCTGATGGGCTGCCAACTGCTGTACTGACACAACCCACACTGTAAATGTAGGTGACACCAACCCAAGCCCCAGACAAGTGACAGTTGGAATACCTTCCTGGCACAGCCCTTGTTTGCTATCTACTGCTCTGAAGTACAGTCCAACAGTAAGGGACACTGGCAAATAAAGGTTGCAGATGACTGCACACTGGGAACCAATATTGAATCCCCACATGATGCGAATATTCTACAGAAGAGCCTTACAGAAAGACATGCTTGGTGCCTGAGCCATGGCCTCAAGATCAATGCCAAGAAATATATATAGCTATCCCCATTGGGAAGGGAGATGTACCTGTGAAGTACCGCATAGGTAGCAGTACACTAAGCACCTAAAGTGTGACAACAGACATAGGACCACAGGTGGACAGTGGTCTCACCTTTGATAACCACATCACCACAACAGTCAGGAAACCCACCTATGTGGCACACCTCCCACTAAGGGCTTTACATCCAGGAAAAGGAGCCCATTGTCCCATTGTAGGCATCTCTCAGTAAACCTAATACAGACTACAATGGCCTGTCATGTATGTACCTCACAAGACATCTGCAACAAATAGAGAGGCTGCAGACATACCTCACAAAATGACCACAGGCCTAAACCAGATAAACTATGCTGACCATCTGAAAATCAGCCAGCAATACTCTGTCACGTATTGTGATCTCAGAGGCGATCTCTGCTAAACATAACATGCCATGTCAAACCCACAGCTGTTGGGCATGCTATACTCAGAGAATTCCAAACCCTCACCGCCACATGCTCCGGGGATCCAAATCCTGTCAGCACAATGAACAATACATGCAGGAGGGATGCATTCCTGACCCAGAGACTCTTCAGTCTCTGGAATAGACTGCCCACACATGTCAAGCAGAGTGCCCCTTTGGCCCTCTTCAACAGGAACCTGGATGATTGGATGGGAGATAGGACATTCACCCCAGGGATCATGTCAGCTGCCCTGCTAAACAGGGGTGCAGGGAAGTATACATTGTGGGAAGTCATAGCTAGAGAAATGTCATGTCTAGGCATGTATAGGGCCTAGGGCTGATAGTCTAGTAACAACATATGACCCTATGAACCTAAGAACTACACCTTTGATTGCCCATCCTTGGTAAGGTTGCTGATGTCATTCACTTTAAAATACACCTTTGGGGATGGAGTAGCCTAGTAATCTCCATGGTGCATCCTCTAACAGCATGATGCTGTAGTATGATATATTAATTCAGTAGGGGTTCAATTCCCAGACATGGCAAGTGTGGATGTGTATGTCTGTGTATAGAACAATGCTTTTGAGGACATGCACATTCACTACAACCTCCATTTCCCTTCTTTGGCAAGCCTGCTGATGTCATTCACTTTGAAACACACCTTTGGGGAAGGAGCAGCTCAATAATCTCCATGGTGTGTCCTATAACAGCATAATACTGTAGTGTGATACATTAGTTTGGTAGGTGTTCTATTCTCAGACATAGCAAGTGTGTGTTTGTTTGTCTTTGTAGGAAGCAATGCTTTGGAGGCCATTCACAGTCAATACAACCTCCAGTGCCCTTCTTTGGCAAGCCTACTGATGTCATTCACCTTGAAATACACCTTTGAGGAAGAAGTAGTACAGTAATCTCCGTAGCACATGCTATGACTGTGTAATGCTGTATTGTGATATACTAGTTAGGTAGGAGTTCCAATCCCAGGCATGACAATTGTGAAACTTGGTGTGTGTGTGTTTCTGTGTTTGTCATTCATATCATGTGTGGAGATGGCTGTGAGTGTGTAACAACTGGCGTGATTGTTGAGCATGTTTTGCAAATTTCTTATATGGTTGGCCTATTATATGTCACAATGTCCACCTTACAAGGATAACAGATGTCAAACAGCAGAGAGGCTGGGGTTAACAATCCATACCCCTACATGTGACATCAAGGCCTGTTGAACAAATTAGGTAACCCTTGTATTACCCAGGTAACACTCTTAACTAATGTCTCATACACAAACACACTGAACTAGGCAACAACCGCTTTGTTGGTAGTTCCCTGCATATTGCCCACAGATAGTAACCATGGTGTGATTGCAGTAGACTGCAGCGGGCATGGCACCATGTCCCATCACTACACTAGGCACATAATTGCAGACAGTGCACCTTCACTATGTTCACGACTGGATGCCTGCAACAACTTTACTGCCATCAAATGTGACCCACAAAGGACATACCATGCCTTAAACACATGCCCTGTATGGAAAGATGCCACTGACACCAGGGAATACCTGTATTGTGCTGTCAATGTAGGTGCAGGGTCAACCTGGTGACCATTGCCAGTTCCCACCACATGAGGCCAGGAATGGCACATCTGATGATAACAATATGTGTACACAACATGGCCTGGACACCCCAGGTACAGTTCCACATGTCACAGAACATGAATGTGGGATGTGTGCACATCCCAGACACTGCCCATTTCATGTTCTATAGAACACATACATGGCAAGCATTGCACAGCACTGGCCACCCACAATTGTAACCCATATGACTGGATGGTGAATACAATACCCACCTGTGTGGGCCAATCCAGACACTACACCCCTGAGCCACACTGCTGACCATTGTCATGTGGCCTGATGCCAAGGTATGCCCTTCACCAAGCCTTGTACAGCCTTCTGGTACAGTCAACCACTACACACATGTGAAACAATGCACCCATGCATGTCAGTAGTGGCACGCTGTGTCTGTGTGTGTGGAGTATAATGATTTCAACCCCATTCACACTCATTACACCTCCAATTGGCCTACTGAAGTAAGCCATCTGATGCCAGACACCTTCACATACCCTTTGCCCATATATCATCCGGCTAAACCCTGTGGTGCATGTCATACCTGCGTATTACTGTATTGTGGCAAACTAGCTAGTTAGGAAGTCTATTCCTGACCCTACCAACTATGTTAATGTGTCTGAGTCCCTGAGAGAGTGTGGCTGTGTTGATGTTGACAGGCACGTGTACTGCAACTACCTTATCGCTCCTATATCACTGTTGTAGATGCCACTCACCATCACATATGCCTTTGGACAGCTCACCAACATGTAAGCTATGTGGCGCATGCAATAACTTCATTGACATGTGATAGCAGTACATAGTCAGTCAGGGATTTGAAACCCTACACTGGTAAGTGTATGACACAAACATGCTTAGGTTTTACTCTCCCACACCCTCCCTGTCTTAATTTGTCTCTCTCTGTCTCTCTCACTCCCTCTCTGGTGGATGTGGAGAAGTACACCTGCTGTGCTTAGGCAGCAGCTTGTGTTTTGTAAGTGATGCTCATGATCAGCTGATGGGCTCTGCATGAATTGCAGTCCCCCTCCAGCTGACTGCATGTGGAACAGCTGTGGAAACATTCCCATAGCCAGTTGCATGGAAACACACTCCAATATCTAGCAACATCATGTGGGTGCTGGACCTTTTCATTCACTGTGAGCAGGAGCTCATGTTGATGTTTGGCAAACAGCATCACAGATGGTACTGGGATTTACCTCTAACAACATACACTGTGGAGACAGGCCTACAAACAGGAGGGGGATGTGCCAGACATGACTACATAATGTAAGTCTTGCTCTTCTGCATTTGGAGTAATGTCGGTTTAACAAGGTATGTGTGTGGATATGGCTGGTCTACACGATTTACTAATATCTGTCATGACAGTGTTACGTGTTTGAGGAAACTCAAACCTGTAGGGTTATCTGCAGACTGGGTAGTGTTTGGAGTCTTATGTTTCTTGTGTTACACACAGATCACCTCTTGTAGAACCGCAGAAGCATAGTCTGAGGATTGCAGTCAGTACACAGTGACAGCCATGAGAGTTACTGACTTCATATCCCTCATAGGATATATGTCACAACAAGCCCTGTTACAACAGTAAATGTATGAGGGTATCACAGCAACATGTAAATATTGGCCCAATGTTTGTGGCTCCAGCCACAAGTCTGTCAACCTTTGTACATATGTCATGCAGTAAGAGGTGCATATGTTCTGTACACCATTATTTATTGACATCATACCTGATAACAAGCCAGTCAGATATCAGACTGCTAGACATGTTATGTATAGTAGGGGTTATTTCTGAGGACATAACCTTGGCATTCTGCAGTTGTGTGTACAGTACTGGGGTCTGTGTACTTATGGTGATTGTCAACAGTATGTGTATTGTGAATACGTACCTTGGCCTGTGCACAGACTGTAGTAGATGCCATTGTTCTTGGTCCTGTTCTACCTGATGTTACATGCTACTCCAGTGTCTGTAGAAGTGTTCTGTGTAACACAAAAGCACTTACTGTTTCACTTTCAATAAAGAGTTTTGTTGAGTATTTGAGCCAGTGGTGTGCCTCAGTGTTTATGCTCCATAATTCTTCATTTTGTACTACAGAGGCACTTTATCCTGAAGACTGAGTTTTTTGCTATGGTACCCTATTGGCTCACATGTTTGTAGGGCCAAACACACATGTGTCCCATACCACAGACAGGCATTGGACCCAGTTTATGTAGGGTTAGTGTGTGAGTGGCACATATGAGGGTGGTGTTTATCAGACAGTCCATACAGTGTCATATTAAGCTTGCCTACCATATGCAGCTGTGGCTGTGTTCACATTAGTTGGGGGTATGCACTTTCTCACAGGTGTCTGATACTATGTGCTGTGACATGCCTGTAGAGCCTGCTATATTTGCAGGTACATGTGTATTCCCCAATACAAAATGTAGTCCAGTGTTGTGGCAGTCTGCCTGTAGTTTGCACAGTGCTTTGTTACATGCCTAGAAGCTTAGTCTAATTACCCAGTGTGCTATGTCCAGATATTTGCAAGACATACTGCTGCCAGGCCAGCATAACTGGTGTGTATTTCTAACAAAGTAGTGGGATTCTGTACAGATGTGTGTCACTAATTACTGTGTAGTATGTGGCCATGTGACTTCTGCACCACCAGTTATTATGTGTCAGGACAGACAGGCATGTGTGACTGCATAAACTGTGTGGGCATATGTAGTCCGGTATTTATGTGATATACCCATGTACATGGCTGTTAACATTCACATTGTCAGGCTTGGTCCACATGTCTCACAGGAAAGGGATCTGTGTACACCTCTGGATTGACCAGAAAGTGCCAGACTGTCCACATATATTGGTCATATTTCTGCTGTAGTCCACAGGATCATTACTGTGCTATCAGTGGTACTGTACTATGATGTCCGTAGGATATCTGTCAGTAACCAATGGCATACATGTCAAAAGCAGATGTGACTACCCACACACAACATGTCTGTTAAGGTAACCCCTGTTACAGTACCAATAGTCTACATATATACCTGCAATACATACATGACATCCCCTTGCACTAAAAGGTTGAGACTACTGGTGCTGAGGTAGGACTCCACTCCATGTTCTGGACATATGGTAAACATATATGTATATAGATATATATAGATATGTATCCGTATATCCATATAGATATATAGACATATGCATATCTACATACATAAATGTATATATATATATATATATATATATATATATATATATATATATATATATATACATATACAAATACACACACACACACACACACACACACACACACATATATATATATATATATATATATATATATATATATATATATATATATACATGCATACACAGGTATATATGTCTACACATATACGGATATATAGATATGCATGCACATATAGTTATGGATATCTACATATATATCAACATAAATAGGTACATCTGTTTAGATATATATGCACATATACTTATAGATATCTACATATATATTGACATAAATAGATATATCTGTACATATAGGATGTACACACACACACACACACACACACACACATATATATATAAAGATCTATAAATGGCCATATATATGATGCACTATACAGATATGTATAAATACATATATATGACTATATATGTGTATGCACATGTAGACATATATCTACATATGTATATGTATATATCCATATCCTTGTCATGTGTTAACATTACTGTTGTGTATACCTTCCCAGATGTATCACACCATATGTATTTGATATGTGTATATTTAGATATAACAACATATGTGATGCAACAGTAATATCACTAACAAGTGCTACACAATTGTGGAAGTCACAACAATTGTTCAATACTATTCAATATGTGAACTGACAAATATATTGGGAAAACAACAGCTGTCTTCACAGCTGGCATGGCGTAGTGGTTAACTGTTGTGACTATAGTGTACAGGGTCCTGGATTCAAGACCTGCAAGGGCTGTTTATTTTGTTGCTGGGCAGACCAAAGGCTGCTGGATACAGAGTGTTTGAGGCACTTTTGAGCAGCTTTAAGTGAATTTGCATGGGTTTGCGTGAAGATAAGCAGTGCTATGGTATGGTTAAACATATGGGTGCTTACACCATGTAGGCTTCGCTTACCAGTGAACAAATATGCACAGCTGTTATATTGTAGCAATGCTGATACCTGCTAAGCATGGCTCAGCCCTGGTAACCAGTGCTCACATCCCAGTCTGATAACATAGCAGGGTAATGATATCTGTCATATGTGTATGTAATGCCATGTACAAAATAAGCATCTATGTGCCTTCATTACAGTAGCAAGGGGAGTGAGTATCATGTCTGGGACACGCGAGTATATAAGACCTGTACTTCACTCTTATCCATGTGACTATGTTACATACAAGGGTAGTAACCCAGGTTACATGTCATCATACTGGCATGTAGTGTATCATGTCATTACTACTGTTGACAGTGCTTTCCCAGGCAAGAGTAGTTTGCTAAATGTAGTACTGCCAACAAGCACCCCTGCATGCATGGCTGGACTCTGAGGGCTCACTTTCATGTTCCTGGTGTGTGAGATGTGTCACAGTATATATCCCCTACTGGATAATGATCTGACATGTAGAAAGTAACTGTAGACTACTGTCTGTACAGCACATGTCAATGAGGGCTTCCAACATGTAGTAATGGCATACATATTGGTGTCAGATGTCTATCTGTCGACACATTCATCCTACTGCATAGCTAGCTGCCAAGATGATGTCTGTCAGTCCCTGTACAGATGTGCAGATGGCAGGTATCCAGCTTGGATACGTACAGGTAACCTATGCTTGACTGACACTGACATGTCTACCCAGCTGGGTTATAACTGGCACAGCTACTTGAGCCTTGCAGTACCAGCACAACAGTGTTGTACAAATGGGTTGATAGGCATGGGATATCCACTGAGTTCTGGCAAGTGTGTGTATGTGTGCATGTGTGTATATTTGTAGGGTACAGCATTCCGAGCCCACATATTCCTATTACAATATGCATTGACACACAGTATTATGGATAGTGATGTTGCTGCCCATAGGTGAGGCATGACAATGCATCACCCTACTATGCCTGTGGCATGTTCATTAGTTGCATATACCTGTAGCACCACTGTTGGGATGGACAATGGTTTGTGTCGCAGTTGTGGGCAATGTGTGATGGTGGGTATATCAGAGTGTCATAATGGGTTTCAGTGTGTGCAATATCCACAGTGGGTGTGTGTATGCTGTGTACATTGTCATTACACCATGGTACTTCCGGTACATGTCCCATGTACCACTGTATGGTGACCACTGTCACCATCAAGCATACAGGTAACTCATAACACAATCCAGCCCAGTTATGCATGTGCTGTGTGCAGCCTACCTGTAACACATTGGACACACTGACAAGTTAGTTAGCACCAATAGGCCCAGGTCTCTCGGATGTGTGCCTGCCTGTTATGTGTCTGTTAATGTGTATATGATAGTATGTCACACTATGTATTGTCCATATACAACCATTACATCCCCCATTACCATACTGTACATGTCTGGGGATGTTCTGCATGTAACATGTAACCTGGAACACACCTCATCCTAAATGCTGTGTGGTATGTGCAATGAAAACCACACACACATCAGAATCACTACATACCTAGGTAGGAGTCTAGTGCCTGTGTTACCAAGTAAGAGTGTGCATGTATGTGAATGGATCTACATCAAGTTGCTGATTATACATGTCCCAGGGGGTCACCTGTCCATGTGGCACAGCCAGCAACTGTTCTACAGACTTGTGACATGTGTTCAACTTTACGCATGATATGTCACAGCCATGGTGTCACCACAGTGCCATAACCCTTGTGGAATATGACTGCAGACCATCCTCCTGCTGACACATGTACACCTACAACACAAATGGATAACATTATGGAAACCACAATCACTCAGTGTTACTAGCAGCTGTAATGCATCATGGCTTGACAGCTACACTACTTGACATGTAAGCAGTAAACATTACTGCTGACAACATGTTACACAGTAGTACACTGATACACTGTAGTACAGTCATCATGTGCATCAGAACCATATTAGCCTGTCCCTACATCAATGTTATGGATGACAGGGATGTGGCACAGGTATCATCATATGCACAGGGTGTGTTGTTTGTTCGCCAGAAACCGAGGGTGGGCCATACATTTGAAATCATGTGCATGAGTGAGGTGAGGGGTGTAATTAGCTGATATGAGCATGGTGATGTGGTGTGTGTAGGTATGGAGTTGCCCTAGGTGTGTTTGTATGGTGTGTGGGTATGCATGCTCACAGTTCTGCCATGTGTCTGCCTTATACAGGTGTTTCTTGGACAGCTGCAGACCATACCTGGCAGAGTGTGCAGTTCACCACCTCCAGCCACAGACACGTGGACTGTGCCTGCCAGGGGTTCCATGGACATGTCTAAGTACAGGCCTTGATGTGCTCCTCTCCCCTAATGACAGATGTCTGCTGGAACCAGGACCCTCCTGGGACTGGCCAGGGCCATGTGCACATAGTCTGCTGTTGTGTGGTGTGGACAGCGCCCCCCTGCAGTGCTGGGGCTGGTACTGCCACTATGGGAGCACCTTGATGTCTGAGCATGTCCACATCGACCACCAGTTGTTGGAGTTGCTGGCCTATGTTCACATGGCCATCACCCCACTCCCACCACATGTTTGAGTACAAACAATCCACAGTCGATGAGGCCCACCATCTCACCCAGTCATCTGTCCATGACCTCGATATAATCATGGAGGGCACCTGTAAGTTCATGAAAGTTGTCACTTACAGATGAGAGAGCAGCCCTCTGCAGCCTCAGACCCTGTCTGGTGTACAGTTCCATACATGACTGTGCCCCCATGACAGTCTGAAACATGCACCTGGTGGTACCAGTTGTGACACTTCTGCCAGGGACATGATGACCAGTGGTCCTCCCACGAGCACCCTGGTACATCTGCCTATGTGGTGCCCTGCCAGACATCTCGCCATGCCTGCTATGTCCAGACACAGCAGGCATATATATCACACTCTCCTGTGCACTGCCACCAACCGCCAACTGTGCCTCTGCTATGGCCACTGGTGATGGGGTATCTATAGGCACTGTGACTGTGTGCGGGGTTGGGGGGCATAACAGGGGGTTGTCAAACGATGGCACAGTTTTGGCCTTTGAAAACCCTGCCTGTGCCTCGACAGTCCTATCATCATCTTCAGTGTCTGTATGGACACTGACATCAGATGCATGCAGGAGGGACCCTGACCCACTTCGCCATCTGTGGGGGAAAACAAGAAACGCACTTTAAGACCTGTACAGCATTGCATATCAGTACACATACACACACACACACACACACACACACACACACACACACACACACACACACACACACACACACACACACTCTGAAATTCCACCATAATACCTACCTGTCCCTGAGTTTGCAGACAGTCCCATGTTTATTCACGTATGTTCCTCATCCTGCATCACACTTGGTAACATACACTCATTAATACCACTCATTAATGTATCATTCCTCTAAACGCCTAAACAAGTGATCACAACACAAAACCTGTTACTCCATTACCTGCTTGACTTGCGTTGAAAAGGTTTTACAAGGCCTCACTGCTGTCATCCAGTGTTCACCCAGGGTATGTCTGGACATCATGAGCATGGCCCCTATATGTTAGGGGCTACTACGCTCACTCCATAATGTCATGCACTGGAGTGTCATATGTAACTATTGCTCAGTACATGCCAGATTTGCTGCTGAATCAACTTATCATGTGGACAACAGTGATATATGGATACTCTCCCTGGTATTGTCTAGTAATTCCCCAACGCATCTGTAGTGTTGCATATGTGAGTAGTCATTCACCTTTCTGCTGATTGCAGTTTTAAGGGTATACCTAGTGTCTATTTTCCCTCCCAATGCATGCTTGCTAAAGACCTTATTATACTATCAGCTCTCCTGTGATTACATATCAGACAAGTATTCCTGGTGTCTCATGTGTCAGTCCATGTCCATGTACTGCACGATTCCAAAGGGAAGTACTGACTTATGAACAACCCCACAATCACACTAGTGCATACATGGGCACCCACACAAACACACATGCATGCACACACACATCCTACATGCATCAACCCCCCTCCACTCCACCAGATTGCACTTACAGATAAAATAACCCACCCACATACACACACACAAACACACACACACACACACACACTCACACACACACACACACACACACACACACACACACACACACACACACACACACACACACACACACACACACACGCACACACCTACAGGTGAGGTTGTACAAACATAGTACACACATTCCTCCCATTACCCATCTGTCAACATGCATACCATATGGTGCTAAACAGCATGCAGTGCAGCTATAGTCAATACATGCTAGCAACAGTGTACATGTGTGTGATGCATGGGCTGTGTTAGTAGGTCATGCCCCTTCCCCTGGAAAACACTGCACCCATATACACAGTATTGCTGTGCACCTCTTCTGCACTCTGCCATGTACTGTGCACCATACCTCACAAGTGTACAAACCATTGCTGAATGTGTATTACTGTGTCAGTTATGTCTGCTGTAATGCTCACAGCCCCTACGTGTTTTTCCGACATATACCTGGGATGATATGTGGAGAGATGTCATTTGTGAATGCCTGATGTCTGCTTTACAGATCTCAACATCAGCAGTGCATGTATGACCAATACGATACTATTACATTGACAACTGTCAAACCTTACCGTGGCTATGGGGAGTGAACACACCCTTATTGATATGACGCACTCTTCCTTGACCTAGGACCACATCACCACATATGTTAACCTTACATGAGCCTGATATGTTCCATATGTCCTGTACATTCACATGCAGTGTCTAACAAATGTGTTAGGTATGCAGATGCTGACCGTGATGCATATACTTCGTGGGTGCATATGTGTGCACGCCCTTATCATGACAGTTTGTTGCACCTATTATGTGTACTACAGTAGTCACTATTCCTGGCAGGGGTATACTAACATGGGTCATCTGCAATTTCCAGTAAATGGTCAGTCTGCCCTACACATGTCCCCCAACTCTGCATGATTGCAAGGTCTACTCATGTGCACATCCCTTGGAGTTCACACACTGCTTTCACTGTTGCTGTGGGGTCAGGGTTATGTGTGCCACAGTTCCTGAACCTGACTGTGTGCGGCTACAGACATTCGTAGCATCCATAGGATCCCTGCTGCAGTGCACTCGCCTGTCATGATGACACCCCCTCCCCACCTTCAGCCTTTTTGCAGATGCTTGACAACCAAACACTGAACACCACGTGTAACAGCCTAGCCCCAGCTAATGACTGGCAAACATACAGGTGTATACTGACACTGGCACAGTACAGATGGGGATGGTGGGCCTGAGGTGGGGTGAGTCATTAGTTGTGCAGCACCTGTATCTTACATGATAGTGTCTGTACGTTTCCAACATGGTCATGGTACGCCAGTACACATTGCAACACATGAATGTTGGGAACCTCTTCTGTTATGCATACACTACCTGTAGAGAGGCCTAGCTGATGTTTCTTGTGGTACAACTGTCACATCTGATTACCCTAACCGATAGGCCACATGCTTGCAGAGTCCAGGCAATTGCTGACATGGGTACCACACAGCCAGTACTTGCTGGACATTCCTGCCATCCCCTCAGTGTTGTGGCATGTTAGTGGGCAGCCCGCATGACCAGTCTGCTACATGTGACAACATTTGTCTTGGATGTCCATCTGTTCATTTCATACATCATTCCAGTCACATACATCCTTGCCACATACATGACTTTCTGCACTGTTTGCCATGGCATATGCGATGGTGAGGTATGACTACATGTGCAGCTCATAGTTGCTACCTGTTGGGTATGCGGCCCATGCCATGTCATGTAAGATGTGTGTAAGCCATGCCTGCCTCTGTTGCAGGTAAATGTGCACATTTGATGGCCAAATGTCTTGGACAGCAGACCAATATGTGGTGTGGCACTGGGGACATGTACTTTCTAAAAGGTGCATTTCCATGCCAAATGCATGCAGTCAGTACCTCAACAGCTGCTTCCACTATATTTTATCTGGAGTGTGTGCACACATATGCTTCCAGTGTTTATGAAGGTATGTATTCCCCATATTTGCTGCCCTAATCTATGATTCTGTATTACATACACAGTGCTCATGTTAGAACCACATTGCAGGTGTTAAGGATTGTGGACCACAGTATTATGATACGCCGTAGTGTAGATCTGTAACAGTTGCCATTGAAATACTGGTATATATACTGTTGCAGCATTGTATAAGGGTGGTGTTTCACACATGTCCCTACTGTAGGCCATGTGTCCCAACATTAGGTTCATCCCTGTGGACACATTTCACAGTGACAGGATGTTAGTTATCTTGCAGGTGCCTGACATACCCTTCAGATACCCCATCATGGTCACCACTGTGATGCAATGCATTTAACAGCAACAATATGTGAACATGTATGGCATGCATTATGGGTAGGTGTGTTAGATGTGTGCGTGGAATATACCATAGCCACTACATGACCGATGTATTGGCAAGCATGAACATAAACCATACTCACCAGCTACAGGCTGCTGCCTTGGTGGTATACCAGAGGGACCTACATAAGTGTGTGAGAGATGTGATGTCAGTAGCCACAGCTGTGGCATTGCTACAGGGTGGGTGCAACATTACAGTACATCAACAGCACAAGTCCACAATATTACAGCTTATGCACATCTGTTTATTACTACTATGCAGCAACAGACTTTATATATGACATCTCAAATATGCATGAACTACCTGTACCGAAGTGGATGCATACGCAACAGTGGTCTACTGATGTGCCCTGTGGCTTTACCTGCATGCTACTTTGCTGGTGTGTAGGTAGCACCCACCTGCACTATGGCCTCCACCAGTTGTTGCGTGTGTGGGTGGGCAGGTGCCACACGGCTGGTGAGGAGCTCCTCAACACATGTCGGGGGGATGGATGGCATGACCCATGACCCCCCCCTGTTGCAAGGTGATCCCCCTGGACTGCAGCAGCATGCCAACGGGCATTGCAAAGCAGGTTGCTAAAATGATGTCTGACCTGCTCATAACTACGATTATGCAGGCTGACATCATTGACCCTGTGGACTAGATCATTCCACAGGATGGTCCGCTCCTGCTGCTCATGGGCTGTCCTGCCAAAGAGCACCTGGTAGTGCTGTAGCAGGTGGTTAACAATGACCTCATTTTCATCCATCAATACACTGGTAACTGGCAGTGGGACATCTTGCCTGAAAGACATAAAGATGGAAACAGGTTTGAGCAACTCATACAGCAAGGTTATTATAGTTCTTAATACACATCCCTGTCTACCCCCCACCATATCTGCAACAACAAACTGTTCACACAACTCAATAGGTATGGCTACAGCTTACCTACCATTGGGACATATATCGTATTGTACCACGCTTTGTGCTATGTGTTTGTAACCATGTTCCCAGTGGGGGCACTATCATTGCTGGCCTGTTAAGGACTATTTCACCTGCATACCATTGTAAGGGCCACTATGGTTCCATATATGCATGTGGCCTGTTTGCTATGTGATTTCTGCACATCTGTCATTATGTGTTATTGGGGATACCTATGCATGCTGTTGGACATGCTCCGGGTTTGTGTGGACTATTACTACCCACATATGTTCTATAACAGTGACACAATAGCATGTTTAGGGAACAGTTACCAGCAGAACCATCTCTCCCACCACATCTGGCCATGCTACTAGGCCACATCACATGTGAGACCCACCCTGAGGCCTCCTCATCTACTAGTCCAACACTACCTTCAGGTGGAACCACATCAGGGGATGGTGTTCTCCCCCAGGGGCACACACATTCATGATCCTGTCACCCGAAGTCAGGTCCAGGGTCTGTTTCAAAGGGGACTCCACAGAGACTTGTGGGATGTGCTACAGCACCTTGAGGTCCTCAGTACACAATCACAAGGTCCACATGCTCCTCCTACTCAGCCTCCAGGCCAGGCACTTTCAGGGCCATGAAGATGCTGTTGTGACTAGCAATGGGTGGGGGCCTCATTCCCATTGTTTCAAAATGGGGCTCATGGAGCTTCCACATTGCAGACCACACCCACCATCTAGGGTGTTTACCCACCACATGTGTCATATCCCACCCCTGTAGGCTGTCCTCTGTATCTACCAACCCAACCCACCTCCACAAATATACCTGCTATCCTTCCCCAAATTCCCATTCCCAACTTCACAGACAAGGACAACGTGGTCCCAACAAGGGGTTCACATGTGACATAACCGTCTATGTTGCACACACTTATAGCTGTATATATCCATGTGTATTGCTATATGTGATGTTCCCTCACACATAGCATGCAGCACTGTGATGGAAATATAGGGGACATGAACTTATATACGTGTGTGTGTGTGTGTGTGTGTGTGTGTGTTTGTATATATGTAGACATACAAACACACACACACACACACACACACACACATATATATATATATATATATATATATATATATATATGTATCGATATATTTTATGTTGTATATATGTGTTTATATATATGTATACATATAGATGTCTGTATATCTGTATATATATATATATATATATATATATATATATATATATATATATATATATATATATATATATATATATATATAGACATGACATATATATCTATAGATGTATGCATATGTGTATATATATGTATGTATGTGTATATATATTTACCTTGGCATGAAATTATTCAACTGATTTTCCTTCATTCTTTCAAATTCTACTAGTATACCAACTATAAAGTATTAAATGAATATCAATTTCTCTGAATATACCTTTGTGTTTAGTACAATGTTATCTGTAAAACAAAGTAAAAGAAGGCTAAATATGATGCTTGAAACTGGTAAACCAGATAAACCTCCAAACAAGCATGTGCCAGAAATCAGCAGCTTCACATAAAATACTTGGCTAAAATGACTTAAATAGGTTGCACACAGGAAATGTCTGTCTTCTAAGGGCTTTTGTTCTGTTTAATAGAACTTCACCAGAGCTAGCACATAATGTCTGGGAAATAAATTATATACTTTAAAAGTTTGACATGTGATTTACTTATATAATTAACCAGTAATTTAAAAATATGTTACTTAATAATAAACTTTACAAGTTTCAACCAATTCAGTGTCGTACATATACTAAACATAAAAGCTGACATTTCATTTAAATACGTTGTGATTTTAATATACACTTAATATTAATATTTCTGTTTACACCTGGAATTTTATCTACTTGCAGCATTATCTTCCAATTGATGTCTTTCACTTCAAACCTGTTATTTAAGACCCCACCTTATAACTCATAAGCTACATAATCAACAACAAAAAAGTGAATTTCAGAAAACCTTGACAAAGAGAAGCATATTGTCCTAATGTGTTCGTAAAATCCTTATTTTTAGTAGCTAATGTGTGTTTGTAAATTCTCTTTGAGATTTTCCTTGTAGTTTTACCTACGTAAAAACTTTGATATGACTTATAGATTGTAAGATACACTACAAAACAAGAACTACAAGTAAATCTGTGTTTAGCTCAAATTTGTTGCTGTGAATGTTTTAAAATAGTATTTGACCCTTCATTTATATATCTACAATATTTACATTTTTGATATTTGAACATGCCACACCTATTGCTAGCTTGTGTCACATGTGCTTTCTCAAATAAGCTTTTGAAATTATAGCACTTCTTGGAAGTAAACTTTGTTGTTTTACCAATTACTGAATATAAATCTTTGTTGCCAAGTATAATTTTCCAATTCTTATTAATTAATTCTCTTATATTATAAGACTCTTGGGAGAGAAAATGCCCTTAGATTTGCTTGATGTTTTTGTTCTTCATATGTTCTGACAAAACCTTGTGTTTCTTAAACTTGTCTCTTCAGTAATAATCTTGGCTAGCACATTAACTGAATAACCTCTTTCTATAAAAACAATTCTTTAAATATAATGTTTCATTCTCAGATCTAATACCATTACTTTTTAAACAACTTAATCTTACAAACTGTCCCTTTATAACATTTTTCTTCATAAACTTCGGGTGTTGACTGTTGGAACATAAATAATTGTTAACAAAGGATGGTTTTCTATATCTACTACTACTGTTTTTTGTTAACTAATATCCATTTCAATTTCAACAAAAAGTGACAACATTACCCTGTTTACCCCTAATAAATGAAAGAGGACTTATACTGTTATTTAGATTTATGAATAGGCTTTATAGCACATCTAAATTACTGTCAATTATGTAAATAATTCACATGTCAAACTTTTAAAGATGTATTAATTGAGTGTATTAACTTAGGGAATTAATTGGTTGGAAGACCCTTTGCTGCCATTTCCTCGAGGTATAAGGGAAATACAAAAACACAGATACATTATAAAGTAGCAATAATTGGGTCTAACCATTAACAGTTCCATGTTCAAAGCACTTTTATGAACTTTGGGGATTCCAAATAGGCAAGCCACTTTTGGATGTTCAACTTTTAAAAACTCAAAGAGAAGTAAATCAAATTGCCCCTTGTGTAACAAATCTAATAACATTAAATCTATCTTTCTAGTATTATTATTAATAAAGGTACTTGTAACTTACTCATTACAGTTAATATTATGCAAAATGTCATTGAGCCTTTTGCAGTAATCCTCTGTATTCAATAAAACTGTTCCACTACCCTTGTATGCTTTCATAATTCATATACCCTGTTCATTTCTAAGTTTATTCAAAGCTTTTCTTTTATGAACAGTCAGGTTGTAAAATTTTTTAACTATAGGATTGTTGGCAATACTAGTTATATCTTGTTCACAAGTCTGAAAATACTTGTAACATATGGTATAATGCAGGGTTGTAAGTATTCCTTTTCTTTAAGCTATGTGTTTTTTTCTGGAAAGTACTTAATATCACTTAAAATGAAATGCAAATTAAATTTCCATAAAGTTTCAGGTCTTTCAAAACATTTACAAATTTGCCCTGTTTGAAGGAATAAAACTGAAGCCTTTTTTAAGGACTTTAATGTGCTTGGAGTTTAGTTTAAATTACTTAAGTTAATAACTGCATAACTACTGATTATCTTCTCCTCCCTTTGCCCCAGGCTTTCCCGTTCTGTTTCCCTTTCAGGTGATTATAACTCCCTTCTACACTCAACTGCATGGTGTTTTGAAAAGGGGAAGGTGAAGTTGTAAAAACTATCGGCTATGAACTGTAGTCTTGCCTAGAATTACTTGAATTTATTTCCCTGTCATTCTTTCATAGCCCTGAAAGATTTCTCTGTTTCCATTTGTATACAAAACTTGGTCATTAGTTATTTGATCTATCATCTCTAGAACATTATGCACTTGCCTTTTGTTTCCTCTAAAAACTAAACCTATTGGGTATGCTGTAGCATTACTGTACATTTCACCATCCCTAAACAATTTCTTCCTTTTTCTGTGAATAATAGTTGTGGCATGGTGCTCATCTTTCACTGCTATGCCATTGTATAACTCCATACAGTCCTTAAAAAAACACATTACTCTTAAAGTCTTTGGCCAGTTTTGATACTTGTTCTTTCAACACTTCAAGTTTTAACTTATAATCAGCAACCAAGGTTTTTAAAACATTTAACCCTGTGCTATTAAATCATTTCTCATATAGTTCATCATTGTATGCTACTCCATTGGGAAACTTATAAAACTACAAACCCAATAGAACTTGTTTAGTCAAAATGCATTGACCTAAATAATGTATTTCAAGTGCTGTTGTCTTTGCCTTTAAAATATCTTTTTCCAACTTAAATATTATATTTCTACATCGAACAAATGAGTTGTTTAGCTCTTTATCAACAGTACCTCTAGAAACAGGTTGATAAACCCCAAAATGTTTTCTGTTGTTTGTAAAGAACATTTTAATGTCCAGTTTGGCAATAGTTCTGTTCTTTTCATGTATCCCAATCCTGTCTTGATTTACATCAGCTGAAGAATCAGTTGTCTTGTCATTTATTAATTGAGGTAAAGTTTGTGTAGTACTGCTTGGTGTCAAGCTCTTGTTTCTCGACAAGGCTCCTTGTAGTTGTGTCAGTAATCCAGAAAAACTATGCATAAGGTCCAACAACTTATAGAGAATAGAGTGCATAGTGCGGTTCAGATCTCCATCACTTCCATCATCAAAAAATCCAATTGATTCTCCATAACCACTGATATCAATGAAACCAACAGCACAATCCACAAAACAAAGCAAAAGAAGCCAAAAAATAATGCTTGAGACTGATAAACCAGATAAACTTCCAAACAAGCATGTGCCAGAAATCAACAGGTTCACGAAAAATACTTGGCTAAAATAAACTAAAAAAATTACACAACAAATGTCTGTAAGCTAAGTGCTTTGATTCTGTTTATAGAACTTCATCAGAGCCATCATATAATGTCTAGGAAACAATTTATCTACTTTAAAAATTTGTCATATGATTTATTTAGATAACTGACCAGTAATTTAAAAATATGAAGTCCAAGAAACACAATTAAGGTCACAGCCCGGGCAAATGGATCGTTTAATAAAAAACAAATAAGAAAAATATTCCACAACAACATCCAACGATCCAACCAATAGACAATAAAGACACGACAAAAAATTAACTGTTTGCTTGCTTTTTATCTTGGTAAGCACTTTCGTAGTGATTAAGCACCACTTCATTAGACCTTTAATTACAGCCATTAAAACACCTATCTTATATATTAATTACACTTAAATTCACAACCAGCTCTAGGAATTGATTTTAGCTTTAATGTGACAGCAGATGAGAATGTGGTATATTTGGCAGGGTATAACTCATGTTCTTGCTTCTATGTAGGCAAGACTAACAGAAAAAATTAGGTTTAGGATAAGAGAACATCTGTCACAAAAATTCTTTTTTCTAGTGATTGAGAAAGTCAGGGAGAATGAAAGGGGGAGATGTAATAAATCGGGCAGAAACTTCTGACACTAGATGGATCATTAGGTTGAGGGCAGACAGGGGCAGACATTTAAATGATAGAATTCCTATCAAGCCCATTTTAAAGAACAGAGCACTTTGTAAGTAGTTGTATTAAGAAATCATTTATGTATTTTTAAATTCTATTTTTTATAAATATGCACTGCTAACTAGTTATTCATAGAATAACCTGTAAGTGCAATAGAGACAGACATACATTTTTATCTGTTTGTTTTTTTATATGCAGTAACCATCAGATGAGTATGCATGATTGAGCAGCAGCTAAGTGTATGTCCATTTTGGAAAGTGGAGTCATTTGTAAGTGGTTACATTTAGGGAATGGTTACTTTTACACTTATTTTAGAGTTTGACTAGTTTTGTACAAATTTATTTTGTTGATTTTAGCATTCTATAAATGTAATAGATCTGTACTTTATGTATGGTAATTTTGAATATGGTACATATGATTGTTCAGTGGTTTGGTGTAAGCAGACTGATTTTAAATATCTAAATATTTAAATACTTAATTAGATGGATATTTTGATAGGTTGTGAATTTAAGTGTAATTGATATATAAGAAAGGTGTTTTAATGGCTGTAATGAAAAGTCTGATGAAGTGGTGCTTTGTCACTATGAAAGCGCTTACCAAAATAAAAAGCAAACAAACAGTTAATTTTTTGTTGTGGCTTCCTTATCTAATGGTTGGATCGTTGTATGTTGTTGTAGAATAATTTAAAAATGTTGCTTAATAATAAACTTTACAAGGTCCAACTTATTCAGTGTGGTACATATACTAAACATAAAAGCTTACAGTTCATTTAAAGGGTCTGCTTTAATTAAACAAAAGTGGAATCCGTCGAATACGAATCTGTCGACACATAAACAGCAAAATGCGGAAACGTCAAATGCACTAAATAGTGAAATTGGAAATGTTGAATTGTCATAGTTGGCCCGTCTGCGGTATAGCTCCAAAAGGTAAGTGTGCGATAGTTACGGACCTTAGGGTTAGGGTGCGGGTTAAGTTAAGTGCATAGATAGGTAATGTATGTAAGGTTTAGTGTAGGGTTTTGTTAAGTGTATGTGTGTGGAATATTTACTTTGTGTGGGTATAGTTCTGTAGGGTAAGTGTGTGGTAGTTACGGACCTTAGGGTTAGGGAGGGGTTAAGGGCAGTGCATAGATAGCTGTGTATGTGGGGTTTAGTGTAGGGTTACAAGTGGAGTTTTGGTGCTTTAATTTAGGGTTAGTAGTAGGGTTTTGGTTAGTGTATGTATGCCTTTTTTGTTGTTGTGTTTGTGTAGGTAGTATGTTACGGGCAGTGGGGTTGGCCGACTATTGCGGTTTCGATGTTTAAATTTCGCGGTTTTGCATGTTCAATGTTATCGCGTTTCACTGTTTATGTGTTGACGGATTCATATTCAACAGATTCCGCTTTCGTTTAATTAAAGTAGACCCCATTTAAATACGCTGCAATTTTAATAGACACTATTTTTTGTTTGAACCTGGAATTTTACCCAAATAAATAAGTAAATAAATAAATAAAATAAAATCTGATTACACCTCAATGTTGAATCATCATTTTGAACATGATAAGGCAAAGACTGGATTTCACTCCCAAAATGCTTTATAGCTCTTGCAGCACCTGAGCTGTTAGAGTTGTACCTTAATCTGAAATACTGTGATAACAAATTCCTTTTATACTGAATATGTTACACAGCTCTTACTTATTCTAAAAGTACTTAACAATAAACTTGCCTGCAGTAGAACCTCTACTCCTTGTAGAAATTAATATATTTCATCTCTGCTTGCATTATGCTGACAACACAGTATTGTGTTAGTCGAAGAATACAATTGTAAACTGTTACATAAAAATTGATCTGTATTTTATAATCCTTTCTGCTTCACTTTCATTAATGTGCCGTGCACCCAGATGATGGCTGAAAAGGGTGTTTGGACCAGTCCATCTTCCTAGTTAACAAAGAAAGGCAGACAGATAGATAGATAGATGGATAGATAGATAGATAGATAGATAGATAGATAGATAGATAGATAGATAGATAGATAGACAGACAGATAGATAGATAGATAGATAGATAGATAGATAGATAGATAGATAGATAGATAGATAGATAGATAGATAGATAGATAGGCAGATGGATAGCTAAATCCATACATACATACACACATGCATACAAGCATGCATATGTAAATAAATCAAATTGAATACAACTTTAAGCATAACTGTCCATTTGGAAGTACTCTCAGGGGAGAATGAAGCACAGTTGCCTTCTGACAGAATGTATTGATGGATTTTTTGACTTATGTATGCCTTTGACATCATCCAAATGGTGAATGGTATTTTCATCTAGAAAATTGTTTCTAAATGTGCTACATGTGTTTTACAACATGAAAATAAATGGAACTCAGGAAATGACTTTAAGATACTCATTTAGAAGGTTGGCCATCGTGGATACCAGTTTGAAACAGGTCACAGATAACTCCTCATTTCTCTAGGCAAATACATGTAGGGCACTATGATATTCTCTGGGCTATCCATACACCCAAATTTCTTCTTTGACCAAAGGATGTCTCCACTGTTTTTAAAATAGTCCACTTTCTACAAAGTAATATTGATGTTAATTTTTTTTAAATACATAAATTTACTTTATAAAGTATTTTTTTTTGTACTCACCTAAATGTCTTACAGTGGTGCTCCTGACTAGCATGACATGATGATGTTTAACAGCCATTTTCTAATTAAGACTTTTGCAGTTCAGTCTAGTTATATATTAAGGTAACTCTGGTGCACCCCCACCAGTAATGCTTAATGATCCCATTTATGATTCTACAATGCAACAGGACATTGTTTCATATCCCTATGTACACATTTGTTTACCACATTTGTATCACAGTAGTGATTTTTTTTTACCTTTTCTGCTAGGCATGGGCACATACATATCAATGTGTTTGCCTTCTCAATGTCCAGCAGTATTTCAACTTGAAATTGAAATGTGTCTAACACAGTTCTTATAACTCTGGTACATCTAGGACAGTTTCAAGGTATGTCATTTCTTTTATTGTACTTGAGGCATAGGGCAGACCAGTGAAAAGATCTTCTCAGATGGTATCAGAAAATATGTGAGGTAGAAATATTCTACTCTCCTGAACCCTCTGTTTGATTTTGCAGAACAGGTAAACAGAAGACAGCAACTAAGCATTCAAAGTGCTATATCAGAATCAAAATTTTTTGGCTTGTCTTGAGTCAGTGTACCTGAATCCATAGATGTAAACATCCTAGAAAACAAATTGAAGTGGCTTGTTCCTCAGTAATGATTTCAGTGACATACTTTGATTGGCATTCTAGAGTTTTTGTCCACTTAGGGTGTAGGTACTTTATTCTTGCAAAGGTTTCTGTAGGGACATCATCTGGTTTAAAGCTATATGTTCAGAACTAAAGGTGTTAGGTCTCTGAAGTACTTTCATATGTTTTCAAAATGTCTTCCTTGAGTCACTTATAAAACCTATCCTTTTCCAATAGTATGCTATTATATGCAAGAAGGGCTTTTCCTCTGAGGGGTACTAGACTCAGGGTCCATTGGCTTTATACCCATTGACATACGCTGTACTGTTGTCACCCTTTTTACTGGAAACAAAACTGTGTCTATAACTGAATGATCCAGTTAATGTTGAAATTTTTAAATGATTTTTTTTCAACACCAGGTCACTTTGACCATCAGTAAGCCTTTTGGAACCTCCCCTTCATCTAATCTGGCTAAGTATTCAGCTTACCCCTTAGACCAGGGAATTCTTCCAGACTGGTATTTGACCAAGAGCAGGATAACACCCAATTGTCCTGATAACAGTGAACTACACAAGGTCACTCAAGCAGCAGTATCATTCTCTACAAGCCCAGGGTCATTGCTTACTCTATTTGCAATTGCCCTGGGCTACCCTGATAAAGACAGATTCCAACAATATTGGCTGCATACAGTTATAGGTTCACAGTTCATAGGTGTTTACTAGGCTAATGACCATAATGGCCTTTTTAAGCCTAGCCATGCATCCCAAATCTCTGACAACATGAGGTAATTCCAGAAGTTTTCTGTACTCGCATTTATATTTATGACTTTTTCACATTTCTTGCCTTCTCATTTGATCCTTCTCCTTATACTTTTCTTTTGTATTTTTAGCATATCTGGATTTTTGCCTACTTCTGGTTTGGTCTCCATTCCTACTTGACACTGATATACTTATGCTAAACAAAGCAAGGAAGTCATCTTAGACTTTTCTTCATGTTTCAGAACTTTCAATATATTTGGATCTGATGAGGTCAGCAGATATGCATGCAGTCCTATGACTGTAGATCTATACAAGTAATCAATTTCAAGGAAGCCCTTCAGGATGAGGAATATGTAATCTTGGTATACACTGATTTTCATACATCATTTGATAAATGTGAAGCATTCTTCTTGTTTGCCTGTCCAACTGATCCAATACCTTTTTGAGGTCAGTCAATCACCTCAAAACTTTAAGTTAGAACAGAAAAAGTAAACTGGTTTATAGCTTGGAATTTGTTCCTAGATGTCAGGGCTGTTTTCAGTATTACTTTTAGTCATCTAAAATATTCCCTATTGAGTTGTCTTTGCATTTGCTCATGTTTTATTGTTGATCCTTCAACAATTCCCAACTATGTATACTCTCCCTCCTGCTCAAGTTCCTTTATGCCACATTCCTGCCCCATGACTGATGTTTTCTTTGTGCTGCAACTTTCCTGCTTTAAATGTTACTTTTGCACATTTATCAAGAACAAATGACATTCTTAGAACATCTGAGAAAGTTTTGACCACTTGCAGTTGCACTTTCAGCTCATCTGATGAACTACACAGTTTTAATTCATCCACAAGAGAAGATAAGTCTTTACACTCTGTTTTCTGGGAGCCAAATTGTTACCATGGACTAATATGCTAAGTAGATAGCTTAATGAGTTTAAGGGCAAAACAAAAGTGCAACTGTGACAGAAAGTTACCCTGGAATATCCCCTTTAAATTTTTATTCCTGGAACAATAATTTGTCTCATCATGGTTCAGCTGAAAAGTAGTTTGTCACAGTTTCTTGGTCAATGTGATCACTGTAGGGTGTACTTTATACATCTATAAGCACGCCTTTATCCATGAATGTGAGATGCTGTCAAATGCTTTTTAGTAATCTATCCATGCCATTCATAGATTCTTCCCTTTTACAATTCTCCAATTATGACTAACAACAAATGATCCTTTGTTCCATATTACATTCTTTTGTTACCCTCGTTCTATTGCCATGACTGAGTTTTCTTCTAAATGACTATAAACTACATGCTTCTATCCATATTTTGGCCCCAGTAAAAGCACATGGAAGCAGTGCTTGGTAGATGCTTATCACTTGTCACTTGTCCTTCATGCAGTTTTACTACAACAGCTAGCCTCTTTTAGGAGTCAGTAACCTAACTGCTGCTGTCTTCCCAGGATGGACAAGCTGGCACTGATGGCTCAGTATCACCCTTCCCACCCAGCTACGTTAGTATCCCGGACTCGTACTCATACTTGGTTCATCTGAGCTGCAGCAGACCTTTATTCTGCTATGCAATGGAGCTGGCTTCAAATTTACCAGTCTGATATCATTGGAGAATAGGCTAAGCTGCAGTAAGCAAAATGCCACCAAATCTACCATCTCGTGTGCAGTTTGTTGTTATCTTTGTCCTACACATAAGTTCTTCATTTTGTATTTCTGCATCAAAGTACTGAAGACAAATATAAGGACAGAACTCTTTCATTGAGAGTGCAGTATGTCAACATTATCTCTTAGTCAGGATCTTTCATTTCCTTAGTAATTCCTTCTGAGACATCTGTTTTATACTACTGGACTTAACATCCTTTCCTTCGTCTGTTAGGCTTGGGCCTTTGATTTAATCTGGCCCTCAACCCTTCATATAAAGTACCCCTCAGGTGCTGCAATATGTCTTGGGATTGCCAGAGGATAGGCTCACCTGGGGAAGTTATTTAATCCTTTCAGGGTTTGCCATAATTTGAAAGAATATGGATTCAACGTTGACAAAATAAATTAGGACTTCCTATAGAGGCCAGGATGCTCAAAGGTAAAAGTTCAGAAGGTCCATTCTGCAGGTGTATGGGCTTTATCACTATGACTTTGTTCAAAATGGGAATAGTCAGTCATGGTCAAACCTATTTTAGTCATACATTATAGTATTATTAAAAACGGAATGCAGAACTTTGATGAAAGGAAGTTTTAGACGAACCCCAAAGGTTGAGCAATCTTGAGGTTAGCATATTTAGAGGTAAATTTAAAAAAATAGGGTATGGGAGATACAGGGAGGTTTACACCTACAAAAATACTACCATTTTTTTATTTTATTTATTTTTTAAGTGGAATTTGACATTTCCTGATGTTGACATTAATTTTACAAAGGTCCCCCATTGTAATCTACTTAACTTTGATTTGTTATTATTAATCCTTACTCACTCCAATACAGATTTCAGTTGCATCACTTTCTTTTGATTCAGCAGGAAAAAGTCAGGGAGCAACAGATCAGTAGTTCCATCTCCTTGCTCATGGATTATCAACTGATGTACTTTTATTTCAATCTTTTCAGTTTTAATTTATTTATCCTTTTGTCTTTTCAGTAAGTAACACTTATTAAACATTCTTAACTTGGTAAGTAGTATTTTCTAAAGACAATTTGCAACTACAATCTAAGTCAATAGACATACACCACTTTTTATTCATTTGACATTTGCACAGTGATACTACACAAATGTTGACATTTACAATACAAATTAATACTCAACATTTATGGTTGCTTACAGTTGCAGATTTGTCAGAATGTATACTTATGGTATTAAATCCACATACATCACATCTAAAGAAATACTTGGAATTCCTGAAGACCATCACATTGTCCAGATCAGTACTCCTCATTCTTTCAGTGCTCACAGTTAGCTCAATTAGCCATATTCTGAGATTTTACAGGTACCTCATCCTCAGCTCTTTTCCTACAAGTCTTTGGTTTACTTTTGCCTGAACTGTTTCTTCTGCATTTTATATAGTAACATTTTGGAATCGTCCATTCACTCATTTCCTATTTCTGTTTTAACTCTGCTTATTTGAACAACATTTATTTCTTTTTTTCATCTGCCTTCATTCTTTTTTAATTTATGTCCCTCATTTCTGTATTTTAATTATTCTTTGTTTTAGCATATAATTTACATATCTTTTCTTTCATACACTCATCTTTTATTATTCTTTACTTCTCACATTTCTAAAATGTCCCATTCTAAATTATCTGACTTTACATTCTATTCCCTTGTCCCCTCATTACTTTTATTATTTCACTGTTATTTTTCTTGTCAGTTACCAAACCCCTTTTGGCGTTACTAATTTTCTGTTCTTGTAACCTCTCATCCCCATTTTCCATTCCACCACTTCTCTTCAAGCTTTTTTTTTTATTCAGTTTTCATGATCCCATACTTTTAGGACACATTCTAGATTTCTAGTTCTTTATTTTGTCCATGTGTTGATTAAAATATTTATGTTCCTCTAAATATGGCTGTTTAAGCATGTTCGTGTGTGTTGTCTCATTTATATATATTCACACTGAATAATTAGCATGCACATGTACATGTCTGACATCTCATTTATATACTCATACAATGTAACTGGTAAGCACATGTACATGAGTAGCTTATGAGTAGTCAGATTCATGTTCAACAGTTACTATGTTACTGTACCATTCCACATGTATTTTACATGATATTTTGGTCTCTTCATCAGGCTTTCCCTTGCCTCGCAGTTCTACAGATATGGTTTTTAGGTGCTACACTACCAACATTAGTAAATAAACTCTAAATAAAACAAATACAAGGCACATAACTGCATTTCTCCTCCTTGACTAGCCAACAAATATAAGAGTCCATTCCTCCTGCCCGACTGCCTAACACAATCTACTCTTTGTTCCTTATTGGCTGTTTAATGACTGGATGTATTTCCAGGTCTGGTTCTAGTAACTAATTAGGTTGATATGGTCCAGCTTTTAGAGTCTGATTATTTCTCACAGATTGTAAGTTAGATTTCTCCAAATGTTGGCCTATAGGATACAGAGAAGCCAATATAAAGGGTCTATATTATTTGAATGAAAGTTCAAAATGTCAGTTGCTGTAAGCAGTGAAAATGTCGATAAACGATGTCTGTTTTGTGAGATTGCAGTACAGTGAAGATCAGGAAATTTGACCTTTCCTCTCTATAGTGCGATCTCGGAGTTGGTATATATAATTAGTGGGGGTGTGGGGGGCTGCACCCCCCCCCCCACAATACAGGATTCGATTAGTAGCATTTTCGCTCTTTACAGCGATCGACATTTTGAGCTTTCATTCAAATAATATAGACCCTATCAAAATACCCTTTGTCTTTGTAACTGTGTTAAGGGCATAATATCAAGCTATGTTTTGCTGTATTTCTTTATGACCTAAAGAAGTACAAAAAAAATGAACAAATGTGATCCTCATATTTGGACATTTTCCCTATAATAAAGATAGCTGTTTGCTCTTCAGTTATGCTTTGTGTTTGTTTTATTTAGAATTTAATTGTGGCAGTTTGATGAAGAACAGCAGCTTTAGCTTTTTTGGTTTTATACAAGTCAAAAAGATATATATTTTTTCATTTCAGTACCTTTGTCTCTTTCTTGAATATGAAGCATTTAGCAGCTTTAGTAAAGCTTCTTATCTCTGTGTAGGTATTCAATACTTCATAACCACTAGTTGAATAAAAATATTAATTTATTTTTATAGAGAGGTACAGAAAATAATATACTTCAATACGACCTCTGTCAAATCTTTATAATGTTCTTCTGGACAATATTGTCAGAGATCTTAAAGAAAGAAAGACATTAGTGTTGCTGAAGAATATTTCTGAATTTATTTATTTTGCCTGCATTTCCATCCCTTGCTATCTCACACATATTTTCATCTCTTTCTGTCAACAGCAACTGCAGAACCTGTCAATAAGCTGAAAAATCCTAGGAAATGTCATTTTACTCTTCCTAGGGCAAGGTTCATTCATCTGGTCTCAATGCACAGTCGTCTAAAAAAGAAGTAGCTCAGAGACTTCCAACTAAAAGGTACCAATTAAAACAAGTAAACCAATGACAGAGCAAATGTAAAGCTGCATTCTGAGGACTGGTGAAGCCCAGGAGATTGTTTGAAAGCTTATTGCATATTCATCTGCTATTATATTACAGTCTGAATAAATTCTGGCATTTGTTTGCAGTCTGAGGGACTAATCCGCTCTGATACAGCAGTGCAGGCATGAACAAGCAGCAAACAGACCTTGAACATTAGGCTAGTGTTATGAAGATGCAGGGTGTACAACCTGAACCATTCTATTAACCCTAGTTTGCAGTACTAAAATTAGTTCAAATGGCAGCAGCTAACAAAATTACAAAACACAAAGCAGCTAGCAACCTGCACTGTGAGCTAAGAGAAAACCTATGGCATGGCAAAAATTTTATTTTATTATTTTTGCTAGTATTTGTTAACTCGTCCAGAGTACTAATCCATATTATCCATTTTGAGATAAAGGCCAGTTATACTGTGTGATTAAGTGGCTTGCTCAGTGTTATGCAATATGGAAATGGAAGCTGAGACAATCAGAACCTGTACTACATGGAGCAGTTCATTAATAGCACATAGCCTTAATCCTCTGTGCTGACTGCCAGACATACAGCATATACTTATCATAAGATGGCTACTTTGTACCGATTCTGATTCTGATTAACCAGAGGTCACATTGTATTCACCCATGGGGTTTTGTCTGAAGTAGACATCCTGTAAAACATTACTAGCAGACACCTAGGAACTAGACAAACTTTCAACTTAAGCACTCAAGCCATTCATTTCTCAGACCGGCACTTGCTCAAAACTTATAGCAAGCACTTATTAACCCTAGCACTAGACCCTCCTGTACTGTAAGAAGGATAAGGCTCTCTATTTGACCTTACCAACCATCCAGTAAAACAGTTCACTGTACCTATCCAGGCATGTCCAAAGGGCAGTTTCAGGTGCACTGTCCAGTCCAACTGGTGAATCTAGGCATTTATAGGCAATGTTTCAACTGCCTCATGTACACAGACAACCCTCTCCTCCTACCACCAAACACTAATACATGCGAGAGATGCAATTATACAGCCACACTGGAGGCTAAGCTCTCTCAACCCAAGACTGGATCAGACAGTCAAGAGGAGAAGAGAAATACTTGCATCACACCACCAGTCTCACATAGACCCATTAAACCAGCACCAGCAAAAAACACTCATAAATACATGAAAACATACTCAAAGGCTCTAAATAAAAATCTGCAAAACCAACAGAGACCTCCAAAGCAAACAACCAAGCAACCTCCACCCCCAGCACAAACCATGAAACACATACTTCACAAAACCAGTGTGACATGCAATCACAGCCCTTAAGGCAAAATAACATACCCAACATACTAGTAATAGGTGACTCTATAGTCAAACACACTAACGTCCCACTCACTATGCTGAATAAGGAGAAGGTTACTGTTAGCTGCCTGTCGGGTGCCAGGATCTGCCACATAACACAAGCACTCAGGTCACGCCAGAACAAGTACCTCCCTGGACTACATGAAAAGAGACATGGAAGAGCTCTCTGATCAAGTAGCCCAGGCCGGTATTACCCTGACCCTGAGTAGCATCCTGCCCTCACCAAGAATGATACCATGGTATAAAGAAAAATTCTCGATTTCAACAATTGGCTAAGTTTTTGGTGTCATTCAAAGGGAATCCAGTGTCTGTCCACCTGGGATGACATGCTCGACAAGCCACACTGCTTTACTAGAGATGGCTTGCACCTGTCACCCTTAGGCTTTCGAATACTGGCCAAGGCTCTTTCCACCCCCATAGTGCCTTTTTTAGGCAAGGCTCAAAAGACAAACCCACCGCCGTAAATAGCACAAGTAACAAAAAACTGAGGGTAATGCTACTCAATGCCAGAAGTCTAAACCTCAAAATACATGCACTCGAGGCACTCCTCAGTATGGAAAAAAATCGATATATGTGCAGTAACAGAAACCTGGTTTAAGGCTTCAGAGAGCACCCCAGCACTACCAGGCTACAACTCATACCATACATTTCGGCCACAGAACCCAAACTGAAATACAAAAGGTGGGGGCATATCCATATTCATCAAGGATACCCACATCTCCAGGTTAGTGGCACAGCACAATGTCCCAGGATCCCCATTCCATGTTTCTGGAAACACTGGGAAACATAAAGGTCCTACCAAATACCCTAATATTAGGTGATCTTAATTACCCAAACATTAACTGGGAGAACTACTCAAGTACTAACTCCCTTGCCCAACATTTATAAACTCAAATGCCCTGGTTCAACTGGTCAACACTCCCACCAGAGGTGACAACATATTGGACCTGATCATCACCAACATGGGCGACTGGTGTTCCACACCGGAGGTCAACCCCTTGCTGGTTAGAGCTGACCATAAACAAATCACTTTGGATATCCACATTCCACCCCCACCCCCAGACAAGGAAACCACCGTGAAAAACTTTTCAAAAACAAACTTCACGTTACTTAAGACTGAGGTGGAAAGTTTCAAAGCCCCCATGCTGAAGGATAACACCATCCAAGCTGCAAAATCCTTTACTAATGCATTCTACAGGCACCTACAAGAGTGCATGGATCATGCCATCCCAAGCAAAACCAAGACTCACTCCTCCAAGAAAAGGAAACCAGTTTGGTGGACTCCTGCCATAAACAAGTTATACAATAGAAGGAGGAAACTAGTACAGAAAAGAGTAAAATCCAAAAAGGGAAGATATCCCTGATCAGTATCAGCAAGAAACTACAATCCCTCATAAAATTATCCAAGACGAGCTTTGAAAGAAAATTTGCCAAGGACCCAAAGATAACCACAAGGCATTCTTTAGCTATGTCAATAATCTAAGTGGCAATGCTCAGATCTGCTTGAACCGACCGATATTGCCAACATCCTGGCAGACAGGTTCAGCGCAAACTTCACCCTCTTCTCACCCCCAAAAGGGCCCATAACCATACCAGAAGAATGTACAGTCCCTGAAATCACAGACACTCAGGTTAAAACAGCCCTCTCCAAAGCCAAAAAACACAGCATCAATGGGACCGGACGGTGTCCCAGGCTGCGTCCTACACGAGCTCAAAGATGAACTAACCCCTCACCTAAACACACTGTTCAAACTCAGCCTCTCCACAGGCTATGTACCCATAGAGTGGCGCACAGCAATGGTTATTCCACTTCACAAAGGTGGAGCCACAACAGACCCAGGGAACTATCACCCTATAAACCTGACTAGCTTACTCTGCAAGGCTATGGAGTGCATCATCATGGAACTCCTTAACATTGACATTGGGAACCACCAAACACTGGACCCTGCCCAGTTTGGCTTTGTTAAGGGCAGATCATGCCACCTAAACCTGGTGGACTTCTTTGAGACAGTTACCCAGGCTATAGACGAGGGAAAGGTGGTACACACAGCCTACCTAGATCTCGCTAAGGTCTTTGACACCATTCTCCATTCTGGTATTATAGACAAGCTCACCAGCATGAACATAAACCCCTACATCACAAGACGGGTTGCCAACTGGCTCATGAGCAGAATGCACATGGTGAGGGTTGTGGGAGCTAGGTCTGACTCTAAACTAGTTACAAGTGGCGTTCCCCAGGGCTCAGTCCTAGACCCCTCCTGTTCGGTATATACTTCTCAGAGGTACAGGCAAGCAGAGGAGGACTTTGGCTGACCAAGTTCACAGACGATTGGAAACTAGGAGCTATAACTGACTCTCCAGCTGACACAGACATCCTCCAAAAGGGTCTCACTGAGATGGATTTCTGGTGTCAAAATCATGGCCTCAAGCTAAATGCCAAAAAGGCATAGTCATCCTCTTTGGAAAAAACAAAGTACACACAAACTACCACATAGGTGGTAGTCCCCTAAATACGGAAGACGTAATAAGGGATCTGGGGACCCAAGTAGATAGTAATCTCACCTTTGATGATCACATTGCCAAGGTGGTTAGAAAATCCTTCTACGTGACTCCCCTAATCACAAAAGGGTTTGCATCCAGATCAAAAGAGGTCATTGTGCCTCTCTACTCATCACTCATCAGACCCATCATAGAGTACAACGCCCCATTTGGGATATACCTTACAAGACACTAAGAGGATCACTGGCCTCAAACAGATGCCCTATGCAGCTCGACTGAAGAAACTCCAGCTGTACTCGGTTGCATACCACCTACTCAGAGGTGATCTCTGCCTGACATACAAGGCCATGATTAACCCAGAATTGATGATCATGCTCCACCTAAAGAAAACCTTATCCCCTCGAGCGTCACACTCTAGGGATCTAAACCACACCACAACAATAAATAGGACATGCTGGAGGGATAGATTCCTGTCCCAGAGACTTCCCATGCTTTGGAACAAGATTCCAATCTACATTAGGCAGAGCTCCTCGCTAACACTCTTCAAAAGAAACCTTGACGAGTGGATGGGAAACAGAAAGTTTACCTCGGGGATCACTTCAGTGGCTGTGCTGGACAGAGGCACAGTGAACTAATCTAAGGAGGCGGTGAAAGCCAACACATTCTGGCAAGGCTTATAAATGCCTTCGGGCAGATAGCCTAGTACCTACCAATGAACTTATGAACCTATGAACCTAAATTCATAATTTTAATCAGTGAAACATTAAAGTTCAAGAAAAGAGTATTTATGATAAAATGTCAGCATTTAAACTAATGCAAGATAAAACAAGACACTTTTCTCTAAATGTACTCTGCCAGATGATGGTCTGTGGTGTACTAAAATCTCTCTGTAGCAGCCGGGGCAGTTTTAGACAAGACTTTACTATTTTGCCATGTATTTCACACTGCATTTTCAAGTATTTTGTAGTGTGATCTCACTGTTTAATTATGTTATCTCTGTGGCATAAATTAATACAATATGTTCATTTCTTAGACAAATCAAGCATTTTATTTAGTAAAGTGTGAGTAAAATTAAAAAATAATAATAATAAATGAAGTATCCCTATACTTAAGAGATACTTCCAAAGTAAACAATAAATAATAATAATAATAATAATAATAATAGCAAATAAATAAATAAGAAAAAATGCAGTCTGCAACTTCTTTGAAAGGAAAAAAGACCTCATCTGAACAACTACACACTGACCTGTCATGATCAGCCATCAGTCATTACACTATTCATTAATTCATTCAGCCATTCATTTTTTTCTTTTTTTCATTTATGCATTTGTTGACGAAAAAGTTGACATAATGCAAAATAGTGCCTGAGTACCCAGATGAAATGGTAAATCAGAATCACTGGAGTTTTCAGTACAATGGTATTCAAATACTTTGAGAGGTATTGCAATCCTTCTGACTAAAACTTTACTAATAATCGTTATTTGAAGAGCATTGGAGATTCTTCCAATCCATACATAATGAGCAAGGTAGATTATCCTAATAAGGTTATCAGTTATGATGCCTTAGAGTGAATAGAACTCCTTGCATGGCCAAAGGCAATGCTAAATATGTTACAATATGGAGTTCTTGAACATAATAGCTTAGCACCATCTTCTTTGCATAGGATAGGTTTAGAATAGATTCTGGGTCTACTATAGATACTCACGTGCTAATAGCTTATAACATATCTACTCACTGCTACTTGCTAGAAAAATTAAGTGCTCAATCTTTCACTTGGCCAGTCTCCAATTTCTACTTAGCTCTCTTAACAACCAACTCTATAAAACTATATATCCCTACCAGAACCTAAACTCTAACCCTAAAGCCCCCACCCAGTTCACGACCCACATCCTTGATCCCTTTTCCCAAACATCTACTCCCTCTCCCTAACCATGAAGTCCCTGATCACTCCCTAAACCTAAACTCTAGCCCCCTTCCCTAAACCTAAATTCCCCAATCACTCCCTGAATCTAAAACTATCTTTCTGTTCCTTAAACCTAAAACTCCCTTCCCGCTTCCTACCTGTAAAATCCCTCTTCAAATTCCTAACCCAACATTTCCCTTCTACTCCCTAAGCCTAATATCCATCTCCTACTTCTTCCCCACAGCTGATTGCCTGAACTCATGTTCGAGTTTGAGGGTGAGCAGCAGCCTGTACAATCTATAAGGCACTTGAGTTACTGGTTTTGAGATAGTCCCCGAGATTCAGCAAACTTCCATGCAAGAATAGCTTATTCTTGCATGGAAGGGACTGTTCCCATGCAGCACGGCAGTGTGCCATGCATATTCATGAAGGCATGCTGCCCTGCTGTGATACAGACACAATTCTGTGTACAAGTGCAGGGGGGGTGTCTGAGAGCAGTGCTCTCCACAATACACATCCCCCTGCATACCAGAATTGCTGTACAGCAATTTAAATAGAGTGAGATTGCTCGTTTCACCTCTCAGTCTGTCAGAGTAAGAAATCTGGACAAAGCCATAAGGGCAATTGCCACTACAAACATAGAAAGTTGATAGAATAACAGGTTTAGCATTAACATGAATATCCTGAAAGGTATGAAGTATATAATGCACACTTCTCAACCTGTCAGAGTAAGAAATCTGGATAAAGCCATAAGGGACAATTGCCATCATAAACTTAGAAAGTTGATAGAATAATATGTTTAGTATTAGCATGAATGTTCTGGAGGGTATGAAGTATATAACACACACCTCACAACACATTAGAGTAAGAAATCTGTACAAAGCCATAAGGGACAACTGCAAAATGTTGCCATTACAAACTTATAGAAATTTGATAGAATAACACGTTTAGCATTAGCATGGATATACTGAAGGGTGTGAAGTAAAAAACGCAACACATATTTTTTTTCACATCTGCAATAAAGTTTAAGAGTAGCTGCGTGGGTGTGCCTATTGCTTAGCTATGCTTAGCCCAGCTGAAACAGCATGATAAGTGAAATAGCAATAGACATCCAACATAAGCAGTAGTGCAATAGTATAGCAGTAAGAGCATACACTTTGCATGTAGTCATTCATGGTTTGAGCCTTACCAAAGCCATTTCCATTTTGTATGTGAAATCATTACAATTTTAATTTATTTGTATATTTATGTACGAAGTAACTTATATTTCTCAACCAGAGTGCCCCATACAGTATAGTCACACAAGAATAAATGTAATGAAAGCACATTGGGGGATGTCAGGGAAGGTAAACAAATTTATAATATGTAATGAATGATGAATCAATCCCATACAGGTGGTAGTCCAATAAAATAAAACATAAGCAGTGCTAAGCATTGCACAGCTATGCTGACTGGGTGTAAGCATTGTGTAAATGTAAAGGCTAAGCAATGAGTAGCCCAGCTAAGTGGATTTGCCCATTGGTAAGTAGTGCTGAACCTGCCCCTTTAAGCACTCCCAACTTTAGCTAAGCAGGTTTGCCCGTAGCTTAGCTTAGCTCAGCATTTTCAAAAGTGTCCAATCATGGCAAAGGGTGGGAAATCGGCCGTATTTAAACCTTCCATGTGGGAATACAGCTTATAACTGGTCGTAGCTCCCCGCTGTAGGCAGTATGGAAGTTGTTGGAGAGGGCATGCATTTCCGGGCACAGCGCTGGAGCATACAGGAGTCCAAGGTCATGATAGGACTCCTTGTAAAAAAACATGACATGAGACTGGTGCAGGACCAGTACCAGGACTCCCAATACAAAGTGGAAGCCTGGTAAAGTCTCACCCATGATCTCACCAGTGCCACTGGTATCCCTCAGACTGGTGAGCAGGTCCAGCACCACTATGCCGACTTGAAGTGGAGGAAGAGGGAGCTCTTAGAACAGTGGGTCCAAGAAGCAAGACAGATGGGTTATGTCCCAGCAGTGTGTAAGTATTCAAAGCAATAACTGTTTACCAAAGTCCAGCTTGTGTATGTGATGGATAGGTATGCATAAATGTTCCTCTATTTTCATTACAGCTCCAGGTAAGTGGGTTGCAAACCAGGAAGCCCATGCCAGTAGGTTGCAAAGGCTGTGTCACAAGGCTGGTGAGTAATAATCCAGCTTGTACTATACATACCAAATAAATATAAAGGAGTAGAATGTCACCTGGCATTATTAAAACTGGGTATGGTTTAAACTGAATAAAGCAGACAGCATTACAGTAATAGTCTCATATAGGTCATATATTAATACAATATAATTGCCTGTAAACAAAAGTCTAAACCCTGGACTGGTTGTATTTACTCTGGTATTGTATGATTTGAAATGTGTATAGGTTATGCATAGCAACTATAGCTCTGAAAGCATTAAACAAGCAAGTCTCATCTGACAAAGTTAGTGCCTCTATAACACATGAGAATAACTGATATTACAAATGTCACACACCAAGATCTGATATCTGAATAGTAATGTTGTGTTAACCACTGTTTTCCACACTGTGCTATGTGAACAAGTATGTAATGTTGTAAATACAAAGTTAGATTGTACAACAAAGAAAGAATGAGAAAGAAATCATTCAAGAAAGAAACAGGAGTGTCTCAATGGCTCCTGTGGTGAAACACACACTTGTCGTATTTTTAGCAGAAACAGCCACAGCTCGACTCCCAAGAGTGGTAGTAAGCTGTATGCATAATTTCAACTAGGATTTTGTGAAAATGTGTAGAAACACTCAGGTAGTATTAACAAACATTCCCTCCACAGGTCTCCCAGGTAAGATAAGGTATAAAGTAGCTATAAGAAGGCTGTAGTTATACTGTGTCCATCACCCATGGTCCAACCCCAAGGCTGCAAATGACAGCAAGATAAGCACATATAACAAGTGGTCTCCCCCAAGAAATATTTAAAAATGTCATGCTGTCACATCTACAGGTCCCTGCTAACAACAACCAGGGTGACAGATAGAAATCAAGGCAGAGTGTATCAGTAGCACACACACAGTATGAGTGCATATATGTAACCCTGACTATGGGAATATGGGTAGAAACAGTTATGTAGCATTATCAAACATTCCCTACACAGGTCTTCTAGGTAAGAGAAAGTTAAAAGTAGCTATAAGAAGGCTGTAATTATACTGCGTACAAACATACCACTGCCCAACCCAACCCTATAGTTGTAATAATGCATGTAGAGTAATGAGTAGAGCAATGATCATTAAAGTTGTGACCACTGCAAGAATCTACATTTGTTAACTGACATCTC
Source organism: Protopterus annectens (assembly GCF_019279795.1). Classification (NCBI taxonomy): domain Eukaryota; kingdom Metazoa; phylum Chordata; order Ceratodontiformes; family Protopteridae; genus Protopterus; species Protopterus annectens. The sequence goes on from NC_056733.1 coordinate 535,396,257, forward strand.
TCTTCCCCCACCTTATCTTCACCAATAATGTAAACACATAAATGAATGGGTATATTTTCCACCAAACCTACTGTTGGAACATGTGTCCTGTTGTTCTAAAAACACTGACATTTATTCCAATTAATGTTCCCTGTTCATTGGTAGCCTGTTGCTATCAATGTAACCTGCATGCTGATGTAATTCCCACTGTGGTTCCATATATGCATGTGTTCTGTTTGATATGCAAATATTCCAAATCTGTTATATTGGGTTAATGGGAATACTCATGCATGCTGTTATAACTAATCCTGGAATGTGTTAACCATTACTAACCAAAATATCGAGTGTGGTTCCCAAATGGCATACAAATCACTTGTAAGACTCCAAACGAAAATCCAGCATCCAAATTTTAGTCAAAAAAGAGAACAAGTTTATTCCAGTAAGCGCTTTCACCCTTAGGCTTCTTCAGACTTTACAAAAAAGTACATACTAAACAGATTTAAAAGTCCTAAGAGCTCTAGTGATTGGTTGAGCTCAAACCAATTAATGCTAGTTAACCAAAACTTCTCATGTATATGGTAAATAAAGTCAGTGTTATAAATCACATGTAAATAAATACGTCAACATTAATTACTCATCTAACAAAAATAATATTAAAACCTCATGAACATTGTTAAACCAGCATTAATACAAACGCTTCACATAGATAATAATAAAACAAGTTGAGCACATTAACTTAAATATATAAGGTTGAAACATCCTTCTACATAACAGTTGAAAAAACAACAAATAGCGTTAAAATCTCATTCTGGCAGAAATCTGTCATGTTCACAGAACTAATCAAGTTCCTCATTATTAAAAACTGACAAGGTTTCTACCTTGTAGAGCAAAAAGCTCAGCGACTCATATGTAGGTGCACCAAAACGTAAAACTGTTGGAGTCTATCGGGTTCGTAACTTCAAAAAGGCTCCAAAATAAACACCTATACAAACCCTTAGGATAAATATACCCGCAGCACAAAACACTTACCTAATATAAAAACAATGGGTATATCCAGCCAATAAATATAACCCATATAGTGTACGGAGCACTCCTAAAACTGGATATATTGTGCTGCGTCCGAGTATAAGTTCTAAACACTCCCTAATTATGATTGTGTACCTAGTCTGCGTAAAGACGTCGCTGAAGTCAGAAAAAATCTGTAGAGCCAATAGCGCCCAAGCATCGCCAATAGATGGCAGCACAACCCAATCATTCGAACCACAAACTATATCCAGGTAGCGCAATAGCTACTATATTTAAAAATGACAAATCAAGCAGCCGAGAATTCTCACAAAGTGCCAGATAAACCATGGCAACTCATCAAGGTTAATTATGTTTTTAATTATGGTTTTATTATTATCTATGTGAAGCGTTTGTATTAATGCTGGCTTAACAATGTACATGAGGTTTTAATATTATTTTTGTTAGATGAGTAATTAATGTTGACGTATTTATTTACATGTGATTTATAACACTGACTTTATTTACCATATACATGAGAAGTTTTGGTTAACTAGCATTAATTGGTTTGAGCTCAACCAATCACTAGAGCTCTTAGGACTTTTAAATCTGTTTAGTATGTACTTTTTTGTAAAGTCTGAAGAAGCCTAAGGGTGAAAGCGCTTACTGGAATAAACTTGTTCTCTTTTTTGACTAAAATTTGGATGCTGGATTTTCGTTTGGAGTCTTACAAGTGATTTGTATGCCATTTGGGAACCACACTCGAACTTTATGACTGTTTTATTATCCACTTTTTTATCTTGTTTGGGTTCCGTACTCCGTTTGCTGTGTGTGCTGCTTTTGTTTTCCGTTACTAACCAAAATATGTTCTAAATCTGCAACATCAAAAGAGGTCGCCCTGCACGAAAGACAAATGCACGGCTCTAATATTGTAAATTCCAAAAAACCAAAAGATGAGCCAGCAAACCATGAGACTGTAAAATATTTATTCAATGAAGAAACAAACCGGTTTCGGCTGGTATACACCACAGCCTTCCTCAGTGTAACTGATATACATTGAAAGTAGTCTTTTATAAAAGTAATTAAATTGACTCAAACCTGTGATTGGGTAATCAAAATTGTTCATTTAAACCAGGTGGGAATAAACCCCCGGTTTAACAATCCACTTTATTTCTTTAGAATCAAGAATGGAATGCCATCCTGCTTTGTTGAATTTATTTCCTTTGATAATGTCAATGACCATAAAAGTAAACTTGGCAGATGGATGTTTTATAGAGTGTTTGACTAAAGCACTAACTATTTTTTTATTTCCCATATCACTAGTGTGTTCAGAAATTCTCAGTGTGAATGGACGTGAGGCTTGACCTATGTAAAAGGCACCACAGCTACATGTAGCTAAATAGATCAGCCATTCGCTGCTGCAATTGGCAAAAAATTTAGTGTCGCAGACTGTGCCACAGTTCTTACTTGTGAATTGTTTAGACTTAAAAACTTTATTGCAATGGGTGCAATGACCACATGGATAACAACCTGTGAGCACCTCGCCTGTTAGTGTAGTTTGTACATCATAAGAAGAGGTTCTAGAATGTGAGTGTTTATAATGGTTGAAGTATGAAGCTAAATTTCTGCCCTTATGAAATGAGAAGTAACATCTGTCAGGTAAAACATTATTTAGGTTGTGATCACTTTGTAGAATATTCCAGTGTCTTTGTATACTGTTGATTAATAAATCAGAACTCCTACCATAAGTAGTCACTAACCTAATGGGTGATGATCTCTGCTGCTCGTGTTGTTTATATTCCAAAAGTTCTTCTCTATTAAGTGTGTTGGCCCAATTGCTGGCCTGTAAGACATGTCCCATCTGTTATCCTCTATCCCTAAATCTGCGAGTCAGATCCTGTCTGTATAGCTGAAAAGTGGAATCATGAGAACAAATACGTCTCATTCTGATGTACTGGGATTTGGGGATATTTCTTGTTATAAGAGGCGGATAAAAGCCGGATGCATGGAGGAGGGTATTATATTTGGGATACTTCCGGAAAACTTCACTACATAATGTATGATATAATTTCCTAGAAACAGTAACATCAAGAAACATGATTGTATTTAGATCCAAGTTAACCATGAAGTGTAAACCCCATTTGTTTCCATTTAAATATTCGATTAATTCAAACAGATATTCTGTATCCGACCTCAATACCATCCAGCAATCATCCAAATAGCACCTCCATATGTCAATTTCTGTTAATTATGACCTGCATCGTAAATAAGCTGTTCCTCAGGAAAAGGCCATAAAAAGGTCAGCATAGATTGGGGCAAAGGATGCCCCCATAGCTGTGTCCTTAGTTTGCCAGTAACAGGTATCTTGATAGAAAAAGACATTGTTGGTTAGGACATGCTCTATCAGGCCTAATAAAAATGAATTAAATGCTGGATGCTACAAATTTGATTTATTCAACCAGTATGCAAGGGCCTCTAAACCAGCAGCATGAGGGATATTAGTATAGAGTGCACTAACATCTAGGGTAAACATCAACCATTCATGTTCAAGTTGGGTATCTGAGAAGATTTTGAGAAACTCAGTAGTATCTTGTATGACTAATCTGACCCACCCCAGTAAAGGTTTGAGTTGTTGGGTAAGAAACAGTGACAATGGTTCAGTAATAGATCCTCTTCCGGACACAATTGGTCTTCCAGGTGAATTGACAGGGTCCTTGTGTATTTTAGGCAAAAAATAAATGTATTGGCTCATAGGATCTTTAACAGTAAGATGTTGCATAACTTTATCATTAATGATGCCATTTTGCTTGGCTGACAAAAGTAATTCATCTATCTGTTTTTTAAACTTAAAGGTGGGATCCAAAGGCATCTCCAAATAGTAGCGCCTATCCAGAAGTTGTATTTTGGCTTCAGCATCCTATTGGAGCCAATTCATTACCACTATGGCCCCACCTTTATCAGCAGAAAGAATAACAATGTCCTTGTTGTTTTGTAATTCAGATAGTGCTTCCCTTTCAATCTTTGAGAGGTTGTTCCGTTTATAAGTCAACTCATCAGTATGATAATGCAAATCTTTGAGAACACTACTTTGAAATTGGTGAACTATTGGATTCATGGGCGGCATATAACTGGATTTGTGATACGTAAATTCTCTATCCACACCCAAATGAGTAGAGTCCAGAAAATGCAACCTAAGGTTAATAAGTCTACCAAAAGCCATAACATCTTGTGCCAAAAAATCTTCAGTAACCAAAAAGCCAGTAATAAAATTTAAACCTTTATTCAAAAGTTCAATTTGTGTGGTGGTCAAAATCACATCAGATATATTCAAAACATTGTCACTTGGGGTTATTTTTGAATTATCAGTTTCAGAAGACCATCTATGTTGTTTATTTCTGGCATGTTTTCTGCCTGCTCTCTTGTATTTGGGCCTAAAGGGGCTGAACTGTATGCCCTCTTCGGGGTTGGTGAGTCTGGTGTGTGCTGCATGTCTGTATCCATATATGAGACAAGTCATCAGTAGATGACCCTGTGTCAATAGGTTGCTTTTTCAAAATAGACCTTGGTCATTTTCTTTTGGGAGTTCAAGTTTGTGCTTGTTGAAATCTGACCTGTTTACTGATACTAAAAGGGTTACCAAGCTAGTAATCTGTTTGATCCCTTTGAAATTTTTTGATCTTCCTTGTTTTTAACTGTTTTTCAAGACCAGATAGGTCCTTGGCTAGTTTGTTAATATTGCTAATGAAAAAGGGCTGTCCCTCATGTGTCTGTGCTTCAGAACATAATTTGGTAATTTCTACAATCTGTCGATCAATGACTATCATGAAATTTAGCCAGGGCTTCAACGAAGCCCATAGTGGCTTATTGTTGGATGTCCACCCATTGTTTATTCAACTCATCATCAGCCTCATTGACTAATGGTTGTGTTTTAATCCGTAATCCCTTTGGGGTGATCTTTTTAGCCATATATGCTTTAAAAAGTTTTGAATGCCAGACATGGGACCTGAGGGACCTCATACTCTTCTGTAGTTTATCAAAACATAAATTCAGCTTGATTCCGGGCCTAAGGTAACCCCATTTGAAACATTGTCATTTGCAATGCCCAGTCCAAAGACTCCCAAGTCCTCCCTGTCAGCTGACAAACCCTTTAATATTTTGATTAATTCCATTTTGAACCAAATGTTAAATGAAAAATACTTTGTTAGTAATGGGTATTAACAAAGACCAACCATAAAAGTTAGTTTCAGAATCCTGGGACCCTTGTTATAGATCCACTTAATAATTCCTTCTAATATCCAGGTATCCAAATTTTTGATGGCAAAATTATCCCTTGCCAAATATAATGGCAATGCTAAGCCGTATTGTTCCAATTAGTACAAAGTACTTATATTTATAATAGAATGAACAATAGCAGCCCATGTACTGTTCTTGAACCAAATATTATGTGGCCCACTTTATGATATTCAAGACAATGCTACGTCCAGTCCAAATCTAGCTGCCATACATATAGCTGGCCTCTGATTCATATAGTACAATGCTAGTCTAAATATTAACCCAACATATTGAGTACAGACAGGCAAATTATTGATATGGAATTATATGTCATGTATTAAGTGTCTTTACTTATATAACATTTGCTTACCAACATTTCCCAGGTCTTTTGGATTATAAGATATACAATATTTTATAGGCAGACATAAATGCAATTAATAATTTTTGAAGGGCATAAACGAAGTGTATTTTTGGCTAGTTTAGCTTATTGTTAACAAATATATTAGGAGTCTACAATTGTTACAACAGTTTTTCTGGCTTTTTGGCCACCATTTTAACATTGCAACCAATACTAGGTACAAGAACTGAGCTTTTTCTTGGTCATGTATATGTGTGGCTGGTTGATCTCCTAACTTTATTATACCAGGGATTTGTTGGAAAGTTTATGCTATGAAATACAAGGGTCTGTTTGACCCATTTGGGACCTTTCTTTGTCAAAGTATTATCAGTTTTTTCATATCTTGGACATATAATAAAAAGGAATTAATGTCACCAAATACATGTTATGATTGCAGTATTTTCAAATAACATTTGCCCACAATTTGATATTTGTATCACTATATTAACATTGTTTATAACTAATGTATTGACTTTATGGGCTTACATATATATGATGACTATCTTTTGTTAGCCAGTTCATTATATTGCTAGATAGCATGTAAGGAGTCTGTGATCCTTTTTCCCTTATATATCTGGGCATTTAAGTGTTAGATTATTTATTACACACAATATCTGTTTTACAACAGTATGTCAGCCTGATAATAATAGCACATATATATATATATATATATATATATATATATATCGACTGCCTTTCCCCCCCTTTTTTAGATACAGGCAAGTACTAATTTTATGGGGGTCATGTCTAATATTTCAATTGATGACAAGACCATATTTTTGATATTATATTAAGTGGATACTGGCAGAGGATATTTATACCTTTGTTGGATGTCCCCCAGACCATAAATAGCTTCAATTTCTCCTTTTATAAGATTGAATGCCAGGTCTGGGATGGGGGTTATCTACCATTGTTTGTGATGTGCCCTGTCTTCTGATTTCCATTTGACCCCAGGGTTGACTGATCAAGGTATTTATGGTACTTATGAAGAGATTTTTTGTTCTGTACTCAATATATTGGGTTAATATTTAGACCAACATTGTACTATATGAATCAGAGGCCAGCTATATGTATGGCAGCTAGATTTGGAATGGACGTAGCATTGTCTTGAATATCATAAAGTGGGCCACATAATATTTGGTTCAAGAACAGTACATGGGCTGCTATTGTTCATTTTATTATAAATATAAGTACTTTGTACTAATTGGAACAATACGGCTTAGCATCGCCATTATATTTGGCAAGGGATAATTTTGCCATCAAAAATTTGAATACCTGGATATTAGAAGGAATTATTAAGTGGATCTATAACAAGGGTCCCAGGATTCTCAAACTAACTTTTATGGTTGGTCTTTGTTAATACCCATTACTAACAAAGTATTTTTCGTTTAATATTTGGTTCAAAATGGAATTAACCAAAATATTAAAGGGTTTGTCAGCTGACAGGGAGGACTTGGGAGTCTTCAGACTGGGCATTGCAAACAACAATGTTTCAAACTTTTTAAAGCATATATGGCAAAAGGGATCACACCAAGGGGATTACGGATTAAAACACAACCATTAGTCAATGAGGCTGATGATGAGCATGTCCTATCCAACAATGTATTTTTCTATCAAGATACCTGTTACTGGCAAATTAAGGGCACAGCTTTGGGGACATCCTTTGCCCCAATCTATGCTGACCTTTTTATGGCCTTTACTGAGGAACAGCTTATTTACGATGCAGGTCATAATTTATATCTAACACGAGATTCAAAGATGGCCACTGTTCTTTAAGCACTGCTAATCCTTAGCTCCACTAAATATCTTGAATAAAACTAACCCAGAAGATTATTCAGAACCAATTTCGACAAAATATCTTGAAATATCAACTCTATTTAACTTTGAAATAAAGTTGCCAAGTAAAAGTGACTGGTCCAGTTCATAATCAAGTAAGATTAGTAAGGATACAGAGAAGTTAACTTAAGTCGTGTGCTCCTACAGTCCTGCTTACTGAAAACTACATTCAAAACTGAAGACAATAAACAGCACAGGATGTCAAAGGAAGATAAAAACATGGACACTACCACATCAAAAACCAAACTTTCGGATTTACTATCTCCTGAAAAAGATTTGAACTCAAAAAGGCAGAAGATAATAAAACAAACAGATACATCCAAAACTGGAAACAAAAATAAATCTGATCAACCAGCAAACCTGGAGGATATTAAAACAGCCTTACTTCCCATCCAAAAGGCAATAAAAGAATTAACTGTACAACTGCAATCATTTGGAAATACTTTTAACCAAATATTGGACAGACTGGATAAATTGGAAGCCAAAACCATGGAAAATGAGGAGAAAATAACTCTAATAACCAAAAAGACTGACTCCCATGATAAAGAAATTCAAAACATTCAAGATAAGATCATGGATCTGGAAGCAAGATCCAGACGGAATAATATTATCATAAGAGGCATCCCAGAAGCTATAAACCATAATGAACTGATTCCCTCTATAATATAAGTCTTCAGCATACTGCTCAAAGTTCCTGGAACAGCTAAACAAATAATAATACAAAGAGCACACCGAGCACTGAGAGAAACCCAAGGAACTTATAAACCCAGACCTATTTATGCAAAACTGCTAAACTTCCAAGATGTCAATACAATCTTGCTGACTGCTAAAAAATGTGGAGGAACTGTTAACTGAAACAATAATACAATATCACTGGCCCAAGATCTCCCCCTCTAAATAAGACAAGCAAGACAGCTTTGTTCTCCTTATTGCAAGTTCCTAATTGAAAGAAAAATAAAATTTCAAATGAAACACCCTAACACATCAATTTTTCACTCGGAAGGAATTAAATATATGATCGCTAACCAAAAGGAAGCCAGAGAAAACTTCCTAGCTGTTTTCAAGAAAAATCCAACATTAGATCACTAAATATACTCACCAGAGTGATGTATAATCACTGGATGAACGATCGATCGCATTTCGGACATCCAAAACTGTTTTCTGCTTTCCGTTGTGACATTTCTAGGCCTATATCATCAGGTTGGTAGTACTGATGTATCAGTACAAACATCATGAGGCCGACTGAAAACAATTAGACCTGCCTCCTTCTTTTCATTTTCCCACGACAGGAACCAAAAATATCCCTCCATGCTCTACACCAGGCTCTTCAAAATGTAGCACTTCTGGGATATCCAGTGAGCTTTGATTGTCCCCCTACATTTGCTCAACTGTTAGAATCCTGCACATTAAGCGAATAACGAGTGCTCTGACAACAAAATCGCAAACAAAGAGAAAAGAAAAGAAAACGTTTTAGACTGTTGGTTTAGCACTAAATGCACATATTGTCATTTTGTTTTTCACACATCCTCTCACCAACAGATGTCAGTATTCCCAAAACTATGCCAAAACATCAAGCAGCTAAAGCTTAACCCCTACGCACTTTAAGTTATTATACATCTGGCTCAGAATTCAGTGTTGGGCTTCTCATCAGAGCCAAGGTATTCCTTACTAAATTTATAAGTGCATAAATGCAGACAACACCTTGTTAATATACAGCAGGACTGCTTTTCTAATGATGCATGTATTATAGTCACTGAACATGAAACACAGAATGAACCTCCATGAGAGAGAAAACATAAATTTATAGCATAGGATAGAATCGACTAGTACCTCAGCAAGAATCCTCCAATACTGGAAAGCAACTGTTCTTTTGGAGTGGTCTTACGTATTTCTTAAGGCTTAATCAGATATTTAAACTCAAACAACTTGAATTAAGACAACATAGCTCCAGAAGAATACATTACTGACAATCATTCAACTGGTTTTGGGAAGCATATCAGACTGCACTATAAAAAGCTCCATGAAAACAGTGACAAGAGTTCAGAAATTAGCCCAAGAGAAACCAAAAATATCCCTCCATGCTCCTCACCAGGCTCTTCAAAATGTAACAATTCCGGGATACCCAGCAAGCTCTGAGTGTCCCCCTACACTTACTCAGCTGTTACAATGCAACACATAAAGCGAACGACAAGCGCTCTGATTACAAAAATGCAAACAAAGGGAAAAGAAAAGAAAACATGTTAGACTGTTGATTTAGCACTAAATGCACATGTTGTCATATTGTTTTTCACACATCTTCTCACCAACAGATGTCACTATTCTCAAAACTATGCCAAAACATCAAGCAGCTAAAGCTTAACCCCTACGCACACAAATATATAACCCCATGACCCATTATATTGGATACTACTACAATATTTAAGAAGGAAGATACAAATTCATAAATGAGCCTATGGTAACCATCTGTAACTTTACCAGAGCCTGTTGTCAAATATTTGTGGTATGGTGAGGAATTTGTCCTATGATGGTTTAGATGTTATGCACTAGTTATATGTTAGAAAATTTTCAGATACATAAACAGAAAGAGACGGCTGAAAATGACAGTCTCTGCAAATACATTTGTAAATGTTTCCCAAACATAACAAAATTTTCTAAGGAAGTATATTTATGCATGTTCCTTAAACATAAAGTTCCACAAACTCAAAGCTCTGTTCCTTGTTCTACTACTTCGCCAAGACTTGAGATAAAGATCTTGTGGCACATTGTTTCCCAGCTATGAGATACAGGCTTTAGCCATGTCCACAGTTGCTTACTTCTAGATAATCCATACTGAGCACTGCAATCTCATCTCTTTAAGTTGCTCTTTCAGATGACACACTGTTTGGATACCCACATGCTGCACAGCTTGCAGTACTTTCAAGTTTTATCTGATTTCCAAATATTGTGCAAAAAAAACATGCTACATCCTTTGGCATTATTAAACCCTAAACTAGTACTTAGCCTTTTCTAACAGCAGTAACAAAAAAAAGAATAATGTACTAGTTTCAAAGAAAGTGTACAAAAAGTATGCACTACATATACTCTACTAAAAACTAGAACACATATGCAGTTCATTTTTGTATTCCCCTTTAGATATACTGTTTGTCATTGTTTATGATGCTGTACAATCTGAATGGCCCAAACACATACTGCTGAAACATATTATAATGTGAAAGCCGATTTTTACATTCTTAGTTGCATTAACATATCTCAGAAAAGTGCTGCATAGATTTGTATGGGGAGTGCTGTATGTCTATCAGTGATGCCAGATGTTGGAGCATCATACGTCTTGTTGTTCAGAGAATGTATGCTAGAGCAGCATCTGTTGTACCATCAACTCTTAAATGCTCTACAGTGATGTTTAAATATTTTACCTGATTTTGGACCTTTATACCCCCTTGTTTTGGTGGTGCCACTCATCTTAAGAGGGGATTTGAGGCTTGCCCTGCCTACTATGGGGCCCAGATAGGTAATATAGTGATATTTTTCTTATACCTATAGGCTGAATTCCACAAATAGATTAACACAGCTAAACATCACAGGCAACAGATAAAATGCTATAGGTTCATAGGTTCATAGATTAGTACTAAGCTAACTGCCCTTGTGAGCCATTTTAAGCTTAGCCAATTATCCCTTTTGAGACTCAAACCCTGCACCTTGTGTTTGTAAGGCAAACACCTTAACCATTAGGCCACCCTCCCAACCCCTGGACGTACAGTTCTATTTATACCATGAAGGGAAAGGAAATAACACTAATGAAAAGAAGGCAGAGAAGAACAGAAAACAAAGGAGAACACATAAAATAATCCTAAATCTCTTTCTTTTTTATATACTATTTTAATGTTAGTAAAAATAGGTGAATGATATAATTAATAGTTCTACTAATATCTTTTAACAGATTTTTATATTATACTAACATTTATTTGTAAAAACTGCGGTGGTGCTGCTGCGGTAGCGTTGTCGCCTCACAGTTAGACGTTGCCCATTTGATTCTCAGTTAGAGCGTCTTCTGTGTAGCGACATGCGTGAATGGGCATTCCTTCATTGAAGGTTGTGCGTTAGGCCTGGCAAGCCAGTACGTAAAAATCTACTGCCAGTCATTAGCGGACCAGAGTTCCGCTGTGGTGACCCCTAACCGGGAAAAGCCAAAAGACACAAACAAACTAACATTTATTTGTACATTTATACTAAAAACCTTGTTTAATGGACCTTTACTTAATTTAATGGTTCTAATATAAGACATTTTCAAATCACACCTCTCAGCTATTGATAATCACATAGAATGTACACTTTGAATATTCTATTAGATAGATACAAAACTATTGAGGAGATTAGGTATACTTTAGTGGTGCTTTTTAGGGAATTAGTTTGTTAAGCTTTGTATATATATATATATATATATATATATATATATATATATAGAGAGAGAGAGAGAGAGAGAGAGAGAGAGAAAATCTTTGCAGGTATACTAGTTTTCATTACTTACCTAAATATGATAACCCATTTCATAATTAATATACTGTACTACAGATCTGTAAAACTAATAAAGACCTACTCCCTGTTGTATTCCTGGTCCTAAGGGGTGGTGGTTAGGCACTGGGTGGGGACGGGAATAAAAGGATGCTTTCTTAATTCTATTTTATTGATACCTGAACAGAAATCAACATCCCAAACAATAACTCTAGACTTAGTCCACAAACAACCCAATTACATATATGTGGGAATTTGACTAATGGAATATCAAAGGGCTCCAAAATAAGAAGAAAAGAAAACTTTTCTTACACCTCATCTCAAAGCGAAATTGAACTTCATATTGACCAAGGAAACTCATTTATCACTTGAACAATAGTCAGAAATTAAAGAGAAAAAATGGATAAGGATATCATAGCTTCTGAAGGCAAATCTAATAGTGCAGGGGTAGTTATAATAATTAAAAACCAGTTCCAAGATAAAATTTTAGAAACCCAAGTGGACAAAGAGGGAAGATGGTGTTATGTAACTATCCTAACTCCAAATCTTCCAAAACCTCTTCTCGTCCTTAATGTTTATGCCCCTTGTAAAAACCAACACATCTTTATCGCCTCACTATACCCTATCTTAAATAAATTCCAAGATTATTACATGATCCTAGGTTGACACTGGAACAAGCTCATCTAGCACTAAGAGAACTTATTCAAGATTACAAGTTATATGACCCCTTTAAGTATGGAGATAATCTAAATATATCCAACAGATTCACATTTTACTCCCAATGCCACAAAATGTGGTTGAGAATAGATTTTTTTATTTATTTCAGACTCATTTATCAAACTAGCCCCGAAAATGACCGTACACACTAGATACCTCTCAGACCACTCCAAAATCACTTTAAACCTCAATGGAATCACAATGAACAACACAGTGAAAAAAAGTTACAATTGATCATTGAACCCCAATCTCCTAACCAAAAAGGAAATAATAAACGACATTCAAACCTTACTCAAATCAACCCTGTCTAACATTATTAACCCCCAACTACCGGTAGATATTGAATGGGCGACTACCAAAGCCCACATTAAGGGAATACTTATTAAAAAAGCATCCTACTACAAAAAAATTAATCTTAAAGAAGAACAGAACCTAGAATCCAAAATTCAAAAGCTTGAGAATGACCTATTAACAAATTATAATACCCAAACTGAATCGGAAATCCTGAAACTTCAAAAAGACCTATTCCTTTTACACAACAGCAAACTATCCTTTTATAATACCAAAATGCTAGCTAACTATGCAAACAAAATACAAATACCATCGCGAGCACTGGCCAGAATCATAACCCAAACTAAACCCTCCTCCCAAATATCCGAAATACTCTATGAAAATACCCATTACATGAATATTGAAGATATTACTAAAATCTTTGAACGAATATATTCACAGACATATGGAGACCAAACATCAATAGCCTCCAAAGAAGAAAGAACCAGTTTCCTTCAAAGACTAGAGTTCCCGAAACTAGATTCAAAGCAACAAGAAAGATTAACTGAACCTATCTCTATCAGTGAAATAACCACAACTATCCACCAAATGAAATCACACAAAGCCCCAGGCCCAGATGGTATCACAGTTGTATTCTACAAAACCTTCTCCCCTATCTTAGCTCAAATTCTATTCCATATACTGAACTATATTATAAACAATAAAATGAATGACCTACACTTTAATGCATCTAAAACTATTTTTATACTCAAGGATCAAGCTGATGCAAAAAAACCCAGACAGCTACAGACCCATCTCACTATTAAATATTGATACCAAAATACTAACATCTATACTTGCAAACAGACTGAAAAAATTACTAGATAAAATTATCTCCCCTGAACAATCTGGTTTCGCAACACTCAGACAAGCAAGTGATAACACACTAACTCTTAATACTCTAATATCCCAGACTAATCAGTATAACCTAAACATATATGCTCTAATTATTGATGCTCATAAAGCCTTCAATAAAGCAAATATAGATTTTCTACTTCAAACATTACCCTATTTTAATATTCCACAAAAATGTATCCAGATCCTACAAATTATATACAATAAGCCTTATACATCTTTATATCTCAGCAAAACTTGGTCTAACAGAATTCCAATTAAAAATGGAACCCGTCAAGGATACCCTTTATCTCCCATATTCTTTAACTTATATCTTGAACCATTCTTCTTAAATATGAAGCAAAATCTGTACCACAACCCCCAATTAATATTTAATACCAAAATCTTCCTGTCATCTTTTGCAGATGATTTAAATATCTATTGTACCACACTAGTATCAGATGTAAACAAAATTCTATCAGCTAAAGAACACTTCTCAAAGATATCAAACTACAAATTGAATATTAAAAAAACTAGCATATTTCCTTTAAAAAAACCCTAAACCATTCTCGCTCTTACCACTAATAGGAAACATAAAAACAAAAGAGATCATCAACTACTTAGGCATCACCTTCACAACAAACAACAAAGATTTTTACCTAAATAATATGACTCAAAAATGGCAAAATATTATTTTAGACCTTAATAGATGGAAAAATCTAAAACTACCTTTCCTGGCAAAAGTCTCAGTAATTAAAATGAATGTATTACCCAGATTACTTTACATATTCATGACTACTCAATTAAATATGCCCAATAATTTTTTTAGACAAACTCACACTCTCCTCGCAAAATTTATATGGGAACCAAAAAAAAAACAGAATCTCATACATCAAACTTTCAACCCCAAAAAGCAAAGGTGGTTTAGACCTTCCCAATTTCGAGATGTATTACCTAATTATGAAAGCTAATACAGTACTGCGAATAGCTGAATACAACACAAAGAATAAAGACTGGTCCCCGATGTGGATCATAACATACCAAAGACATATCCAAAGCTTGGATATCAACCCCAAAGCCTTACCATTTCTAAATACAAGTTTAATAAAACCATGCAAAATGCTAGAACCCCTTAAACACTCCATATCACTAACTCAAAAACTCTTCAAGTATCTAAATCTGACTCAAGCTATGATGATGTTACAACCCTTACACAAAAATCCCAACCTTAAAATTAACAATCAACTGCTAAACCTGAATCCCTTTCCTAAACTAATTAATAGAACCATCCAAGATATATACCCATACATCAACAGTTCTATACAAGAATTAAGAAATCACTTGAACCTCCCCAAATCCTATCTAGTGATTTTAAGGCACATTAAAGAATTATGTACCAGCTATTTACAAAACTTCAATATAAGCAACACTGATATAACAATATGTAACTCACTATGGAAGAACATCCTCTCAACTAAAAAATATATCACTAATACATATAAACTAATCAAAGACATTAAATTCCAAAAAGGTTTGCTTGTCTCGGACTATTGGAGAAAAACAATCCATCCATCAATACCCTTCAAGTAAACCAAGCTATCAACTTAACAAACAAATCTATACCTCTTAAGAAATTGGCATTTACCCAACTGATATCTATAACAAAGCATATTTCACACCTGCTATCTTACATGAATTTAACTCTATGAAATCCCCTCTTTGTCCTCACTGTAAAATTCAAACGGCTGATATACTCCATTTATTCTGGATCTGTAAATGTGTATTTAAACTTTGGAACTCCCTTAAATTCCAGTTACAAAAATGGGCTATCAAACATCCACACTCATCTGTGAATTCACTCTTCTACATATCCTACCAAGCAACATCACTAAAACTCAAGCAATTGCTATGATCAATATTTTTCTCCTACTGAAACTCTATATAGCAACCAATTGGCTTAACCTAAATAACATATCCTGGGAGAATTTTAAATTAATGGCGACCAAACATCTTTTAGCCCATAAAATTTTAATCGACAAGGGTAATTAAAACAGCAAACACAAGAAATTATGGAAACAAATCATCAGTATCATTCTTGCCTATCTCATGACAATATATCAGACTCAATTACAAATAAGAGATCCCATACTAAAAACTATATTTATAGCTCAAGAATTTTTTCTTCTTTTCCCTCTCCCTCCTTTTTCTAAGAGATGCTCGCAATCACAATAATTTTCACCGAAATTTAACAATTTTTCTCTCAAATATTGAAAGCATCTATGTATATAGTGTAAGTAATATTGATTGATTGCTTTATTTTTGTTTGTATTACCCTCAATGTATATCATCTACTTACTGTGAAGAGATCGTACCTCTACCTGTTCTACCATGTATGATGTTTTAGACCAATGAAAAAAAATAAATAAATAAAAATTATTGAAAAGAAAATGCATATCTAACAGAAATTGACATATGGAGGCACTATCTGGATGATTGCTGGATGGTATGGAGGTCGGATACAGAATATCTGTTTGAATTCATCGAATATTTAAATGGAAACAAATGGGGTTTACACTTCATGGTTAACTTTGATCTAAATACAATCACATTTCTTGATGTTACTGTTTCTAGGAAATTAGATCATACATTATGTAATGAAGTTTTCCAGAAGTATCCCCAATATAATACCCTCCTCCATGCATCCAGCTTTCATCCGCCCCATATAACAAGAAATATCCCCAAATCCCAGTACATCAGAATGAGATGTATTTGTTCTCATAATTCCACTTTTCAGCTATACAGACAGGATCTGACTCACAGATTTAGGGATAGGGGATATCAAATGGGACATGTCTTTCAGGCCAGCAATTGGGCCAACACACTTAATAAAGAAGAACTTTTGGAATATAAACAACACGAGCAGCAGAGATCATCACCCATCAGGTTAGTGACTACTTATGGTAGGAATTCTGATTTATTAATCAACAGTATACAAAGACACTGGAATATTCTACAAAGTGATCACAACCTAAATAATGTTTTACCAGACAGATGTTACTTCTCATTTCATAAGGGCAGAAATTTAGCTTCATACTTCAACCATTATAAACACATTCTAGAGCCTCTTCTTATGATGTACAAACTACACTAACAGGTGAGGTGCTCACAGGTTGTTACCCATGTAGTCATTGCACCCATTGCAATAAAGTTTTTAAGTCTAAACAATTCATAAGTAAGAACTGTGGCACAGTCTATGGCATGAATTTCTTTGCCAATTGCAGCAGCGAATGGCTGATCTATTTAGCTACATGTAGCTGTGGTGCCTTTTACATAGGTCAAACCTCATGCCCATTCAGACGGAGAATTTCTGAACATACTAGTGATATGAAAAATAAAAAAAACAAGTAGTGCTTTATTCAAACACTCTATAAAACATCCATCTGCCAAGTTTACTTTTATGGTCATTGACATTATCAAAGGAAATAAATCCAACAAAGCAGGATGACATTCCATTCTTGATTCTAAAGAAAAAAAGTAGATTGTTAAACTGGGGGGTTTATTCCCGCCTGGTTTAAATGAACAATTTTGATTACCCAATCACAGGTTTGATTCAATTTAATTACTTTTATAAAAGACTACTTTCAATGTATATCAGTTACACTGAGGAAGGCTATGGTGTATACCAGCCAAAACCGGTTTGTTTCTTCATTGAATAAATATTTTATAGTCTCACGGTTTGCTGGCTCATCTTTTGGTTTTCCTAAATCTGCAACACCATAGCATGTCAGGGAAGGCCGATCCCAGTGGATCCACCTCTCCTGCACCGGGCCCCAGTACATCTGGGACCCACCCCAGGACCTCCTCATCCGCTGGTCATGCACCACCTTAGGGTTGAACCACCTCAAAGGATGGGGATCACCCAACTGGGTGCAGGCACGGACATGATCCTATCACCTGAAGCCAGGTCTGAGGTCTGGTGTGTAGCGAGCTCCACAAAGAATTTGGAGATCTGCTATACCAGCTTGAGGGTGCGTGCCACATTTAGAGGGTCAGCCTGCCCACCCTGCTCAGACACCAGCACAGCCACCTTTGGGGCCGTGAAGGTGCAGTGGTGACTGCCCATGGGTGAGGACCTTAGTCCCACTGTATCCATTTGGAAGATCATGGTCTTCAAATTAACAAACACCCCTCCATGTCCAAGGTGTTTATCCCCCCACATGTCTCATATACTGCCCCTGTAGGCTGTCTTGTCTGTCTTCCTACCCAACCTACCTCCCCAAATATACCTACTATCCTTCCCCAACATCCCACTCTCACCTTAAAAAAACAGGGCAATCTGTTCCCAAAAAAATTTTGCCCCATACATAGCTGTCAATTTCATATACGTGTCCACTGGACACATGTAATCTGGTCTAATTGGCTTCAAAACACATTATTGTTGTCATCACCCCTCTCTCAGGGGTTTGAGTGTCCAATTATACCTCCAAATTAAGTATATATGCACAGCTGTTGCTGTGAAAGAAATGGACAGCTATGGACCTTCCCTACACCCATTCTGCACATCCCACCTACTTTTCTTATTGTGCTTCCCTCTGCATGCCCACATTTTCAACACTTACCTATCATCCTTTTTTTCTTTTCTTTTAAAGAAATTAGCATGAGGGTAAGGGGGAGTAAGCTGTTTTAGGCAGTAGTAAGCAGGATTAAGCCTGTTTGCATGGGGCTGCAATGCCTACACAGATTAAACACTTTTAAGGTTAACTGTAAGCATATTTAACAGGAAATTAGCATTGATAACCACCACGCAAACCCGCTTACAATTGCTTAAAAGTGCCTTAATCACTGTGTATCCAACAGCCCTTGTTGTGCCCAGCAGAAAAATAATCCACCCTTGCAAGTCTTGAACCCAGGATCCCGCACACCATAGCCACAGCAAATTACCACTAAGTCAAAGACTTCTCTGATGTTTTTTCAAACATGTCATGCAGCACAGTCATTCAACAGTAGAGAAAAATATATTTATATATGCATATATATATATATATATATATATATATATATATATATATATATATATATATATATATATATATATATATATATATACATATATATATATATATATATATATATATATATATATATATATATATATATATATATATATATATATATATATATATATGTATGTAATGCAGTCGGACATTGGAGACACACTCTGAACCTTCTACTTCAACAAATCTGACCAAAGGCTATGAAAATTGGGGTGAAAGGGCCCAAACTAGGGACCTCTTGTAATTATTACCTTTACCCCCCCCCCTCCACAGCAGAACTGTTCTGCCTTGCAACAAAATAATAAGGCCTGCTAAGTCCTGGACCCGGGGCCTTGTAAACTATGTTCAAAGCAATGTACAATTACACCCTCTGAGACCTACACAATAGTGATGACATTCCAAACATATCAGTTAGTATATATATGTGTGTGTGTGTGTGTGTGTGCGTGTGTGGAGATGCATATATGTGGACAAATCTATACATTTTATATATATATATATATATATATATATATATGTAGAGAGAGAGAGAGAGAGAGAGATACATCCACATTTATATCCATAAATGTGCATACATAGCATACATAGATATATATAGAAAGGTGAATAAATACATATATATATATATATATATATATATATATATATATACACACATACATAAATATACTAAAATATATATGACAGCTACAAAGATATGTAATCAGAGGGCCATGCTGCTGCACCCTTGAATTATAAATCTGAAAATGCACTCACTGGAAGTACTCCTTAAAATGGGGAACAATGACATCTGTGCTGTAATAGAGAACTGTTTAAAGGCAGCAGGAAGCACCCCTGCAGTACAAGCCTATAATTAATTCCACAACATTTGGCTGCAGAATGTAGACTGAAGCTCCAAACGTGGTGGTATTTTCATATTCTTAAAGGATGTTCACACCTCCAGAGTGGTAGACCAACATTATGCATTGCAGATCCTGCAGGTGTAGCTGACATTGGGTAAGACAGTGGTTCAGGTTGTTGCCTGCTATCAGTCCCCATACATGTATCAAGACTCACACTCCATGTCCATAAACACCCTGGAGAATACTAGTGTCCAAAATAACACTATCATACTGGTTTACGTCAACTACCTCACCATTAAGTGGGAATGCTACTCATGTACCGATGCACATGGCCATCACATTGAACTGGTACTTCCTAACATAGGTGACTGTTGCTCTACACCACAAGTCAACACCTCACTTGTTATATCAGAACACAAATTAATCACCTATGGAAATCCAAAGCCCTACTACCTCCCTACACAGGTAACCACCATGAAAAGCTTTTCCAAAGCTAACTATGGCCTCATAAAATCAGAGGTGGCTAACCTCATGGCAGCCATGCAAATGGAGACTAGTTACATGACAGCTGAATCAAACAATGCACTATAAACACATACACAAATGCATAGATACTGCCTTACTCAATACAACCAGGACCCTCGCCTCCAAAAAAGGAAGCTTATCTGGTTGTCCCCTGCCATAAAGAAACTGTACAACAGAAGGAGGGAACTGATATGGAATAAGGTTAAGTCCCAAGACAGGAAATAAACCCCTCTCCGCCTCAATGAAAAGTTGAGATCCCTCATCAAATGCTACAAAGTTAGCTGTGAGAACAGAATTGGAGCACATAGTAAAGATAACCAAAGGCCTCATACAGTTATGTAAAGAATCTCCATGGCAATGCCAAGATTTGTTCTGAGCTACTAGACAATGGTTCCTCCCAGACTGAGCCAACAAATAATGCCAATATACTGGCTGGCATCTTGAGTGCAAACATTACCCCTCACCCCCCCCCAAATCACCAGTCACAATACCAGTACACCACCAGGCACCCAGTATTACTGCAGTTCAGGTTAAAACACCACTGTCCAAGGCCAAGAATACTGTTTCTATGGGATCGGAGAATATCCCTGGCTGTGTTCTACATGAACTACAGAGTGACCTAGCACCTTACCTGTGTGCCCTGTTCAAGCGCAGCCTCACCTCAGGATTTGTCCTTACTTAATTGTGCACTGCTACAGTCCCCTCTCTCCACAAATGAGGTGTGACTACAGACCCTAGGAAATACTGCCCCAACTGCCTGACAAGTCTGTTATGCAAAGCTATGGAATGCATCATCACACACCTAATAAACAGTGATGTGGGAATCTGCAGACTCAGGATACCACACAGTTTACTTTTTTGAAGGGTAGGGCATACCTGCTCATTCAACCTGGTCAACTTCTTGGCGGCAGTCACATCAGGTGTGGATGAAGGCAAGGTGACACATACAGCCTACATTGATCTGGCCAAAGCCTTTGATAACATTCTCCACTCACTAAGCTTGGCAACCAACCCCTATATCACTAGGTGGGAACAAAGGCACAAACACAGGGGTAGATTGGACATACTGCTCTCATAAATTGAGACAGTTGCAGATGTCACTGAGTTTGTTGTAACATCCTTTATGAGGACTATGACATTGGAAATACCAATAGATATGATTATTTACTGAATGCATTCCCAAGAGTCCACTGCTACCCATGTATACTCAGGTATACTCACACCCCTTGCTACTGTAATGACAGCACATAGAAGCATGTTATGTACAGGGAATTAAATACACTTATTAAAGACTTCATTACCCTGCTATTTTATCAGACTGAAATATAATTATGGGTTCCAAGGGCTGAGCCATGCTTAAGAGGTGTAAGACTTGCTTAACTGTAAATGCCAAGCAGATTTGCGCACTGGTAAGCAAAGCCTACACGATGTAAGCGCCTATTCATTTAACCGTACATTAGCACAACTTACAGTCGCACAAACCAGTGCAAACACGGTCAAAGCTGCTATGAATTGCTTTAACCAATCTGTATCCAACAGTCCTTGTTCTGCCTAGCAGCAAAATAAACAGCCCTTGCAAGTCTTGAACATAGGACCCTGCACACCATAGCCTGTGCAATTTACCAGTAAGCCACCTCAGCTGTGTTGTTTGAGGTTGTTTTCTCAAACATACCCTTATTTACAGATAGTTTACAATAGTGAAGAGACAAGTGTGCAATTAGGAAGGACTGGTATCTATAAATATATATATCTGAATAGAAACATACATAGAGAGAGAGTGAGATATGTAGGGAGATCCATATATGTGTAAAACAATATATAGATATATTACCAATAAATACTGAGGTATAAATATATATATATATATATATATATATATATATATATATATATATATATATATATATATAAATACACACTATATGTGTGTGTGTGTGTATGTGTGTGTGTGTGTGTGTGTGTGTGTGTGTGTGTGTGTGTGTGTGTGTGTATACATACACACACACACACATATATATATATATATATATATATATATATATATATATATATATATATATATATATATATATATATATATATATATATATGCATACATGTCCCATAATGCCCATACAAACATATGCTGCTGACAGACCACCCACAACTGGGGCAACATGCACAGTTGGATACAAAAGCAGCCATGACACTCACATCTACATCCCCAAAGTCCAAATAAATATGTGAACAGTACACTGCTACAAAATCATGATAGGCCAAACACAATGTTCACAAATACAACAACCTCTTAGCAAAACAAATAAAATGTCTGAACATAGCAAAGAAAAATGAAACCAGCCACTAATTCACACATGTTTATTATACTCTAATGTCTTGGTCAAAGCCTTCCAGGAGTAAACATTACCAGAAATACATGCCCTAATCACAAGAAGCAATTAACACCTAATTACATAATTGAATACACAGCCTCCAATTACACTTGCCATTTAACCCCCTAAGGGATAAAGTATTGCAGTTAATATTAATACATTGAGTCTGTACCTAACAATTTTCCTTTTATGAATGTTTCATCACACTGAGAAACAGACGTTTTCTCAAACAGTACCTTGAGGCCCACTACTGTCCCCATGGTGAGATTTATTCAAATGTATAGCTACATGACTGACATATTTTATATCAGTAATATGTCTGACTTGTTCTAACTGCCTAGTTTTAAAACATGTGTTACTGTCCCCCACATAAAATATGTTACAAGACCATCTAAGAGCACTCTCTATAAACAAAACCTCTTGAATGTGCAGACTTCAACATGTTTCCCAGCCATTCCCCTTAGCAGGAATCACAGCACTAAATAATGATAGACCAGTATACCTATCCACCTACTACTGTATAACATCTGGGCAAAGCCTAACATAATTGGTGGACAGAAGCGCATATACACAGCCATACATGAAATACTGCTGTTATACACTGAGAAAGTTTCTGGTGTTACAAGGTTTGTTGTAACATGTCTTTTCTGAGAGACATAAAGTCAGAAAAACAAATGGATGTTACCATCTACATAATGCAATCACTTGAGTATGCTACTGAGTTGCCAAGGATGACACCTGTCTACGGAACAGCCCATACATAACAGGCTAATCTGTGGCTATTATGTGGATGGCCCTACAGTTGACAGCTATGCAGAGACAGAACTTTGTCAGACTGAAACCCATGCAGAAGTAGCATGTGCAGACAAAACCTGTTAACCTAGCAGTATTCCAAACATATACAGCAATACTCACATTCTGCCTCTAAGTCTTGAACCTTCCCCACCATTTAGTTGGCTTGTCTCCACAAGTTTTGTTGTAAGAGGTAGTAGTTCACACAACTCCAGGATGTCTTCCTCACAAATAAGGGAAAGGGCCAATGCCCACATGGAGTGCTCATTTATAAGAGTCTGTTGCCATGACACTGGCTATTGGAGGAACTACACAGCTGTTCTGCATCCAATTAGCAAGTGAGGAACCCCAATAGGTGCACAGGCCATCACCTGGTCATGAGCATCACCTACAAAAGCCATGCTGCCACGTATTCAAATCAGCTCTATCCCTGAAGTGCACACACACACACACACACACACACACACACACACACACACACACACACACACACACACACACACACACACACAGGGAGAAATAACAAATGAATCATAAAGTGGAAAAGAGAAGAAAGAAAAAAGGTAAGTGGAACATGTAAGCAAGTAATTGAATGTAGTACGTGGTCTGTAACAATGGGAAATATGATTTGGAGGAATATATGTCCCAACAAGACATGCTGTATTAATGTCCTGCTAAACAGCTGCTATGGCCATAACATCTGTCTCTCTCTGAAGTGGGAGACATCACAGACATACCTCTCAACTGTACAGATCTTCACAGAATATCCACATTTTACCATCATGTATTTTTATCTGTTCCTCCTGAGATCTGTACCATTCTGGCAAATACCTGAAGATTGAAGTTATCAGGTAATGACAAAAACTTAAGTTTAAGACTCCACATCCTTAAGAATGTTCACCATAATGCTAAATATATAACTCTAGGAACTTCCTATGTTTGTAACAGGGTTATTTAAAGTCTGTTCCTATTTATCCCCCCCATCATTTTAGGCATTTTCCAGATGTGATGCTCTGAGAGGTTGTGAGGTGTGATCACAACTCTGGAGCCTGACTCACCCTGGGAAAGGACAGCTCATATATGACAACCACAGAGGTGCCTGTCAAACAGTTGTGACTGTGCCACTGCTAGGCCAGTGACTGAGATGTTTTCTATATCCATGTTACCTGTGATTATGAGTATTACATGTTTGTCTTGTAAAGCTAAGAGACCTCTAGAGGGCATGTGCATAGTAAAGTACTGTTGCAGACATGTGTGTTGAACTGAATGTGATATATTGAATTAATAACACTCAACTGTACAGTGTTCTGCTGGAAAATAAGTACATTTGTGACTGATATCTGTAGTCACATGCACATATACATGTGTTATGTCAGCAAAACCACTGGCAGGTCTGTGAGCCATGACATTGTAACATAATAGCCTACTTATGACTGTTGGACATCTTCTAGGTTATCACAGTGATGTCCAACCCTACTGTGCAATCAACATACTAATGTATGGTACAGCTATATTAATACAGTATCAATACTGATGTCCCCTTTGACACCCATTTATGGGTGCCATTTTCCAGATGTACTGCTGTAGCAGGTTGAGAAGTATGACTGAGTGACAAAACTGTAACTACAGCGTGCCATACTGACATACAACAGAAATGTATACCAGGTATCCTCTGAGCACATGTATGTATACTTATATTCAGCTGGAAGGCACAAAACTAAATCACATGGGTGTGAAACATTCAGGTACATAGGTTGTGCATGTTGCACATGTGTGTAATATCAGTGTCAGTGCATACAACAGACAGAAATGTGTACAGCTACTGGTTGTTGCAGTGCCCTGACACTAATATGAGTACTAGAGTAGGCATGATATTCAGCTATTAATCAGAGAAGTGTCCACCTGTGTTATGACCTTCTGTCCATGCCTACCACTACCAGCTATATCCACACCTATATACAGTGGATATCACAAGTGTACACTCCCCTTTTAGAATGCCAAGTATGTGTGCTGTATGACAATCAGATCACACAAGATAATTTCATAATGTATCTCATCTTTATGTGACCCTTAACCTCTACAAGTCCACTGAAATACAATCAAATATGTTTCTACAAAAGTGTACAATTTAACTGGAGTCCAACTCTTCCCAGAATGGATGCACACACTCAATATAGAAAGTCATACTGGGCATGCTCCTACACTTAGAGAAATGAAGCCCATGTCTCACAATAAAGTGAACTACAGATATTAGTTATTCGCAACTGTCTGTGCACACACACCAAATTGTACACCATTGATACTTCACACACACATTAGATAGAAATACTCACACATATCTAACACCAGCATAATATAATATGTCAAACATACACACACACAGAGATGTGGAAAAGAGAAAGACAGACATCGACAGTGAGAATCCCATTATGAGGCCAGTCCCACCCACTGCACATCCCATTGGCCTATATCACATGATGTGCTGATGTAATTCACTGTAGAAATACCTTTGGTTAGCCCTCAGCCCATAGTGTCAGTGGTGCTTGTGATAACTGTGTAATACTACAGTACAAACAGGTATCTATGTAGCAGTTGTAATCTCAGTCCTAGCAAATGTAAAGTTGTGTGTCATTGTGTGTGTGTGTGTGTTTCTAAATTAATGTGGTTGAGGCCATTCACACTCACTAAATATCCCATACCTCTCCTTCAGCACTGCTGCTGATGTCACTCACCTTCAAAGATACCTTTGAACAGCTCACCAGTATATAACCTGTGGTGCTTGCAATAACTGCTTAATACTATAATGCAGCTAACTAATTAGGTAGGAGTTTTGATCCTGGTAAATGTGAGTGTCTGTGTAAGAGAGTGTGTGTATCCTTGTAGAGACCTGGTTTTGTTGTCATTCACACTTACAACACTTCCCTTTCCTCTCCTTTAGCACTGCTGCTGATGTGACTCACCTTCAAAAATACCTTTGGGCAAATCTCCAACATATTAGCTCCATGGCACTTGTGATAACTGTGTAATACTGTAGTGTAACAAACTAATTAGGTAGGAGTTCCAATCCTGATGTTCACAACTGTGTAAATGTGAGGGTTCATGTGAGAGAGTGTGTGCATCCTTTTTGAGATGTAATTTTGTGATCATTCACACTTACAACACTTCCCTTACCCCTCCTTTAGCACTGCTGCTGATGTCACTCATCTTCAAAAATACCTTTGCACAACTCTCCAACATGTAAGCGCCATGGCACATACGTTAAATGCAGAACAATGTAGTAGCAATAACTACATAGGTATGGGTTTGCATCTCATCTCTGCAGAGTGTTTGCGTGTATACATATGTATATCCATACCTCAAAGATTTTGGCCCTATTTACACCCAGTACACATCTCAGTGTATGATTTTAGCAGTCCTGCAGATATCATCCAACATAGAAGTACCTCTTGGCAAATCTGAACCATTTAAGGTCAGTGGTGTATGTGGTAAATGCATAACAGAAAGGTATGAAAAGATTGTTAGATAGAGGTTTGAACCTCACCCTGACAAATGTATGTGTAGTGTAAAATATCTTTTGGAATCTCTCACCCAGTACATCACCCAATGTCAGTGTTTACAAGGGCTGGTGATGTTCCTCCCCTTAGAAGTACCTTGGGACAGCATCCATCCTATAAGCTCTGTGGCATGAGCAATAAATGCGGAACACTGTAGTAGCAATAACTATGTAGTTATGGGTTTGAATCTCATCCCTGGCAAGTGTTTGCTTGTGTAAATATGTATGTCTGTACCTCAAAGATTTTGGCCCCATTTACACCCAGTACACATCTCAGTGCCTGATTTTAGCAGTCCTGCAGATATCATCCACCTTAGAAGCACCTGTTGACAACCCTAAACCATGTAAGGTCAGCGGTGCATGTGGTAACTGCATAAACATAATAGTCTGAAAAGATAATTAGGTAAAGGTTTGAACCTCACCCCTGGTAAATGTGTGTGTCAGGTAAAATATTTTTTGGATGTTCCTCACCTAAGAAGTGCCTTGGGGAAACATTCATCTTAAAAGCTTTGTGGCGTGTGAGATAAATGTAGTGCAATACATAATGAGGTAGGGTTTGAAACTCAATACTGGCAAGTGTGTATGTCTGTCATCAGTATCCTGTGTGAGGGATAGTGTGACTGTGTAATAACAGACTCCATTGGCGGGCGGGTTTTGCTAAATTATTATGTTGAGGAGCTAGTATATGTCACAATGTCCACATTACAAGGCCAACAGTTGTCAACCAACATAGAGGTTGGTGTAGACAATCCACAGCTCTAAATGTGACAGCATGGATTAGTGAACAATATAGGCAACCCTTCTATTAAGCAGAGACCACTCTCCACCCACATATCATACACAAACACACTTGGCTAGGTAACAACCACTATATCAGTAGTTCCCCTACATATTGCCTCACAGATAGTACCCATAGTGTGATTGCAGTGGACTACATGCATGCTGACCAAAACAGTGCCACTGACATCAGAAAGTACTTTGATGTGTTACATCTCTTGACTGAGTGTGTGTTATCCAGCAAGTAAAAGGACATGGCACCCTGTTCCATCCCCCAGTGGCCCAATCAGTGTGTACAGTGGCCCTTTTGCCATGTTTCCCACTGGACACCTGCAACAACTGTAGAGATGGCAAATGTACCTCACAAAGGGAATACCATGCCTTATATACATGCCATGTATGGACAGACACCGATAACTCCACTGAATACCAGTATCATACTGTCAATGTAGTGCAATCACTACCTCAGTTACATAGCCAGGTCTCACCAAATGAGGTCAGGTATGCTACATCAGAAGATACCAATCTGTCCACACAACATGCCCCAGAGACCTCAAGCACACTTCCACATGTCAAAGAACATGCATGTGGGACATGTGCACAACCCAGACACTGTCCATGTTATGAAATACTGATCACATACATGGGAAGCAGTGCACATCACTGGATACCTACAACAGAAACCTGGATGAGTGGATGGGGAATACAACACCCACCCATGGGGACCACTCCAGTGACTATACACCTGAGCCACACTGGGGACTATTGTCATGTAGCCTGATCCCAAGGTATTCCCTTGGGCAAGCCTTGTAGAGCCTTCAGACCCATTCACCTACTACACATCTATGAAGCAATGAACCTATGAATCTCAGTACTGGCAAGTGTGTGAGTGTGTGTGTGTGTGTGTGTGTGTGTGTGTGTGTGTGTGTGTGTGTGTGTGTGTGTGTGTGTGTGTGTGTGTGTGCTCGCAAGTAATAATCCCAGTGTGTTTAGTTGATGAATATCCACTGTGGCTGTGGTTATTAGCAAGTGGAGGTGTGTCCAAACCAGAACATGTACCATTCTCCATTCTACAACAGATATTGTACACCAACATGTACCTATGTACAACCCTCAACCCTATAAGCTGTGAGGCATATGCAATCACTGTGTTAAGGACCAGGAATTACCATGCACATACTGTACCCTGCCTTTGACATGGTGGATGTGTCACTACACTGCCATACCCTGTGTCCTTGCTCCAGGGCCACATCCTGGTGACACACAGACGCCTAGAATGGAAATTTGATACAGCATGTGAGAACACATTCACTCAGCACTTCACTTGTGGGGGGAGGGAGGGGTAAAGCTGGCACTGAATGTGTTGCCAAGACTGTGGTGAATATCTGTTGTCTCAGGATAGGTATTAGCTTTGTGCAGGAACTCACAGCACTTGTGTTTAATGCTGTGGAGGTTGTTGATGTAACTATTAAGGCTGTTATGACTGTCATCAGTGTCTGCTGCATCTCTGCTGCCATAGATGCCTGTTTGGGGCTCCATGAGAGATCCAAAGTTGTGTTTGAGGCTAATAAGGGAGTTCAACATTCATGGGACACCACCTTTTTCTGCAACAGTGTCCTCCATATGATGTATACTTTAGTAATGGCAGGGGTCCATCACATTGTCTCCCAGTGTTTGGAGGTCAGTGTCTGGGTTCTGTTGGCTCTGGCTAGTACCATGCATTCATGCACCTTTTTGTACAGTGCCTATGTGTATGTTTCCACAGTCATGGAGTTATATCCCATTGCCATGGGTGCAGTGAAGAAATCTACCCCTGTTTTCATGGCTGCAAAGTCAGCTTTGAAGAGTTTTTGAAAGGTGGTTATCTTTGTGGGGGGTGTGGCTGACATGTTGAGTTCCATGTTGATTACAGCCCATGTCAATCTCACCATGCAGGGATTGACATCTGTGGATGAGCAATGGTCCTATATTCAAGTTGTCAACATACATCAAGGTTGTTGCATCCCCTACCAGTGGTCAGTATGAGCTGGTCTAGAGCAATGGAAATGATGAATCCTGGAAGTGTTGGGCCACTGTACTGGCAATAGGCTACATACCCCAGATGATGGAGCGGTGGTTTGAAGACTTGTACTATGTCAGTCTTGCATTGGACCATCAGAGATGGCAGGGTGTTGAGGAATGTGCATTGGCAGTCTAGGGACATAGATGTGGACCCATAGCAGGCTATGGTCTGGATTGCACTATTACCCCAAGGCAGTGGTACCAGAAGTATCTCCAATGCATTATGATGGAATACTAGTCTGGAGGTTTCCTATCCATAATGAATATGGAGACAACATCACCTGTGGAGGTGTGGTGTGGTCCATGTTTGGGGGCTGACAGCTGTGGAATGCGCCATAGCCTGATACTGCAGGTCTTCTATCTGCTGTTGTGAACCACCTCTCCATTAGAGCAGATATGTGTCATCCACTCCAACAACTTCTATGAGTAACTGCATCCTGACAGCTAGATGTCCACTGTTGAGCAGCATGACCCTCATATTGCATACATGTGTAACTTTTATGGTGGTAATAACATTAGGAACGCTGCCTAATAAGGCACCATAGGGGTGGCAACACACGTAGCAAGTACCTGGCAACCCAGCGGTGACAGATGTAGGACATCCATGACAAGTCATTGGGTTCTGTCAATCATGCCATCCCAAGCAGACAGGTCCTGGATCCCCTGAGAATGACACATTTTATTTTATTTATTTATTTTATTTTACATTTGTTGACCGGGTTAGTCCAGCTGGATATATGTCCATTTTCAGTGGAGGCCTGGTGAGAAAAGCTCCATTGGTTAAAACAAGATTAGAGAATGCAAATACACAACAAACAAAAGCATTAAGCATAAAAGATAAAAAGATTTTAGTATAAGTAATATACATCTAGGAGTAAAAAAAATATCCATAACAAGAAAAAATTCAAGGAAATGATTAAATACTTTCAGTATGGAAATTTGATAGTATCAAAACATAGAGAGAATCATACATTGTCTTGAAAATAAGGTAGACAGCATAAAAAAAATATATATTTTTTATACAATATATATGAGATCAGTTATATCTACAAAGATATGATGTCAGAGGAAGTCAGTCAGGATACCGTAGCAGACAAGGAAGTATTGTGGTAGAGGAAAGGAAGAAGGAAGGTTAGTCAGGGTGGGTACAGGAGCAAAGCCAGTATTTATTAAGATGGATTTCCAGTTGTTTTTTAAAGAGTGGAAGAGTGGCCAAAGAGGAGATATTTGATGGGAGGTTGTTCCATATTTTGCCAACTGAGTTGGAAAAAAGGCAATTACCTGCAGAATTAATGGGTTTGGTACTATTAACTAGTAGTATGTCTGAAGAACGTAGCTGTTTCAGGTTGCTGTATGGAGTCAAGAGATTACTGAGTATTGGTGTTTTAGATGGTTGATATAGAATTTTGTGAGCTATTAAGAGCTGTTGATAACTGAGCTTGTTTGGAAGTTCAAGCCAGCCTAGTTGCTTTAAGTTTAGACAGTGGTGAGTTCTAAACTGGGATCCTGTGGCAAATTGAGCAATATTATGGTAAGATGTAGCAAGTTTCTTAAGGTTACTTTTAGAGAGATTAGTGAAAATAGGGGAAGCATATAGAAGGGTAGAGATAAGGTGAGATTGGGCTAAGGTGGTCCAGGCTTCAGGTGTAAGGAAGGGTTTGATTCTGTACAGGGATCCAATCTTTTTATTAACTACTTTTATTGTGTTGTTGATGTGACAATCATAGTTAAGATTATTGTCAATAGTAACACCTAGCAGTTTTGTTGAAGAATCAGGAGAAATTTGAGTGTTATCAGTGGAAGTAATAGAGAAGTTTAGAGAAGTAGATTTACGGGTAGGTGAGAATAGTAATAATTTGGTTTTCTTAGGGTTAAGGAGTAGACAGCAGTCAGAAAACCACTGTTCAACAGTGGAAAAGGCGTTTTGAGTAAGAGACTGAAGTTCAGTTTGAGAGGAAGCAGTGCAAATTATAGTGGAATCATCTGCATATTGTATGCTGGTAGTTCTAGGGATAGCTGATTGGAGGTCATTAATAAAGACAGAAAATAGAAGTGGGTCTAGGATAGACCCTTGAGGTACTCCTAAAGAGTTAGGAAGGAGAGAAGATAGTGAACTTTTCCAGAGAACTGCCTGATGATGGTTTTCAAGATAAGAAGTAAACCAAGCTAAGGAAGAGGGATGTAGTGCAAGAGATTTTAGTATGTGCAGAAGGGGTTTATGATTAACCATGTCAAAGGCTTTTGATAGGTCTATGAATAGAGAAGATGTAAGTATATTATTGTTATGATTATAGTTGATGGTGTTGGTAAAGGAGAGTAATGTCATGGTAGTACTGTGGGAAGGTCTAAATCCATGTTGAGTATTAGCAAGTAGTATATTATGGAGGAGGTGGTTAAGTAGTTGTTTATGGATACATTTTTCCATAATTTTGGCTAAGGGAGATATGAGTGCTATGGGATGAAAGTTAGAGAAGTCATTAGACTTGCCTCCTTTGTGTAAGGGAATGATGTGGGATATCGTCCAGATAGAAGGGAAAATACCTTCCTTTATAGATCTATTTATTAGGATAGAAATTGGGTAAGCAGCGGCTTTTGCTCCTATTTGTAGGAATTCTGCAGGAAGCTTGTCTGCAGGTGGGGAGGTAGGTTTAAGGTTTTGGATTAGAGATTGAATATAGGAGGTAGATACAGGTTGTAGGTAAAGTGGGGGAAAAGTGTTTTTTAAAGTAGGTGAGAGAAGTTTAGAAGTGTCAGGGGATAGGTGGTTTGCAAGTGTTTGTATGGTATTGGTGAAGAAAGAATTGAAGTCATTGGCTATTTGTGTGGGATTGTCAGGGTCAGAATCATGAAGGTTGGGTGTGATAGCATGGCCTGGGGTTAGAAGATTATTAATACTGTTCCAAAATTTTTTAGGTTCCTTTTTTGGTTGTTTTCTGTAATTGAAAGTAATAGTTCTTTTTATCTGTCAACATGGCTTTTTTTGTACTGTTTCTAAGCTCCCTAAAGTTTTGGTGGTCAGTTTGGTTTTTAGTAGATCGCCATTTATCCCAAGATTTATTTCTGAGAATGATTTTTTGCTTAGTATTCTTGGTTAGCCAGGGCGCTGTTTTAGTTTTGGTTCTGATGGTACGACTTGGGGCATGGTGATCTAGGATAGATAGGAATGATGAATTGAAGTATTCCACTGCTTCATTCAGTGGGAGATGTTTTAGTGGAGCCCAATTACATTGTGAAAGTTCAGCTTGAAACAGAGCAGGGTTAAAATGTTTTTTAGTACGTAGGGTTTTGAAAGTGGTAGGTAAGGTTAGGTTAGTTTTATATCTAATGATATAGGTAAGAGAGTGATCACTAAGGTCATCAGGGAAGGTGCCTGATTGGTAGGTTTGCAAGGGAGTATTAGTAAGAATCCAGTCTAAGGTGGTTTCCATATTGTTTGTTTTATTGGCTCTGGTGGGACTATTAATGAGTTGTTTAAAGCCATAAAGGTTGGTATGGGAAATGGTGTTAGTACTGTTACAGGAATGCCAATCTATGTTAAAGTCTCCTAAGACTAGTGTTTCTTGAGGGAGTTTGGTAGAGAGTTGGTTAAGGATATGTTCAAGGGTGTTGATATTATTTCCAGGAGGGAGATATGCACAAATGAGGTTTATGGATTTAGTCGTATTGACTAGAAGTTTAGAGCAAATTACTTCAGCATTATTGTCTTGGGTAAGAGTCAGGTCTAAAGTAATAATTTGGAGTTTTGTTTTATACAGAATTGCTACCTCTCCTCCCTTTTTGGCAGTGCAATCGAGTCTAATAATGTTATAACCAGGTGAAGTAATTTCAATGTCTTTAATTGAAGGCTTCAGCCAAGTTTCAGTTAGGCATAAAATATCAAATTGATGGGTTTCTAGTAGAGCATGGAGTTGACTAATTTTATTACAAATACTACGTACATTGAGATGGGCAATGGAGAGTGAATTGGAGGGTTTAGACAATGAGAGAGATAAGGGTTTGGTTTGTATTTGTTGTGTATTGGTTTTATTAAGATGTGGGCCATAACACATAAGCCAATGTAGCAGTCATCCATTTGTTGACAGTACTGCAGCATCATTCTGGGTGACATAGGTACACTGCCCAGGGCTACTGTCACACCTGCCTGAACCACATAATCAGACAGTTCAACCATGTCTCCTGTCATGTAGTCCAGGGAGGTGTGTCACAATTCATTCACACCCACATGGATACAGAGTGATACTCGTAGTTGTTATGGAGTGACATGACTGGCTGTGTCATGTGTTAGATGCTGACATGTGATTATTTGTCTGTTACCTGCTCCATATTCAATCTAGTGAGTGGGATGTGTGTGCCTCAGTATTGAGTTACCCATGATCACTGTATTGTGCAAGGTGGTTAGCCTTAGGAACTTAGGTTGGGGCCACATTGTATAGGTTAAATATGTGTTCCTTGGCATGTGCCATGTCGCAGTGTCCGAGTGGGTGTCTGCCTTGCTGGTCTGTGCTGTTTGGTTAGATGTCCATTGAGTGCCTCTGGGAATGTGGATGTGTGGCTTTTCACTGTATGTCATGGCTGTCAAAGTGGGTGTGATGGTGAGCTACATGTTCCACATGGTGTGGTGCGTGTGTTGATCTTATCCTCTTGACCTGCTAGCGCAGTCTTTGATGGAGAGTGAATGTGTCCACATTGGGTGATATATGGGTAACCCTCACAGGTCTGAGTGTTTGGAGTTTAGAGTGGAGGGTTGTCTGTGTACATGCAGCAGTTGCAACAGTGCCTCAAAATGGACATGTGCACCAGGTTAATGGGTGAAAGCACAGATAACCGCCCTTCAAACATGCCAGGAGGGGTGGACATAATTAGTAAGTACTGGGGTGACATCTGCGATGAATGAGTACTGCTGACAGCTCACAGGTGTGCCACACTTCATGATACAATAACCTGGTAAAGTGCCAAGCCATAATGCTAGTTGAAGTGCAAGACATAAAGATCTGGCATGATGTACAGGTGGAACAAAAGGCAGACTGTCTGCCACCTTTAATACTTTACCACAGCTGTGCAATTATCAGCAGCTTTGGTCCAGTAGGCTCTGTAGCATGTGTGGTAACTGAGTAATAATATAGTAGACATACCTAGATAGGCAGTAATTCTAATCCCAGTACTGGCAGGTGTGTGTGTGTGTGTGTGTGTGTGTGTGTGTGTGTGTGTGTGTGTGTGTGTGTGTGTGTGTCTGTATGTGTGTGTGTGTGTGTGTGTGTGTGTGTGTGTGTGCGTGTGTGTGCGTGTGTGTGCATGTGTGTGCGTGTGTGTGTGTGTGTGTGTGTGTGTGTGTGTGAATCATGTACTATTTGGCTCATACCATTTTTGACCTGTGTACTACCCTTTACTCTTCACTTCACTCAAATTTAGTAAACCTGTTGATGTCATCCACCTCAGAAGTAGCTTTGGTAGAGTTGGATATGTATAAGCTCTGTGGCGTGTCTCATAACTGTGTAGCATTGTAGTACAAATGCCTAGATAGGCAGGAGTTCTAATCCCAATCCAATACTGGTATGTGTGTGAATCATGTACTATCAGGCTCATAACATTTTTGACCTGTGTACTTCCCTTCACGCCAATTTAGTAGACCTGTTGATGTCATCCACCTCAAAAGTACCTTTGGTAGAGCTGGATATGTATAAGCTCTGTTCCACAGATCATAACTATGCAGCACTATAGTAGGAATACCTAGATAGGCAGGAGTTCTAATTCCAGTACTGGCAGGTGTGTGTATGTATTTGTGTGTGAATCATGTATTATTTGGCTCATACCATTTTTGACCAATGTACTACCCTTTACACTTCCCTTCACTCCAATTTAGTAGACCTGTTGATGTCATTAACCTCAGAAGTACCTTTGGTAGATTTGGATATGTATAAGCTCTGTGGCACATATCATAACCGCATAGCACTGTAGTAAGAATACTTAGATATGCATGTTTTCTAATCCCAATACTGGGAAGTGTGTGTGAATCAAGTACTGTCTGGCGCATTCCATTTTTGACCTGTGTACTACCCTTTACACTTCCCTTCACTACAATTTAGTAGACTTGTTGATGTCATCCACCTTAGAAGTACCTTTGGAAAAGGTGGAAATGTATAAGCTCTGTGGCGTGTCTGATAATAATGTATCTCTATAGTAGGAATACCTAGATAGGCAGGAGTTCTAATCCTAATGCTGGTAACTGTTTGTGTATGTGAGGATCATATCATGTATGGCTTATACCACTTTGATGTGTATAACATACACTGCTGGTGACCACCTCCCACTGCCATTACTTTATGTAGTGTGGTGACAGCATCTGCTTCACATGCAGCAGGTTAAACCATTGTACAGTCCTCTGTACAGGTGTGTCTGGAATACACATATGTTTGAAACCCATACATGTTCGGAAGTGGTCTGTGTGCCTTAACAATGCCCATGTATGTGATATTATAGCCAAATAGGCCACAGTGAGTCTTCCTGACTGAAACATCATGCTGATAGGATGTCTGCTGCCCTCACAGGGGGCCTGCCTTGTAGGTGCAATACATGAGTACAGATGGTTGGTTTTACTAGTGAACTGTACCTGTTATGGGTCACATTAAAGGCTGGAAGAGGTGTGGACTGTAATATTGTGGTCCTAATTAGTATGTAACAGGAACACCTTACATTTTAAGAGGGGCGTGTACACAGTGTATATCCACTGTACACCAGTAATGTGTCACACATGACCTTACTTTAGGCAGTTTGTCCAGCACAATTTGCTGGTCTCTGTCCAGACATCTTGGCACTGACAAGTTGTGAGGTATGCCACAGGAATGTTGAATTCACTTCAGATAGGCCACAGTGGTAACAACTGTGATGCAATACAGTTAACCCCAGCATAAGTGAACATGCCCAACAAGCAATAAAGCTATTACATAAAGCAATATAGCTATTACTGATGGTTGTGTGCATGGTAAATTGCATGCAGTTCACATGCCTGGGTATTGTCAGGCAACAACAGAACAATGTAATACTCACCAACTTCAGGCTGCTGTCCCATATGCAGACCAGAGGGTCCTAGGTATTTGTGACAGGGAGTTATTGTCAGCAGACACACATGTGGCCTTGGTATATAATGGATGCAGCATCTCTGCACAGCTATGGTACTAACAGCAATAATACACAATGTTCTGTCCTCACCATAGATGTGAATCTCTGTGCATTAGAAAACTCCATCCACAACTGCAATCGTACCTGACACATGCATGTAGATACAATACAGATACATGTATGTCAGATACATTAGTGTACTAATCCCCACTGGGCCCTTACCTGCATGCTCCTCATCCAGTATGTGTGTGCAACCCACCTCCATAATGCTTCCCTCAGCATCATGGCTTGTGCGTTCGGCGTGTGGCCCAAGTGTGGTGAGGAGCTCCTTGTGGGTGACAGTTGTGGCTGGATGGGTGGGACCTCACCTGTGGCTAGCTGGTCCCTTGCTACAGCAACAGCTCATTGATGGGCATGTCATTTGAGGTCAGTGGCCCGATGTTACACATGCACATAAGTTCTGTTGTGCAGGCCGGCATCATATACACTGTGGACCACACTATTCCACAGGGCAGTCCTCTCCCACACATTATCTGCTCTCCGTCACATGACAAGGCATAATGTCCAATCATGTATTGGGTGATGATGTCTGTTTCCCCAACAGAGAATGCTGGAAAGTGAGCATTCTGCATGTTACCTGGAAGACATAAACAGGAAAAGGTCATAGGACATCATACAGTTGTCAAAATGCACATCAACAGTGGATATTACCTACAAATAATCCAGACTACACCGGAACACTCCAAGCTATCATGGCTATAGCAGCTTGTATTACACACCTGTCCCTGAGCTATCTTATTCCCCCCAATGTTGGACACTTGATTGCATAAGCCTCCATTTCTGTGTAGAGGGTTGACAGTGGTCATCTTCCATGTGGATGGTGTGTGTATGGTGGCAGGTCTGTGTTTGACTGTGGTGTGTGATGGAGCAATGAGCACATGCTTGAGTTCATATAGGAGGCAGATACTGATGTTATTATGCCACATGGAGATATGCTGTTGTTGCCATCAGTACTGAATATGTACATGCTCACTATTGCTGAGGGGAAGAGTGTGGTTGATGTGCATATATCCATGTACAACTGGGGTGGACAGGGTGGCAATGTTCCCACATAACCTGTGTGATGCAGGTTGACTATATCCATGGCATCTGTGCATGAGGTGTTCTTTACCCCCAGTACAGGGTGAATTGTGTTGTTTCATGGAAGACTTACAACATATGTGGAGACACAGTTGCAATTGTCC
Source organism: Protopterus annectens (assembly GCF_019279795.1). Classification (NCBI taxonomy): domain Eukaryota; kingdom Metazoa; phylum Chordata; order Ceratodontiformes; family Protopteridae; genus Protopterus; species Protopterus annectens. The sequence goes on from NC_056733.1 coordinate 535,434,466, forward strand.
TTGGTGGTGTGGATATGTTCAATTCACAGTCATAATCAGCCTTACAGGATATCACCTGTGAACTTAACTGCTTACTCAGATATAGGTGGACTTGCTTCAAAGTTGTTGCCTGCACCTATATGTCCCTGTACAGCAAATGTAGGAGCCTATTATGTGGTGTGTGTATTGCTGCTGTCTACCAAAGGGGATTACTCTACCTTGGTGGAGGCTGGATATACAGGTCAAGTACTGCTGTGTCCATATAGCTACAGTGGATATAAAGGGTACACACCCCTGATACACTGCCTGTTAATTGAGCAATTGGAACATGACACCACAATAACTCATTTCATAACAATTCCCACCTGTAGTGTGTCCTATAGCCTGTACAATTCGATTGAAAACATAACAATCTGATCTGTGAAAAAATATGGAAATAATACTCAGTACAATAAGCCAGTTGAATGAGTGTGCACACCCTTAAACTTGTGTATGGACCTCTTGAGATGGTTACAGCATTCATCCATCTTAGTCTGGACTCTTAACATCATGGCACATCTTCACTTGGCAATAGTTGCTCACCTTCTTAGAATCACTTTTGATTGTATTTCAATGGAATTGTACAGGTTAGGGGTCAGATTCAAGATGTGAAACATTATGAAATGATCTTCTGTGGTCTGATTGTCATACAGCACACTAACGTGGCATTCCAACAGCGGTGTGTACACTTGTGATATCCACTGTATATAGGCGATAATATAGCTGGTATTGGTAGGCATGGACAGAGGGTCATAACACAGGTCGATACTTCTCTGATTAATACCTGATAATCATGCCTACTCCAGTACCTTCATCAGTGTCAGGGTAATGCAACCACCAGTAGCTGTACACATATATGTCTGTTGTATGCACTGACACTGATATTAAACACATGTGCAACATGCACAACCTATTTACCTGATTGCTTGAAACCCATGTGATTAGTTTTGTGCCTTCCAGATGAACATATGCATACATACATGTGCTCAGGGGATACCTGATATACATTTCTGTTGAATGTAAGTCTGGCACACTGTATGTAAAGTCTTGCTGCTCATTCATAAGTCTCAACCTGTTACAGCAGTACATCTGGACAATGGCATACATAAATGGGTGTCAAAAAGGACATCAGTATCGATACTGTATTAATATAGCTACACCATACTTTAGTAAGTTGATTGCACAGTAGGGTTTGACCTCACTGTAATAACCTGGAAGATGTCCAACAGTCATAAGTAGGCTATTATGTTACAAAGCCATTGCTCACAGATCTACCAATGGTTTGGCTGACATAACACATGTATATGTGTATATGACTACAGGTATCAGTCACAAATGTGCTCATTGTCCAGCAGAACACTGTACAGTTGAATGTTATTAATTAAATATATCACATGCAATACAACACACATATCAGCAACAGTACTCTACTATGCACACACCCTCTATAGGTGTCTTAGTTTTACAAGGAAAAGATGTGCCATACTTTGTCTTAGCTTTACAAGGCAAAGATGTGCCATACTCATAATCACAGGAAACATGGATATGGAAAACATTCCATTAACTGGCCTAGCAGTGGCACAGTCACAACTGTTTGACAGACACCCCTGCGGTTGTCATATATAAGCTGTCCTTTCCCAGGTGAGTCAGGTTCCTGAGCTGTGATCCCACCTCACAACCTCTCAGAGCATCACATCTGGACAATGCCTAAAATTATGGGGGGGGATAAATAGGGACAGACTTTAAATATACCTGTAGGAAACATAAGAAGTTCATAGAATGATACATTTAGCATAACAGTGAATATTCCTAAGGATGTGAAGTCTTAAACTCATGTTTTTGTCATTACCTGATGACTTCAATCCTAAGCTATTTGCCAGAAAAGTATAGATCACAGGAGGAACAGACAAAAATACATGATGGTAAAATGCGGACTTTCGGTGAGGATCTGTACAGTTGAGAGATATGTCTATGATATCTCCCACTGCAGAGAGGGCCAGACACTATGGCCATAGCAGCTGTTTAGTAGGCCATTAGTACAGCATGTCTTGGTGGGACATATATTCCTCCAAATCATATTTCCCATTATTACAGACCAAGTACTACATTCAATTACTCGCTTACATGTTCCACTTACCTTTTTTCTTTCTTCTCTTTTCCACTTTATGTTTCATTTATTTATCTCTCTCTCTCTCTCTCTCTCTCTTTCTGTCCACTACAGGGATAGAGCTGGTTTGAATAGGTGGCAGCATGGCTTCTGTAGGTGCTGCTCATGACCAGGTGATGGCCTGTGCACCTACTGGGATTCCTCACTTGCTAACTGCATGCAGAGCAGCTGTATAGTTCTTCCAATATTCCAATAGCCAATGTCATGACAACACACTGGTATAAATGAGTATTCCACGTGGAAGATGCCCCTTTCCCTTACTTGTGAGAAAGGCAACCTGGAGTTGTGTGAGCTACTACCTCTTACAACAAGTCTTGTGGAGACAAGCCAACTAAATGGTGGGGAAGGTTAAAGACATAGGAGCAGAATGTGAATATTGCTGTTATATGTTTGGGGTACTGCTAGTTTAACAGGGATTGTCTGCACATGCTACTCCTGCATGGGTTTCAGTCTGACAAAGTTCTGTCTCTGCATAGCTCTCAACTGTAAGGCACTCCACATAATGGCCACAGGTTAGCCTGTTATGTATGAGCTGCTCCCCAGACAGGTGTTGTCCTTGAAAAATCAGTAGCATACTCTGGTGATTGCATTATGTAGATGATAACATCCATTTGTGTTTCTGACTTTATATCCCTCATAAAAGTTATGTTAAAACAAACACTATAACACCAGCAACTTTCTCAGTGTATAACAGCAATATTTCATGTATGACTGTGTATTTGGGCTTCTGTCCACGAATTATGTCAGAGTATGTCCAGATGTCATACAGTAGTAGGTGGATAGGTATACTGGTCTATCATTATTTAGTGCTGTAATTCCTGCTGAGGGGAATGGCTGGGAAAAATGTTGAAGTCTGCACATTCAAGAGGTAGGTGTATAGAGAATGTTCTTAGATGGCCTTGCAACACATTTTATGTGGGGGACAGTAACACATGTTTTAAAACTAGGCTGTTAGAACATGTCAGAGATATTACTGATAAGAAATTTGTCAGTTCCATACCTGTGCATGTGAATAAATCACATCATGGGGATAGTAGTGGGTCTCAAAGTACTGTTTCTGAAAATGTCTGTCCTCAGTGTGATGAAACATTCATAAAAGGACAATTGTTATCTACAGACTTCAATGTATTATTAACTGATATACTTTATCCTATAGGGGGTTGAATGATGAGTGTAATTGGAGGCTGCATATTCAATTATGCAATTAGGTGTTAATTACTTCTTGAGATTAAGGCATGTATTTCTGGTGAAGTTTACTCCTTGAAGGCTTTGGCCAAGACATCAGAGTATAATAAACATGCGTGAATTACTGGCTGGTTGTATTTTTCTTTGCTATGTTCATACATTTTATTTGCTTTGCTAAAAGATTGTTGTATGTCTGGCCAATGTGTGTGGCCTATCATGATTTTGTAGCAGTGTACTGTTCACTCATTAATTTGGACTGTGGCAGGGGGCAGATGTGAGTGTCATGGCTGCTTTTGTATCCAGCTGTGAATGCTGCCCCATTGTGAGTGATCTATCAGCAGTATATGTTTGTATGGGCATTTTGGGACATGTATGCACATATCTATATCTATATATATATATATATATATATATATATATATATATATATATATATATATATATATATATATATATATTGAGAGAGAGAGAGAGAGGAACCTATCAGTTCCACAAAAAATCACTTACCCGAAGACGAGTTCACCAAGACCACATCGCCGACACAACACATCACTGACAATGATAAATAGTGCAGAACGGGATGTATTCCCTTTTCTGCAATGTGGTGCAATCTCGGAGTTGGTATATTTATATAGGGGGTGTGTGGGGGGTGCAGGGGGGCATAGCCCTCCCTGGTATATACATGTTTCTTGTTTTCTATTTAATTGCAGAAACGGGAATACATTCCGTTCCACAGTACTTATACTTACCTGTGTCGGTGATGTGTTGTGTCGGTGATGTGGTCTCGGTGAACTCGTCTTCGGGTAAGTAATTTTTGTGGATCTGATATGAATCCATATATATATATATATATATATATGGATATATTTATATAATATAATATATATATATATATATATATATATATATATATGTGTGTGTGTGTGTGTGTGTGTGTGTGTGTGTGTGTGTGTGTGTGTGTGTGTGTGTGTGTGTGTGTATGTATATATATATATATATATATATATATACACACACATATATATATATATGTGTGTGTGTGTGTGTGTGTGTGTGTGTGTATGTATATATACATGTGTGTATATATATATATATATATATATATATATATATGTGTGTGTATACATACATATATTATATATATATATATATATATATATATATATATATATATATATATGTGTGTGTGTGTGTGTGTGTGTGTGTGTGTGTGTGTGTGTGTGTGTGTACACCTCAGTATTTATTGGTAATATATCTATATATTTTTGTACACATACTCATTACATATTTCACTCTCTCTCTCTATGTATGTTTCTATTCATATGTGTATATATATATATATATATATATATATATATATATATATATATATATATACATATTTATAGATACCAATCCTTCTTAATTGCACAATTGTCTCTTCCCTACTGTACACTGGCTGTAAAGAAGGGTATGTTTGAGAAAACCTCTTCAAGTAATGCAGCTGAGGTGGCTTACTGGTAAATTGCATAGGCTATGGTGTGCAGGGTCCTGGGTTCAAGCCCAGAAAGGGCTGTTTATTTAGGCAGAACAAGGACTGTTGGATACAGAGTGGCTAAGGCAGTTTTGACCAGGTTTCAGCATGTTTGCATGGGTTTGCACGATGGTAAGCAGTGCCAACTTACGGTTAAACATATAGGCACTTATACCACATAGGCTTTGCTTACCAGTGTGCAAATCTGCTTAGAATTTACATTTAATCAGTGCTGAAACCTGCTATGCATAGCTTAGCCCTGGTAACCAGTGATCACATTCCAGTCTGATTAAATAGCAGGGAATGACATCTTTTATAAGTGTGTTTCATTTTCTGTACATAATATGCTTCTATGTGCTGTCATTATAGTAGCAAGGGGTGTGAGTATACTGTATGGGACACCTGGGTATACATGGGTAGTACCACAAACTTTTCTCTTTGGCTTTGTTTCATACATGGGTAGTATCCCAGGTTATATGCAGTCACACTTGCATGTTACACCAGCTACAGTGCACATGTTGACAGAAATAGTTTAACACATATTGTATATCATGTTAGTACTTTTAATAGTGCTTTTTCAAGTAAGAGTAGATTGCCGATTGTAGTACTGGAACCATATACCTCTGCATGCAAAGCTGGACTCTGAGTACTGAGTATCTTGTTCTAGGTGTTTGAGGTGTATCTTTATATGCATCTCCTATTGGATATTTATCTGATACTTTGATATTAACTGTAGACTACTATGTACTTTGGACATGTCATTGAGGACTGCTGTCATGTAGTAATGGCATACCTTTCAGTTTGTGACATCTATCTTTCAAAGCATTCATCCCAATGCATAACCTGTTAGCTATCTACTTTCTGTCTTCCCTCTGTACAGATGTGCAGATGTCAGGTATTGCTATAGCCATACCACTATGTAGGTGCCCACATTGTATTGTGCTGTGGGCCTGGACATTGCTGGTAGTTCTGACATATGGGACATTCCTTAATGTGGACCTTGCCCCATTTCCTTGCCTGTGTGAGGGACATTACAGAGGTGGTGGCCTACGGATTCACATACAGTGGGTAGCAATACACCACAGGACTGGATATGTGGAGACAGCCAACCAACATGGGGGAAATATCCCCAGATTTGTGAACAGATTCTATGTAATCAGTGCTGTTATACACATGGTGGATTGATAGATTGACAAAGTTTGTGCGGACATGCATTTAGTGTGTGACATCATGACTTACAGTGATATGTCACTGACATAGCTCTCCACTGGCATGCTGTCCACAGACTTGCCATATGTCTGCCTGTCATGTTGTCTGTGTTCACCAGACAGTTGGTGTCCTTGGCAAATCAGTTGTGGACTCTGGGGAATGCAGTCAGTAAATACTCACATCTATTGGCATTACTGGTGTCATATTCCTCATAAAGCATGTTACAATAAACACAGGGACATCTGCAACTGTCTCAATGTATGACAGCAGTATGTCCCATCTACCCCTGTGTTTGTGTCTCTTTTCCCCTCCTAGTGATATAGGGGTTGATGCTGAGCTTAGTGAGTGGGGAATGTTATCAAAGGCTTTGGTCAGATCACTGTAGGCTGTATGTGTCACCTTGCCTTCATCCACAGCACAGGTGACTGACAGCAAGATGTTGACCAGGTTGAATAAGCAGGTATGACCTACCCTTCACAAAGGTAAAATGTGTGGGATCTTGAGTCTGCAGATTCCTGTATTCCTGTTTATTAGGTGCACGATGATGCATTCCATAGCTTTGCATAACAGAATTGTCAGGCAGTTGGGGCGGTACTTCCCAGGGTCTGTAGTTACACCTAGTTTGTGGAGAGGGGTGACTGTAGCAGTGCACAATTCAGTAGGAACAAAGCCTGAGGTGAGGCTGTGTTTGAACAGGGCACATAGTTAAGGTGACAGGTCACTCTGTAGTTCATATAGAACACAGCCAGGATTATTCTCATGTCCCATAAGACCTGTATTCCTGGCTTTGGACAGTGGCGTTTTAACCTGTGCTGCAGTAATACTGGGTGCCTGGTGGTGTACTGGTATTGTGATTGTGCTTTGGGGGTGAGGGGTAATGTTTGAACTCAACATGCCAGCCAGTATATTGGCATTATTTGTTGGCTCATTCTGGGAGGTACCATTGTCTAGTAGTTCAAAAATATTCTTGGTATTTGCCATGGAGATTCTTTACATAACTGCATGAGGCCTTGTGGTTGTCTTTACTATGTGCTCCAAGTCTGTTCTCACAGCTAACTTTGTAGTGTTTGATGAGGAATCTCAACTATTCATTGAGGCTGATAAGGATTTATTTCCTGTCTTGGGACTTCACTTTATTCCATATCGGTTCCCTCCTTCTGTTGTAAAGCTTTTTTATGGCAGGAGACCACCAGATCAGATTCCTTTTTTTGGAGGTGAGGGTCCTGGTTGTATTGCGTAAGGCGGTATCCATGCATTTGTGTACATGTTCATAGTGCATTGTTGTTTGATTCAGCTGTCATGCAACTAATCTCCATTTGCATGGCTGCCATGAGGTTAGCCACCTCTGATTTTATGGGGCCATAGTTAGCTTTGGAAAGGCTTTCCATGGTGGTTACCTGTGCAGTGGGGGTAGGATGGATGTGGATTTACAAAGGTGATTACTTTATGTTCAGATATAACAAGTGAGGTGTTGACTAGTGGTGTAGAGCAACAGTCGCCCATGTTAGGAAGTACCAGATTAATGTGATGGGCATGTGCATCGGTACATGAGAAGCTTTCCCACTTAATGGTGGGGTAGTTGAAGTCAACAAGTATGATAGTGTTAGTCTGGACACTAGTATTCTCCTGGGTATTTATGAACATGGAGTGTGAGTCTTGGGACATGCATGGGGATTTATTGCAGGCTACAACCTGAACCACTGTCTTACCCAATGTCAGCTATGCCTGCAGGATCTGCAATGCATAATGTTAGTCTACCACTCTGGATGTGTGTGCATCCTTTATGAATATGAATATACCACCACCTTTGGAGCTTCAGTCCAGGATCTGCAGCCAAAAGGTGTGGAATTAATTATAGGCTGGTACTGCAGGGCTGCTTCCTGTTGCCTTCATCCAGGTCTCTGTTACAGCACAGATATAATTGCTATATATATATATATATATATATATATATATATATATATATATATATATATGTGTGTGTGTGTGTGTGTGTGTGTGTGTATATATATACATATGCATTTATTAACCTTTCTATATATATGTATGTATGCAGATATGTGGATATGAATGTGGATGTGTATCTCTCTCTCTTTCTATCTCTCTCTCTCTATATATATATATATATATATATATATATATATATATGTATCATATATATATTTGTCAACATATATGCATCTCCATACATATATACATGTATATATAGACTACCTGTCTGATTCTATAGACTTCTATCCCTGCTGTTGGATGACTGTAATACCTGATATGTTTGGGATGTCATCACTATTTTGTAGGGCTCAGATAGTGTAATGGTACATTGCTTTGATCATAGTTTACAAGACCCTGGGTCCAGGACATGGCAGGCCTTATTATTCTCTTGCAAGGCAGAACAGTTCTGCTGTGGAGGAAAGGATAAGGGCAGTAATTACATGTGTGTGTATCTATATATATATATATATATATATATATATATATATATATATATATACATAATATAATATATACATATATATATATATATATATATATATATATATATATGTATATAAATACATACATACATTTTCCCTACTGTTGAATGACCATGCTGCATGATATGTTTGAAAAAACATCAGACATATCTACAGCTCAGATGGCGTAGTGGTAATTTGCTGTGACTATGGTGTGCAATGTCTTGGGTTGAAGGTTTGCAAGGCTGCTGAGCAGAGTAAGGGCTATTGGATACAGAGTGATTAAGGTACTTTTAATAAATTGTAAGTGGGTTTGCGCAGCATTAAGCAATGCCAACTTGCAGTTATATATGCTTACTGACAGCCTTAAAAGTGCTTAATCTGTGTAGGCAGTGCTTAGCACCATACAAACAGGCTTAATCCCACTTAGTACTTTTTAAAAGACCTTACTCTCGCTTAACCCCACACTAATATATTTAAAAGAAAAGCAAAAAAGGGTGATAGAAAAGTGGTGAAAAGGGGGGATGCACAGGGTAAGACAACAGGGAAAGTAGCTAGGGATGTGCAGGATGGGTGTAGGGAAAGTCCATAGCTGTCCATTTCTTCTACAGCAACAGCTGTATATATATATATATATATATATATATATATATATATATATATATATATATATATAGATATACTGAATTTGGAGGCATATTTGGACACTTAAACCCCTGAGAGAGGGGTGAGGACAAGAATAATGTGTTGTGAAGCCAGTTAGACAAGATTACATGTGTCCAGTGGACACGTGTGCGAAATGGACAGCTATGTATATGGTAAAATTTTTTTGGGGGGGGCAGATTGGCCTTTTTTTTGGTTTAAAGTGAGAGTGAGATGTTGGAGAAGGATAGCAGGTATATTTGGGGAGGTAGTTTGGGTAGGAAGACAAACAAGACAAACAAGACAGCATACAGGGGTGGTATATGACACATGTGGGGGGTAAAGACTTTGGAGGGGAGGGGTGTTTGGAAACCTGAAGCCCTTGAGCCCCAAAATGGAAACAGTGGGACTGAGGTCCCCATGCATGGGCAGTCACCACTGCACCTTCACGGCTGCGAAGATGGCTGTGCTGGGGGCTGAGCAGGATGGGCAGGCTGACCCTCTAATTGCACCATGTGGCCCTCAAGCTGGCATACCAGATCTCCAAACTCCTTTCGGAGCTCACTATGCACCAATATGTGGACCTGGCTTAAGGTGATGGTATCCCTTCCACGCCCACTCACTGGGGGGATGAGCCTCATCCCCTGAGGTGGTTCCACCCGAAGGTGGTGCAGGGTCAGCATACAAGCAGGTCCCAGGTTGGGTCCTAGCCGTGCTGGGGCCCGGTGCCATGGCCAGATGAGGTGGGAGAGGTGGGTCTGCTGGGATGGGCCTTCCTAAATGTGCTATGGTGTTGCAGTTTTAGAACATATGCGGGTTAGTAATAGTCAACACAATCCAGGATTAGTTATAACTGCATTTGTAGATATTCCCATTAACCCAAAACAGTTGCATATCAAACAGAACACATGCATATATGGAACCACAGTGGTCTTTACAATGGCATGCAGGTTATATTGATGGCAACAGGAGACCAATGATAATATTTCAACATGGAACAGTAATAGAAACACATTTCAATATTTGTTGAACAATAGGACATATGTACCAACAATAGGTTTGGTGTAAAACATACCCATTGATTTGTGTATTTAGATTATTGTTGCAGATATGGTGGGGAGGAGAGACAGTTGTCAATTAACAACTTGTATATCCTTCCAGTACTCACAACTTTAATGATCATTGCTCTAATAATTACTCTACAGGTATTATTACAATACCCTATGACATGGGTTCCTAAAGTGTGCATTGCTGTGCCCTGCGGAGCTGTGGCTTCCTTACAGGGGCACCATGAACTAATAAGCTTAGTGGCCACAAAATAAACCACAAACTAATCAGCTTAGTTTGCGGTTTATTTTGCAGCCGCCAAGCAAAGAACATCTCACTGTGGCTACCCTACTCATTGGGGTTTGTGGTTAGCGGTAATAATATCCACTAATTTAAATTATGCTATAGCTTAGTAAAGATGTGACAAAGAGCAGTAAGATGTTCGGGAACATATAACCTATTTTTCTACTTCAGAGTTCTTCTTGCAAAACAATTGTTTTAAAAGCTGATATCATCTGTCATAAGTTGTATCTAAATTTGTAAATTCTGATGTTGCTAATGTCATATTTGTACTGTTTGACCGGTGAACTGTTGCTTTGTAAGACTTGTGTACCATATTACATGTTCTCTCTTATGCAAGACAATTTTGTATGCATTTTTATGGTAATGTGTAGTAACATCCACATGGCAAAAATGGATACTGAATAGAACAATGTGTTCTATAAATAGCACAATAAATCAAGGGCCTGAGGCACTGGCAGTAGCTTAGATTAAGGCACAAAGAACATGTTTTTGTATATGAGCTACTTTTGTAAAAGTAGTGTATTATAGTAAGCAAGAACTGAAAGGAGCTTATGGTTATATGTGAACTGTCCAGCAGTCTATGCCCTAAAAATACTATTCAGACAAAGGAGGGCACTTGTACTTGGCTACCTTACTTTTACTCTTCAATCTCAGATGCAAGGGAGTACAGACCAGTGTGTGTAGGATACATGGTTAAAGTAGTGATAATGAGCAAGCAATATGGGAATTTAAAGAGTAGTTAGAGCAGAGTTGATTGGATATTTATGAACTCTGACATCATCACACATCACTGATTTTATCTCTCAACCTCAATAACATACACCAGTGTGTCTGACTGCCTGTTGGAGTGACTTGGAGTTGGAGAGTTAAAAAAAAGGCAGTCATTTAAGCAGCCCTGCCTGCAACTGTTTCATCGATGCTGAATGAAGTGAACATTTTTTTTCTTAAAGTACGGCTCTTATTTACTAGTGTCACATTTGCGAGCTTATGATTTGTCAGACTTTTTTGTGATAGGAGTATATATGTGATTGGACCTCATAGTAGGAGTGGTATAAATGGCACAATTCTTCAGCGTGGCAGGCTTAAAGCAAAGTACACTTGGTCAGTAGAATGGGTCTATATTATAATCATGAAAGCTGTCTTTTGCGAATACATGTTCATCGACACATAAACATCGAAAAACGAAAACAGCGAAGTACCAAAAAAGTGAAATGGAGAATGCCGAACGCATTCCTGGAAGTAACAGCACCATACAGGTAAGGTAAACCTAACTGTACAAACCTTACCTAAAACACTTTTTCAAGTGTTTTTGCAGGGGGTTAAGCCCCCCTGCATCCCCACCCCCCCACTTATATATACCAACTCTGAGCTGCACTACAGTGGGGAAATATATTCATTTCCTCATCCCCACGATCACCTTGCTGGCCAAGGAAATCCATTCGGCATTCTCCATTTCGCACTTTTGGTACTTCGCTGTTCTCATTCTTCGATGTATATGTGTCAATGAACATGTATTTGTGAAAGACAGCTTTCACAATTCTGATATAGACCCCAGTAGAACGTCATAAAAATAGTAAATCAACTGATTTGAATGCTGTTGTTGTGCAACGCTGCCTTTCTACTGGATCCTGAAGCAGCCAGAGCTAAAAATGTCAGGCAGGCTTCCCACCTCCATCAAAAAGTTTTCAGATGAGTAATTATATAGTTAAATGTATTCCATGCCTTAGTAAACCATTCATGAAGGTTTTCAAACATGCTTCCCTATCTGCTGATTACGCATGCCTCATTACACCCTTGTTCACCTGTTACAGTAGGTGTGTCACATAATACCCTTACTCCTACACTTATGGGATGGGGGTAACTTATTTTTAGAAAGTAAGGTACTTGGTGGTGTGGAAAGGAAGACAACATCCTTGGGTATCAGATAAAAGTTGCTGGCTGTTGGTGGTGATCTCATTTACACTTCTTCCTAACGACTCGACCTATATGCAAAGGATGTGCTGCTTGTGACAGTCCTGTTTTCAGCACTCATTTAGGGATGTTACTAAGCAATGAGCAGCCAAAAGACAAAAAAAAAAATAAACATTCCAAAGCTGCCTTCATGCAGAAGTTTTATTCCCCATTACTACCCAGGACCAGGATTGATTTGTGGCTGTGGAGCTACTTTGTTCAACAGAGGCAGGAATGGCTACTGCTTTGCCTGAATATCACACTCTACACATCAGTACACTTTACAGATGGCAAGTGAGCAATGTGTATTCTTACAATTTCTGAAAGATCCTTTGTATCTGTGTTGAGAGAGATGCAGCTGGTTAGGATAATTTATCGTGGCAGAGGACTACATTGGGTACTTCAGAAAGTGAGTTTGGCGTAATCCTGCATGAACTGTATTAACAAGAGGAAGTCATGCTTCTTTGTGTGCGGAAGTACAAAAGTATTGTGTGTGTTAATGGGGTGGGGGGGTTGTAAGGGAAATAATTCTACAGAATTGTATATTTTATATTTTGTGCAATTTGATTAGACATATCCAACCAGAAACTGACATTGTAGGGTCGTTGAGATACTAAAATAGCTGACCTTTTTTTTATATTGTAAACCTTTTTTGTGAAAATCTTACGATTTGTTTTTCTTTTGATTTATCAGTAACCTCTACTTGTGTGATAGTTCTTCGCCAAATCCTTTACTAGTTAGAATTTGATGGGGTGGGGGGCACCTTGGGAAAACCTGGATTCAACAAGGGAGCCAAGAATCCAATAAATTTGGGAACCACTGCCCTATGACCTTGGTTTGGCCTGTGGTATGTTTGTACACAGTGTAAAATTTAACCTTCGTATAGCTACTTTCTACTTCTCTTACCTGGAAGACCTGTGGGGGAATGTTTGTTAACACTACCTTACTGTTTCAACACATATTCCCAAAATCCTAGTTAAAATTAAGCATACAGCTTATAACCACTCCCAGAATTTGAAACATGGCTGTGTCTGCTAAAAATACAACAATCTGTGCTTCATCAGAGTGAGATATTAAGAAACTGATGTCTTTTCCTTCAGCGTTTTCTGTCTAAGTCTCTCTTGGTTGTACAATTTGACCTTTTAATTACAACATTCTTATACAGACATTCCTAGACATATTTTTCATGTAGCACAGTGTGGGAAACAGTGGTTAACACATCATTACTATTCAGATATCAGATCTTGGTGAATGCAACATGTCAAGCCATACAATACCGGAGTAAACAAAACCAGTCCAGGATTTAGACGTTTATTGCCAGCCAGTTACAGTTCTATTACCTGGAAGAACTGTGGGGGGAAAGTTTGTGAACACTACCTGGCTGTTTCTACACATATTCACAAAATCCTAGTTGAAATTATGCATACAGCTTACTACCACTCCCGGGATTCAAACAATGGCTGTGTCTGCTAAAAATACAACAATCTGTATATCATCAGGAGTGAGCTATTAAGAAACTGCAGTCTCTTCCTTCAATGTTTTCTGTCTAAGTCTCTCTTGGTTGTGCAATCTGACGTTGTAATTACAACATTCTTATACAGACATTCTTAGACATATTTTTCATGTAGCACAGTGTTGGAAACAGTGGTTAACACATCATTACTATTCAGATATCAGATCTTGGTGAATGCAACATTCCATGCCTTCCAATACCAGAGTAAATACAACCAGTACAGGATTTAGAACTTTATTGCCAGGCAGTTACAGTTTTATTTAAATTTGACCTATATGGGACTATTGCTGTCATATTGTCTGTTTTTTTCAGTACAAACCATACACATTTTTTTATACTGCCAGGTGGCATTTTCCTCCTTTATATTTATTTGGTATGACTACTACAAGCAGGATTGTTACTAACCGGCCTCGTGACACAGCCCTTGCAGTCTACTGGCATGGGCTTCCTGGTTCACAGTCTGCTCAACTGGAGCTGTAATGAAAATAGAGAAACATTTAGGCATATCTATCCATCACATACACAGGCTGGATTTTGGTAAACAGTTATTGCTATGAATACTTACACACTGTTGGGACATCTCCCCTCTCTATTGCTATTTGGACCCACTGATCCAAGAGCTCCCTCTTCCTCCATTTCAAGTCGGCATAGTGGTGCTGGACCTGCTCAGCAGTCTGAGGATATCAGTGGCACTGGTGAGATCATGGGCAAGACTTTCCCAGGCTTCTGTTTTATACTGGGAGCCCTGGTACTGGTCCTGCAGCAGTCTCGTGTCATGTTTTTTTACCAGGAGTCCTACCATGACCTTTGACTCCTGTATGCCCAAGCACTGTGCCCAAAGCGCATGCCCTCTCCAACACCTGCCATACTGCCTACAGTGGAGAGCTACAACCAGTTACGAGGTGTATTCCCACCTGTGGGATTTAAATACGGTCGATTTCCTGCCCTTTGCTGTGATTGGACAGTTTTGAAAATGCTGAGCTAAGTTATGGTCAAACCTGCTTAGCTATGGCTGGCAGTGCTTAAAGGGGCAGGTTCAACATTGCTTACCAATGGGCAAATCCACTTAGCTGGCTACTCATTGCATAGTATTCATATGTACACAATGCAACAAAGCTCAGCAAAACAGGACCCAGAAGCAATGTATGAATAAATTCAGCACTTGCTTTGAAATACGACCAACACCCAGTCCATTCAAAACGTTTATTGCAGCAGTAAATAATAGACAATGAAATCACAAGTTAATTTAAATCCAAGCGCTTTCGCTCGGGTAAGTCCGAGCTTTATCAAGGAAAAAAATGAGTCTGTGTTTCAAACCTTTAAGTACCTTTCTCAGTTAAGTCACATGGCTCTTTTTAATAAGTGTCACCTTTGTTAACCAATAAAAACAAAAATTAAATAAAATTGTGTAAACATCCAACCTTTTTATAAGTGTGGTTCTTATATTAATTTTGACATCTTAAAAATATGTCATTGACACATGTGAACCATATTTCTATAAATATAAACTTGTCCAAAGACTTATTAAAAACTGTTATAATCAAAATAGTCAACGTTAAATAAATAAGCATTTTTTATAAACTAAATTATTAAAATGAATAAAACCTACTTTATGCACATAAAATTCCTGTAAGGAAAAGTTTTTTACGTATATAAAAATTCAAGGTTTGGTTTATAATTTTTAATATGTAAATAAACCAACCTAGGAATATACCGCTTCAACTTAATTTCCCATGTGGTAAACCTACTGCTTTAATGGCCAGAGAACCACTGATACTCCACCCCAAAACTCCCTTAAAATCAAATTGCTTAATAGTAGTGATAAAAATCATGAGTGTGTTGGACCATCTGTTTTCTTTAGTCCTAAAGGCGAGCTTGCCTTAGTCTTAAAACACTATTGATGTTCAAACTGTCGTTTAGCCCGGGAAACCTGGTGGAATCCAGTTTAAGTTGCCAAAATAATTCCCGGTATTCCAACCTGTTTCCCAACTACCCCCACGTATGTCAGGTATTATCTGTTCTAATACTGCAAATTTTATAAGCATCTCTTTGCAGACCAAAGAGTGTTTGTAAAAGGTGTTGCTCTCTTTACAATTAGCAATGTCATTGAAATGTTCATATATTTTGATTACAAAAATTTTTTAATAAGTCATACATTGCTTCTGGGTCCTGTTTTGCTGAGCTTTGTTGCTTTGTGGTTTGAATTCTTCTTTTTTTTGAACATATGTACACAATGCTTACACCTGGTCATCATAGCTATGCAATGCTTAGCATTGCTTATGTTTTATTTTATTGGACTACCACCTATTTGGGATTGATTCATCATTCATTGCATAATATAAATTTATTTACCTTCCCTGACATCACCCAATGTGCTGTAATTACATTTATTCTTGTGTGAATATACTGTATGGGGCACTTGTGTTTATATGGGGGTTTCACTACTTTATTACACTGACACCTAACATCTGGGCCTAATACACTACTCTGGTTCAGAGATATGTTACTTCCTACATAAACATACAAATGGCTTTGGTGAGGCTTGAACCGCAAATGATTACATACAAGGTGTATGCTGTAACCGCTACCCTATTGCACTTATGCTGGTGCTGGATGTCTATTGCTATTTAACTTATCATGCCATTTCAGCTGGGCTAAGCATAGCTAAGCAACAGGCACATCTGCACAGCTATGCTTAAACTGTATTGCATATGTGAAAAAAAATATTTGTTGTGTTTTTTACTTTGTGCCCTTCAGAATATCTATGCTAATGCTAAACCTGTTATTCTATCAACTTTCTGGCTTTGTAGGGACAATTTTCCCTAAGGGCTTTGCCCAGATTTCTTATTCTGACAGGTTGGGAGGTGTGCATTGTGTACTTCATACCCTGCCAAAAATTCATGCTTATGCTAAACCTGTTATTCTATCAACATTCTGGCTTTGTAGGGATGATTGTCTTTTATGGCTTTGTCCAGATTTTTTACCCTGATGGGTTGGGGGTGTTACAAGCATTCTCATTATTTTTAAATTGCCATATGGCAATTCTGGTGTGCAGGGGGCATGTGTATTGTGAGAGCACTGCTCTCAGACACACCCCCTGCACTCGTACATGGAACCGTGTCCGTTTTACAGCACGGCAGCATGCCTTCATGAATATGCATGGCACGCTGCTGTGCTGCACGGGAATGATCCCTTCCATGCAGGAATAAGCTATTCCTGCACAGACGTTTACTGAATCTGGGGGACTGTTTCACTCTATTTTTGTTTTCTGAGCTATTTTAACACCTTAAAATCACTATGAATACTTCTTACAGAATTCAAATGTGTTTTCCACAAAATGACTGCCAATGGGGCTTGACATATTAATGTGATCTTGTTTTTCATCAAGCCTTTCTCTTTCCCATAATCCATTTCAAGTCTGCTTTATATGAGTCATGTTAGACATAAGGAAGTAGTGGTGTATTCCCATCCCATTGACATATAATGGGATTAGTGTCAGTCACTGTCATCTTATATACCTTCTTTAACATGAGCAAGGGTGTAGCCAGGCATACTCTTTGTATTTTACAAAGTACATTTTTTTCATTGCATCACTCAGAATCATTGTAGTTTTTTCAAGCTATATCTACAATTGTTAAACCAGGAAATTCGGAGGTGAAATAGGATCCCCAGACCACTTCTGAATCCTTATTAATATGAAATAACAGCGTGCCAAATAATATCTAAAAATACTTTATTTTATAAAACTAAAATGTGAGCACTTTCATCAGGACCAGTGCTAAACTTCAGACATAACCAGATGAATAGTTAATTCCATGATTAAATACTAGCACACTGTTTCTGATTGGTTTAACCATTTCACTTAAATGACATCACCACAGTGCCTTAAAGTCTTAGCACAAACAACATTCAGCATTTATACAAATAATATTATATTTAAACTAATATAATGATGCAATAATGTTTATGTTAACAATATATGTGTATTTGTGTTTATTTTCAACAAATAGTGTCCCTAGTCAAAACATTGTCTCTAGTTTCTTAAAATTATGCTTGCAAGTACATATTTATATCTCTCAAAAACCACATTCCTACTAGATTTTCTTTCTTTCAAGTACTTTAATTTTCAGGACTGGAGTAATTGAAGTCCTTTCATTAATCCCTGGCCACCTATTAGCTTGCAAATGTACTTGCCATGTAAGTTCCCTCAATTCTAATTGGAAGCCCCATGCCTTTTTATCATCTATTACAATATGATCGATGGCCATGAATTTAAAATGATGCCCTTCATGGTCCATAATATGTTTCACAAGGTCATTGTTTAAATTATTTCTCCTGATGGCATATTCATGTTTATAAATTCTTTGATGTAAACCCCGTTCTGTCTTTCCTATATAAACCACCAAGCAGGTCTTGCAAGTTGCAATGTAGACTACTGCTCTGGATTTGCAATCGTATTTCCCTTTTTATTTTAAAACATCTCTTCCTTACCTGGAATTCATCTCCTTTTTTTACTCTTTGGCACCATTTACATACCCCGCATTTAAACATGCCATAAGGGCTTAAGTTCTTTGCTTCTCCTATGTATTTCAATAAATCTTTAAAGTTCATCCCTCTGCGATGAACTATGATGGGTCTGTCACCCAACCTACTTCTCATATCTGCATCCTGTATTAAAATGGGCCACTTTTCTCAAATACCCCTTTCAAAAGTCTAAACTCTTTTGTAAAGGTAACAAGCGCTTTTGAAAAATCAGGGGTATCTGTTTTTTTTCCAGATTAGGGGAGCAGATCTTCTGACTCTATCTCTTTTCTAAGATTTTATAGGGGTTTACACCCAAACTGTTTTCAAAATGGATTATATCCCCTGCATTTAAAACTGGTTTGAAGTGGCCACTGTTCCTTTATCTGGTGACCTCCTGAATAATTTCATCTAACAAAACAGGGGGGGGGGGTATGCTCTTTTTATAAACAAAGAACGTCAAAAAAGAACATTCTTCCAAGAAATATTTCCATCTAGTGAACATTCAGGCACTCATAACAAGATGGCCTTTAACTGTTGATTTCTTTTGATGTTCGGGGTGGGAACTAATATAATGGAGAAAGCTTTTGGAGTATGTCTCCTTTCTATATATGGTGGCCTTATACCTTCCTTCACTTACCTCTTTCGCTAACTGAACATCCAAATAATCAATACAATATTGATTGATTTTCCATGTGAAATGCAAAAATGAAGTTGTAGAATTAATATATTTCAGAAAGTCTTCTAAAGACTGATTAAGTCCCACTCCAGATCAAGCATATGTCATCCTGGAATCTATGACTCAGGATTACAATGAGGCAACCAGGCCTTTAGCTGAAAAATTCAAACAGCATATATTCTTCAAACAGAAGGATTTATCCAAGTAACAAGTCCAGTCTGTGTAAAATTCACAACTCACAGTTCATTTATTTGAGTGACATAAAAACGGTAAGCGCTTTTGCTAGATAGCTTCCTTAGCCCTTCAAAAACAAACACACCTTTCCTTTCCTTATATACTACCTTCAAATATTTCAAAATGTGTCATTACCAATCAGAACACTTCTTATATGGTCATGTGTCTAATTTAAATATTTATACAAAAATGCAAAAATGAAAGCAAAGATAAAAATGCAGAAGTAAAATGATAAAAGCACAGCAACAACTTACTCAATATAAAATGTATAAAAGTTATACAGCACAAATATAACGCATATAGCATGCACTAATTTATACAGAAATAAAATAATAAATGCACAGCAGCAGCTTGCTCAAAACACAATTCAAGAATACAATTCAAGAACACTATTCAAGAATATAGTTCAAAATATGTAAGGATTATGCAGCACAGTTATAACACATATAACCTGCCCTGATTTATAATATAGCCATAATACAACCATAGAAGTCAGAAATCAAATAATTTGAGTTTCTGACTTCACTTGTTCATCTTCCTATTCTTTAGGTAAGGTTTAATAGAGGCTCTTTCATTGAGTTCTCTTCCTTTCTCTGCTCTAAAGGCTATTATCCATCGTGCCTCTCTATTTTCAGTAAAATTTCTGATGTCACCTTCTCTAATACTTGGTACAATAACCTCTATAACTCTGAATTTAAATTTGTGTGTCTCCCCTTCTTGCATAACATGTTTGGACAGAGCATTATGCTCACCTTTAGTATGAATATTATAAAGATGTTCCCTTATACAATCTTTAAAAACTCTGTTGGTTTTACCAACATAGAATGAGTGGCAACATTGACAATCTGTTAAGTAGACCATATGAGATGTCAAGCAAGTAGCTGCTGAAGTAAATATGAATTCTTGACCTGTATCTGGATGTACAAACTTATTACTGGTATTAATATATTAACACAATATACACTTACCACAGGGCTGAGTACTGTATTCTTTATCTTTACGTATTTCTGCATTTTTTCCATGACAAAAGCAGTATTTTTAAATTCTTCTTATTTTTATACAATAAACTGGGTTTTGTGCCTAGCAGACCATTTATATCAGAGTCTACTGTAAGTATGGACCAATTCTTCATAAACACTTCCCTCAGCTCTTTGTTATCACATGTATAAAACAATTGTTTATTTACTGAGGTATTGACAGACTCTACGGTGTTTTTCTGTTGTGGTCCATAGTATGGTTGGGCCCTACTATCCCTAAGACTAGTGACATCACTTACATTTCTTTTGATTTAATTGGTGTGATATCCCCTTTTTGTCAACCTCTTTTCTAAGCCCACAATTTCATTCTTGAAGCCTTCTTCTGTGGGGTTCAGCCTTGAGGCTCTCATCCCTTGTCCTTTTATTAAGTTTCTAAAGACATAGTTTGGGTGCATACTTTGTCTAGATAATAAATAATTCCTATGACAGGGTTTACTAAATACCCCTGTATTTATAGAACCATTATGTAGTCTCTCTATATATAGATCGAGGTATTCCACTCTTTTACTAGATGAGGCCATAGTAAATCTTAGACATTCAATATCCTGAATTACTTGAACGCTGGCAAAAAATCAACTTAGAGGTAAGCGCAAGTTATATGAGACTGTTAATTGATTTCTTTCAACCTGAAGAGGAGAGACTGAAAGAGCGTTTACAAGACAAACAGAAGGACATTTTTAGTAAATATTCTGAGACTGTTGCTAATCCTTTAATTGAAAGCATGTTGGACAGTGTAGCTGTAGATGAACATAAAACAATACAGCAGAAAAAGGTTAAAATCACTAGTGACTTGACTGATTTTAAAAATGGACATGTCTTTATGTGGCCCAAGAAGAGGCCACATTCAGAGAATCAGGATAGTACACATGATGTTACTGATAGAGCAGTTGCACAAATGAACAAGGGGCCTAGTGAAGCTACTATGCAAAACATAAATACATGTTCTGTTGTTGTCAATGAATGTATTGGTATTGAAAGTAATGCTGATAGAAATGATAAAGTGAATGATAATATCCGTAACAGGAATTTATATCCTGTAGTAAAAGTAAATAATGCTTTATTAAATGAGCAAGAAAGGGTAGTTAGACCTAAGACCACCACAGTGAATGTAAATGAGAATACTGTAGGATCACTCAATAATGCCCCCTTTTTCTCCTGCCTATCAATACAGACAGAGGTATGAGGAAGCCCAGGTCGATGAGCCAAGGCCGCCAGAAAAGGAAATTTTCTGGAGACAGGAATGCCAACCAAACAATCAAGAAAATGTGGGGCAGAATGGAGAGTCACTGACTTGGAACATATCCAGCTATAAATTAACTGCTGATGAGATTAAGGTCCTTGAAAAAGGTTTACATTTTATTCCAAGTCATTAGCTGACACCATTTTAGATTTAAAAATATTTTGCAGAAATGTTATGCTGCGTTTAGATTTTGGAAGTGACTCTAATGAGCATAGGATGATGTTCAAGAAACTGAGTACATATGTCCCTAACAACCACCCTTTGGTGGATGCATATTATAAGTTAACAGAAGAACTATACAAGTTATATGGTAATAACAAGAAATCAAAAGCAATTAAAATAAGAACAAACTGAATTATAGAGAGAGAGAAGCACCCAAAAGGCTACAAAGTAACTCAGAAATCACTATCAGACCGGCTGATAAAGGCGGTCCAATTGTCATTTTAGACACAAAACAATATATTGCACTCATGAGAGAAATGCTAAGTGATGAAAAGTTTTAAAAGTTATTACCTATAGATCATGTTCATCAAGTGATGGACTCTATTTCTGCCACTTTACTGGATGATTTAAGAAGTGGTGTTATTAATGGAGAACTTTATAAATATTTAAGAGTGGAGAATCCTTTGATCCCAATAATACAGGGCTTATCTAAAGTACACAAACATAGCAAAAAACCTCCAATGAGACCTATAGTGACAGGTGCAGGATGGGCTACAGAGCCACTCTTTTTGTAGAAAAACATCTACGCCCAGTAATTGTCAAAAATAAAATAGTTTTAAGAGACACTAAACAATTTCTCATTGATTTATATAAGAATACGAATTTAGAGAGAACTCCAGGAGAAGCCATCTTTGTCACATTAGACGTCCAATCACTATTTGCTATCATACCAAATGAATTGGGCATAAAATATATACATGAATATCTGGTTATGAATAGTAACTATAGTTTGATACAAATAGGTCTTGTATGTCATTTCCTCGAGATTATACTCGAGAATAACATCTTCACCTATGACAGGGGCATGTATGTCCAGTGTGATGGTGTAGCTATGGGCACGCCATGTGCCAATAGCTACGCCAACATGTTTTTAGCACACTGGGAACACACTGTCCTTTTTAAGAATGATATGTATATGCAATATGTTATGTTTTTCCATCATTTTATGGATGACCTCTTCCTAATTTGGACAGGAACTCAGGCACAGTTACTAATTTTTAAGAATCAGATTAATACCTTAACTGAATGTCTAAGATTTACTATGGCCTTACCTAGTAAAAGAGTGGAATACCTCAATCTATATACAGAGAGACTACGTAATGGTTCAATAAATACAGGGGTATTTAGAAAACCCTGTCATAGGAATTCTTTATTATCTAGACAAAGTATGCACCCAAACTATGTCTTTAGAAACTTAATAAAAGGACAAGGGATGAGAGCCTCAAGGCTGAACCCCATAGAAGAAGGCTTCAAGAATGAAATTGTTGGCTTAGAAAAGAGGTTGACAAAAAGGGGCTATAACACCAATGAAATCAAGAGAAATGTAAGTGATGTCACTAGTCTTAGGGATAGTAGGGCCCAACCATACTATGGACCACAACAGAAAAACACTGTAGAGTCTGTCAAAACTTCAGTAAATAAACAATTGAAAATTCCTTTGTTTTATACATGTGATAACAAAGAGCTGAGGGAAGTGTTTATGAAGAATTGGTCCATACTTACAGTAGACTCTGATATAAATGGTCTGCTAGGCACAAAACCCAGTTTCTTGTATAAAATAAGAAGAATTTAAAAAGACTGCTTTGTCATGGAAAAAATGCAGAAACGCATAAAGATAAGTAATACAGTACTCAGCCCTGTGGTAAATGTAAATTTTGTTCATATATTAATACAAGTAATACATTTGTACATCCAGATACAGGTCAAGAATTCATATTTACTTCAGCAGCTACTTGCTTGACATCTCATGTGGTCTACTTAGCAGATTGCCAATGTTGCCACTCATTCTATGTTGGTAAAACCAACAGAGTTTTTAAAGATCGTATAAGGGAACATCTTTATAATATTCGTACTAAAAGTGAGCATAATGCTCTGTCCAAACATGTTATACAAGAAGGGGAGACACACAAATTTAAATTCAGAGTTATAGAGGTTATTGTACCAAGTATTAGAGAAGGTGACGTCAGAAATTTTACTGAAAATAGAGAGGCACGATGGATAATAGCCTTTAGAGCAGACAAAGGAAGAGGACTCTATGAAATAGCCTCTATTAAACCTTACCTAAAGAATAGGAAGATGAACAAGTGAAGTCAGAAACTCAAATTATTTGATTTCTGACTTCTATGGTTGTATTATGGCTATATTATAAATCAGGGCAGGTTATATGTGTTATAACTGTGCTGCATAACCCTTACATATTTTGAACTATATTCTTGAATTGTGTTCTTGAATTGTATACTTGAATTGTGTTTTTAGCAAGCTATTGCTGTGCATTTATTATTTTATTTCTGTATAAATTAGTGCATGTTATATGCGTTATATTTGTGCTGTATAACTTTTATACATTTTATATTGAGAAAGTTGTTGCTGTGCTTTTATCATTTTACTTCTGCATTTTTATCTTTGCTTTAATTTTTGCATAAATATTTAAATTAGACACATGACCATGTAAGAAGTGTTCTGATTGGTAATGACACATTTTGAAATATTTGAAGGTAGTATATAAGGAAAGGTGTGTTTCTTCTTGAAGGTCTGAGGAAGCTATCTAGCGAAAGCACTTACCATTTTTATGTCACTCAAATAAATGAACTGTGAGTTGTGAATTTTACACAGACTGGACTTGTTACTTAGATAAATCCTTTTGTTTGAAGAATATATGCTGTTTGAATTTTTCAGCCAAAGGCCTGGTTGCCTCGTTGTAATACTGAGTCTTGGTTTGATTTTCTTGCTGAATTTTATCAATGAGGCATTTACCCCATGGAGTATAGTCCATTTTGTTGTTTGATCCTGGAATCTATGATAAGCTCTTATGTTAGCATTATATGCGGTGTTAAAAATGAAGTTTTTCTCCCAGAACATTATGATTATGTTGGCATAGGCCCCACCACATGGGGAGCCCCTGGCCACTCCTTTCTTCTGTAGATAGTATTTGTTGTTAAACAAAATAAAGTTGTTGGTCAAAACCAGTTCTAGAAGTTCTATAATTAAGTTGACACTTTCCTGGGGTATTCTTTCTTCCACTAGCATTCCATTAACCCATTCAAACCCCAAAGCCATAGGGATGACAGTATATAAGTCAGTAACATCTATAGTTACCAAAAATCCTCTTCACTGTAATTAATATTATTCATGGATTCCAGGAAGGACCATGAATCTTTACATATTTGTGTTCCCCTTTTTATTATGATCTTAAGTTCGTGGTCTAGGTATTTTGCACAAGCTGATGTTATTGAATCCCTTCCATCCACAAGTGGTTACATAGGGGGGATTGTCCTTATTCTTGTTGATTTTGGGGATTCTAAAAAAATGAGACTCTAGGAACTGTAATATCTAAGTAGTTGTATAAATCAATATCTATTCTTCTTTCTAAAGAAATACCATTTAGCTGAACATATATTTTCCTATATACAGTGTTAAGTTCATTTAATGATACCTCTACATATGTATCAGTATGCAAGATATCGTTCATTTTTCCATTATACATTTCAGTACCCATAATCACTGATCCTCCACCCTTTTCTGGTTTCATGATACATATTTTCTCACTTTGTAATACTTTAAGTAGTTCTTGTTCTTTATTAGATAAGTTATCAATTTTCTTGTGCTTCATATCGTTGTAATATAACCTTTCTAAATCAAGTTGGCACATCTTTTCATACATAACTAACCGGGGATGGAGGGGTGGATTATAAGTAGAACTAATGCTAAATGGATGTTTCCCATTACTATAAATGCTATTTTGATATAACAATGTAAAATTAAGTTTTCTTAAATACAGTTTTAAATCAATCATTGTGTTAGTATAATTAAAACTTTTAGCAGGTACAAAAGTCATACCTTTAACCAACAAGCACACTATATCATTGTCAGTGATGACATTTGAAAAACTGTACACCTTGAAGTCTTGTTCATCATTCAAGCTGACTGCATTTAGAGTTAATCAAGCACTGGTGTAACTGTACTTCTTGGGGTATTTCTCTCAAGTTATGTCCGTCCCAAAAACCTGAAATTTGTTGGAAACCATTTGGACTTAAGTCCTCCAATTCTTGTTCTTGGGCCTCACTCCTGAAAACCCCATTTTGTGAAACCCCAGCAGTTGTTGTTGTCTTATTCGCTGGTTGTATGTATTGCTTAGTCTCTCAGATCTCCTTAATTCTGAATATTCCTTGTCATATGTATTTCCCTCATGTGCATCATGCTCACTCATATGCTGGTCTGTTGTCTCACCAATGACATCAGAATTAATAGGCCCAATGTTCTTGTTGCTATGTCTTTTCCTATGCTGTGGTCCAGGGAGTTTCGGATAAGCTACACCACAGGCATAGTCATTAAGATCTTTTGTTAATTTATTTATTTTATCCGCTTTTAATTTCTCTATTATAAATATGTAAGTGCTCTTATTTCATGTTCTCATATTGTCCATCCTCCCTAATAGCTTTCTCAAAATCAGGTAAGTCTTTACTGTACTGTTCAATGTCCTATTCATTGTATTTGACCAAAATTTCTAAAGGTACGATGCCCACCCGATCACATAATTTTAATAAATCATTGTGGAGAGCTGAATTGTGTGTTAAACCCATCGGAAAACATCATACTCGTAAAACTTTGAGAACTATTTTTAACTTAAAGCATTCCCTCAGGTATGTGTTTTCCATTTGCATTTGAATTTTTTTCACTTTCATAAGTTTAAAATCTAGTTCATTGAGCTTACCATTGATGGTGAATGAGGGCTGTTTTCATTCCATTGTAAATGTGAAACCAGCTCTCAGCCATTCTTTTAGTTTTGGCAATTCCCTTCTCGTGCTGAACTCATTTACTGCTACTTTACCCTGCTGAATTACGCTGTTGCTGTTATGGAGATGTACATC
This sequence comes from Protopterus annectens, assembly GCF_019279795.1. NCBI lineage: Eukaryota > Metazoa > Chordata > Ceratodontiformes > Protopteridae > Protopterus > Protopterus annectens. The sequence continues at coordinate 535,461,267 of NC_056733.1, forward strand.
TCTGTGCAACTGTACCATTCTTTTTAATAACCGGAGTGGTACGTAGTTATTCTGTTCTCAATTTTGTTCTCCTCTAAGGTAATCGGGAGTTGAATAGAATTCAGTCGTGGATTTTTTGTTGCTGTGATTAACTGTTTCACTTAAATTAGAAGCACGTGGTGGTTCTAGTTTTTGATATAGCTGATCTACTCTCTGATTGAGTTGCATAATTAAGGCAGTCAAATATCCAATGTTCATGTCAGTGTTGTCGCAATGCATTTGAGGGGATAGAAGAGGGGGGTCCGAATCACGTCCTGAAGCCATACAAACTGGTAAATAAAAATCCATAAAAATTGAAATAAACTGAAATAACAGTGTGCCAAATAAAATCCAAAAATACTTTATTTTATAAAACAATAAAGCGTGAGCACTTTCCTCAGGGCCAGTGCTAAACTTCTTCAGACATAACCAGATGAATAGTTAATTCCATGATTAAATACTAGCACACTGTTTCTGATTGGTTTAACCATTTCACTTAAATGACATCACCACAGTGCCTTAACGTCTTAGCACAAACAGCATTCAGCATTTATACAAATAATATTATATTTAAACTAATATAATGATGCAATAATGTTTATGGTAACAATATATGTGTATGTGTGTTTATTTTCAACAAATAGTGTCCCTAGTCAAAGCATTGTCCCCAGTTTCTTAAAATTATGCTTGCAAGTACATATTTATATGTCTCAAAAACCACATTCCTACTGGATTTTCTTTCTTTCAAGTGCTTTAATTTTCATGATTGGAGTAACTAAGTCCTTTCGTTAATCCCTGGCCACCTATCAGCTTGCAAACATACTTGCCATCTAAGTTCCTTTAATTCTAATTGGACCCTCCGTGTCTTTTTAGCATCTATTTCAATTTGATCGATGGCCATGAATTTAAACTGATGCCTTTCCTGGTCCACACTATGTTTTGCAAGGGCATTGTTTAAATTATTTCTCCTGATGGCATATTCATGTTCATAAATTCTTTGATGTAAACCCCTTTCTGTCTTTCTTATGTAAAGCACCAAGCACCAAGACTACTGCTTTGGATTTACAATTGTTTTTCCCTTTTATTTTATCTACAATTGTCTAAAGTAATGCCAACAACAGGTACATAACTTGCTTACAGAGAAGGTTATTAATCTAAAAACAATGGGGTTAATTCAATAAACCATACATGGAGTAATTTTCCATGTAGGACTAGTGTAGTGGCCCGAACACGGAATACGACCACTGAGCAATCCAGGAAACAGGGCTGGGCATGTACATGAGCATGCGGACACTGTGCAGACATGGAGGTGTCCACAGAATGCAAATCACCTCATCTTCTGGTGAAAACCATGCAAATGAGGTGATTTTCTGATTCAGCAAGCAGAAAGGCACCTGTGTAGGTGCCGTGCCAGCAGGAAAAATGTATGTGGTTACAAACTGTGTACTGGAGTATAAAATTTAAACATGGGCCATAACAGCCAAAATAAAAGGTTGTATATGTCACAGTAGCCATGCAAATTGCCAAAACTATGGCCATTGAGTTGAAAAAGTAATATAATAAATCAAAAATTAAACTTTTTTTTTACTACAATGCCATGTGTAAGTGGCGCACAGCAACGCGTAAACATGCTATTTTGCAAAAAAATAAAAAAATAAAAAGTTTAAAATATGAAAGGTATGCAAAGTTATTGCATTATGGTGGCCAGCATGCAGAGTCATACAATGGCAGATTACAGTGGTAGCTAAGGAGATAGGCCATAGTACTGTATACAGGGTATGTGCAATTAGGACTATGTAAATGAGCCAGGGTTATTGAATAGCAAATAGGGCCACCTTGTCTGTAGGTAATAACCGTGGTAGGGCTAGAACTGTGTTGGTGTAGGTAGAACAGATAGCTAACATTAAAAGGGAGTGTGTCATGGCATGTTTAAGTGGATTGGTGATTAGTGGTGCCTGTTTGCACTCAGCTAAGCAAAGCTAAGCAGGTGGCGTGTGTCTCCGACTGCTAAGATATACTTAGCCCTGCGGCATGTGTTTTAGCAAGTTAAAGAAAAGCTAAACATGCCCTTGTACAGAGGTGGTTCTGAACTGCTCAGCAATGTTTATACTAGAGCCACAGGTTTGCTCGGAGTGGTGCAGGGCTTAGCAGTGGAAGAAATTGGAAAAAAAAAAGGAAATAGCTTGAGCAAGCCAATTAAGTATAACAGACTGATAAACCCTGTTCCGCTGACACTGGTCAATTCAAACCCCTCAATGATATACCTGGCAGGTGGAATGTATCATAATCAGCCAATCACACAGGCTGCATCTGCAGCACACCAGTATAAAGTATGCATACCCCCTTCAATCTGATTTTCCCACATACTCTGCACCACTGGAGTGCACACTTTGGAATTTTAACTAACAAAAGCATAGGGGCTGCTGCTGCTCTGCTACATCTGTATACACTAGAGGCTGAAGTCAGTGGTGATGATGATGATGATGCTGACAACAATTCCAGATTGAGGAGGAGAAGAGTGTTTAGGCCCACGGTAACCTTTCAGGGGCTACTTGAGCTGGAGATAGTAGAGCACTACAAGGTGGATAGGGACATGCTACAGGAACTCACCAAGCTCTGCCATCCTCACCTCGGACCCAGAGCCAACAGAGGGGAATACATCAAAGTGGAAACAAAGGCATGTGTAATCTTAAGAATGCTAGCTACAGGTCTTTTCCAAAGATCTACTGGGGATATCATGGGGGTCTCACAGGCATCTGCATCCAGGGTACTCCACTAGTTCCTGGATGTCATGCTAACACATGCCAGTGAGCACATATATTTCCCCAGCACCCTTGAGGAGAGAACCAGCAATATGCATCTCTTCCACTGTGCAGCACACTGCCCAGAGGTACTGGGTGCCATAGACAGCACTCATGTCTACATCAAAGCACCACCCAGTGAGGAGAGTATAGTCTACATCAACTACAAGGGGTATCACTCCATCAAATGCCAGGTCATGTGCAACGCTCTGGGTATTATTATCAATGTGTGTGCTGGCAGCCCCGGCAGTTATCACAACTCCCATCTCCTACACTTGGCATGCATCGCAGCTGTACCAGGCATTTGCCAGGGGGGACATCCCATACAGCCATCTAGTGGGGGATGCTGGCTATGCACTGGAACCATGAATGATGACACCCATCAGAAATGCACACCAACAAACTGAAGAATGCCATAACAAGGCACACACACAAACTAGGAACATTGTAGAGTGTGTGTTTGGGCTGCTCAAGTCACAGATCCACTGCGTTGACATATCTGCTGGAGCCCTGCAGTACTCTCCAGCCACATGTGCACACATGTTTATAGTATGTGCCATGCTACACAATATGATCTTGCAGAAACAGCTGCTGCAGAAACATCAGAGGGAAGGGACACAGAGCCCCCCACCATTGCCAAGGTCCCTACAGGCACAGTGGGACTCAGAAGAAGAATCCCCTGAGCCTGTTCCTGTAGGCAGACATAGGTTTTCCCAGTACATCCTGGCAAAGAGGCAATGCATAGCACATGCACTGATGACCTAGGGACCCAGGAACTGACACCACACTCTGACTCACATACAAAGTAAAAGGGATGCCAGCTACATCACACTACCTGCACCTTACCATGTATAGGCTGTGTACTGCATGCATCCAGCACAGTCAGCCCTAAAGCACTGTCCTCTCAACTGCTGCAGGCACAAGGGAAGTCACTCTTATTAACAACAAGTGAATGGGGTAGTAAACTGTGATAGCTTATGTATGGTATTGCTGCATGTATGCAAGGGAATAGACTGAGCTACCAAGATAGCAGCAGACAATGGACAGCTATGTGTGACAACAGAAAATCTCTGCCATATACTGGCTGCCCCAGAATATGCAGTAGGTCCCAAGCCACAAAACCCACTACACTGTGTGAGGGACTTACAAACAGTGGAGTTATAGGACAGATGCATGGATGTCAATGTTGGAGTCCCATACAAACCTCTCAACCTCTTAGAGAAAGAAATCTGTAGAAACTCATAATGAAATGTAGGGCAAAGGCCCCAAAACAGGGATAATTGTTAAATATTGCTCTTACAAACATAGTTGATAGAATAACAGGTTTTGCAGTAGCATGAATTCTCTGAAGGGTAAGAAGTTTGAAACTTTGTCATTAGTTTCTAACTTCAGTCTTTATTGATTTGCCAGTAAGTTTACAGACAACCACAATTTTATGAAAAATGGACCCAAAATGAAAGGCAAACATCTGGACATTCTGTAAAACTATGTACAGTTGAGAAGAATGGTCCCTTACCCCTGACACACCCGTGTTCCCATAGAACTGCAGTAACAGTTATGTTTGTAAGGTAATAGCAGCAGACCACATATGCCTAGGGCTGTCCCAGTCAACTTGCTAACATGTTCCATTTCCACAATATGCAGGGGTCAATGTGCTATGTATGTGTGTGGTTAATAGTGTCAGAAAGTAGAAAGCACTGACTGGTGGCTGTTGTGGCTCACTGGACTAAATATATTACTGTGGGTTTCAGGGTCCATGGTTAGAGGCTGGTTGTGCCTACTAGTTTGCATGTCAGCTACACCTATGGTAGGAGTTCTACAGACTGTCCAGAAGTCAATATTTGTTACTGCAGGAAAGCTGGACAATGGAGGGACAGTGGGTGACAAGGACTGTACATAGCTGTGAGTAACCTAGACAGTACCTAGTAGAACAGCAGGTTGTGACAAGTCAGTCTAACACCAGGATACAAAGATTGCCATGTAACTGTGTCAGTACTGACAACAAGTCAGTGGGCACCTGGCATACCCTACAAATGTCAGGGTTTCTCAGAATGTCCACATGTATGCCTCATATATCTGTTCTGTTTGTCATAACATTGCATTTGTCTGGCAAACTATTGGCAAACCAATAAAGGTTGATGTGAAAACATCAGTGACAGACAGTTGAGATGCAGACTTCATACCCATAAGAAAATGCAAGTTAATACAAAACCATTCTACCAGCTGTCTACGTTTGGAAGAGTAATATTAAGATTCTTTTCTTATTTCTGTGTCTGACTGTTGTATATGGCCCTGTGCAGATGTCTGGCTGTAAGAGTTTGAGAGGTATGGCCAACATGTAGCCTTATAAGAACAGTGCGACACAAACTGTCTGAGGACCAGAGCAGATGTATGGGGCACAATGCTGGACAAATGGCTGAACAGGTATAGTCAGAGGTGTGCAGTCCATAACCCCATGTGTGATGTTATGACTTCTACCCCAGTCACACCATAACTACAACTACATAAGAACAGCAACTGTGGACAAAGCCTGCAACTGGAGCAGATCAGGAGAAAGGGCAACATATACGGGGAAGAAGGAACCACTGGCCAGACAAACATAGAATGTGCAGACTAGAACACTTTGTGCAGTAGCATGGGATCCCTGCAGTGTATGGAGTCAGTAGACAAATGTCTGTCAGTGGTTCCTCACGTTAATCTATACTGATCTGCCACTGACATACCAGGACATCACAGTGCTGTGTAAAATGTACCTCACATATTATGCAAAACTCTGCTCAGTCCAATACACTCTGTACCCACCCTAGATATGACTCAGTTAATAAGGATAGCACACAGCCAGGAGATCCCTCAGCCAGTATATCATTGAGGTGCTGGACTGTTTACACAGGTTCATCAGCCAATCGGCTGTAGCACACAAAATTGTGGACCAGAGTACAGGTAGGTCTGGCCTGGAGTCCCACTGTTACTATTGATGGTCATACTGGGCATGCTCCTACACTTAGCTACTTCAGCCTATGTCTGAGCCCACCTCTGACTATAGAACTGAGATGTACATATATCCCTTGTGCATACAGACAGCTATGTACAGCTTAACTGTTTATCCCTACCCCCATCAGACATGTTTACCTCCATCTATCCATATGTGGTACATATAAGATTTATCTGGGTTTGTTGAGTGTGATATACATACAGATATATAGGTAACATATACAAATAAATCATTTATAGAGAGGCAGAGATGGGGGAGAGAGAGAGAGAGAGAGAGAGAGAGAGAGACAGAGTGAGACCCTGAAAGGCATAGAGTGATGTACTGCCACAGCCACACATACACTGATTTTAACCAGTGGCACATGCAAATACCATGGTGAGCCCCATTGTGTAGGTCGGTAAGGGTTCTAATCTCACATCAGTGTATGTGTGTGTGTGTGTGTGTGTGTGTGTGTGTGTGTGTGTGTGTGTGTGTGTGTGTGTGTGTGTGTGTGTGTGTGTGTGTGTGTGTGTGTGTGTGTGTGTGTGTGTGTGTGTGTGTGTGTGTGTTTCCGTATGTGTTACACATACAGCAGAATACACACATCCAACGAGCCTAAGTCTGTGTAATGGCTAAGCATATTTTGGCCTGTGACTACTGTCCTCTGCAATAGAGGTCTCCCTGTCAGCAGCTGCTGATGTCATCCACCCCAACAGCAGTGACAGACACTCTCTACATGTGCAAGCCCTGTGGCGTAGGCAATAAGAACATAGTGCTATAGTGCAGACAGTTAGATAGGTAGTGTTTCTACTCCCAAAAATGGCAACTAAGTGTGTGTGTGTGTGCGTGTGTGTGTGTGTGTGTGTGTGTATAAGTATACTCCCTTGTGGTTGTGTGTATTTCCTGCCTATGTGTGTGCAATGCCAATACATTTTGAGGCAAGTTTCACCCTGTTAACCCCCCATTGCCCTACTTTATAGGGGCCTGTTGATGTCATCCACTTTACATGCACATTTACACACTCCTGAACCACATAAGTCTGTGGCACAAATGATACGTACATAGCACTGTAGTGTAGACAGTTAGATAGATAGTGGTTCTAATCCCAACAATGGCAACTCAGGGAGTGTGGGTGTGTGTTAGTATATTCCCTTGTTGCTGTGTGTATTCCTGCCTATGTGTTTGCAATCCCAATACATTTTGAGGCCTATTCCACCCTAACTGCCAGTGCATTACTTTACAGGGCCTGCTGATGTCATCCATCTTAGATGCACCATCGAACACTTTCTAGGCATGTAAGCTCCATTGTGCACGCAATAAATGTGTAGCACTCTAGTACATACAATTATATAGGTAGGAGTTATAATCTCAATACTGCCAACTGTGTGTGTGTGTGTGTGTGTGTGTGTGTGTGTGTGTGTGTGTGTGTGTGTGTGTGTGTGTGTGTTGGTTATACCATTTGGAGGCCTGTAACAACTTGTTGGCTCCCCCATTGCATTACTTTACAGGGCCTGTTGATGTCATCCACCTTAGATGCACCGTTTGATACTCTGCAGCTCATACTTCTCAACTGTACAGAGTTTGGCAGTATGTCCAGATATTTGCTTCATATATTTGGTCTGTTTCTCATAAAATTGTGGTTTTCTGACAAATTATTGGCAAATCATTGAGAGTTGAAGTCAGAAAATTATGACAGACATTTAAGTTTTCAGACTTCATACCCTTCACAAAAGTAATGCTGATGCAAAATCTGTCACTCTATCAGTTATCTAAGTTGGTAAGAGCAATATGTAAAAAGTGTCCCTATTTTGGGCCTATACTCCCCCCCATTATTGAAGGCTTTGCTCACATTTATTGCTCTAAGAGGTTGAGAGGTATGCCTCAGGCATATGAGCCCCATGGTGCACACGATTAGGATATAGCACTAGTACATACAGCTGGATAGATAGGGGATCTAATCTCAATACTGACAACTATGTGAGTGTATGTGTCTGTGTAGGTGTATGCATAATTCCTGTAGCAGCGTGTCTGTCTTACTGTATGTGTGCAATGGTTATACCATTTTGTGTGCCTGTGCCACCCCATTAACTCCACCAACTTATTCAGGGCCTTCAGATGTGATCCACCTTAGATGCAGAGTTAGACATTTTCAAACACAACAACACTGTGGCACATGCAATACATATGGTGGGCTATAGTCTACATAATTAGATAGGTGTTTTAATCTCAAAACCTGCAACTCTCTGTGCATGTGTGTTGGAATGCATGCCCCCCTGCAGCAGTGTGTGTGTGACATGGGTATACCATTTTAAGGGTCTGTTAACCCCCCAGTTGCAATCCTTATAGTACTTGCAGATGTCATCCACCTGAATAGAAGTGGCAGACACTGGAAAACTATATAAGCTCTGTGGTGCATGTGCTATGTATATAGCGCTATCATATTTAAAACTAGGAAGGTAGGGGTTCTACTATAAACAAGGGCAGATCATGAGTGGGTGTATGTATGTATGTATATCCTCTTACAGCTGTGACTGTGTTAGGGCCACAAACATACCTCTCAGTCCCTTAGAGAAAGACATTATGGATAAAGCCATAGAGATAAGTGGGACAAAAGCCAAATATTAGGCTCAATCTTTAAATATTGCTGTGACAAACATAGAAAGTAAATAGCATAACAAGTTTTGCATTTGCATTCATTCCCTGAAGGCTATGAGGTCTGACAGGAAAATATCAGTCTTTAATGATTTCACACTACTTTGCCAGAAAACCACAATGTTATGACCAACGGAACAAAAATATGTGGCAAACATCAGGACATTCTGCAAAAATCTGTAGAGGTGAGAGGTATGGCCACCACCTGTCCCACCCTGCAGGTTGCAGTCCATGTTTGGCCATGTGTGACCTGTGACAACAACTCAAACAATACAGAGATCCCCAGAGTATAGGACAACAAACATTTCCTAAAGTTATATACTAGTTGCATAAAGCAGTTATTTCACATCAGAAGCACCTTAATGTTATTAGACATAACCTATGGTAATGTGACACAAAGAAGCTGTCATATTGTCAAACCAGGGGAAGTCTTGTCTGTTGCACTTACCGTAGGTATGGTATTTCCTGCCAACTGTCACAATACTACAAGATGTGTCCCACATTCCACATTTCATAAGGTGGAAACCCTACTCTGTGATACCCATGTGTGTGCAATATGTAGACATGTGTAGGCCCTGTAAGTAGTTGCCGTCCAAATGACCCACATGTATCTAGCCATGAATGCTAACTGCCACCACCCACATATGTAGGTACTGCCTAAGGCTGTGGCAACTTTAAGTAGTGTGCTGTCTGCCATTCATCCACAAACTGATATCAACACACAGTAATGGGGTCATACAGTGGGTATGGAATGTTCCCAAGGTCCTGATCTCAAGCTGAAAGCAGAAACAGTACCATCATCACACATGGCAAGGACATGGCCCCACTATTTTCCACATCAATGGCAACCCCATAAACATACAAACTGCATTGACAGACCTGGGTACTCAGGTTGATAACACTGTTGTATTCAGCCATCAATAGTGCTAGTGGTCAGAAAAGGCTTGTACATGGTTCATCACATACGTAAAGGGACTACATCCAGACAAAAGGTGGACATTACCTCTGTATAGTCCTCAGTCAGTACAACAATACATTATCATCATGGCCAGTTTGGTATGTACCTATGCAAACATCTGCACCAACTGGAAAGGCAATGTTAACACCCACAAAAGTTATCAATGGCCTTCAACATCTGTTCCATGCAGACAGCCTTGAATCAGTAAAATGAAAATAAGCTGCTGACTGCAAAGTACTCCACAAGAAGACAGTTTTATTACTCCCAGACAAGTTAAGTAAGTGCTTTCATTTACTTTGTTGAGTAAAACTTAATCAGACCTTGAATCAGTAGTACCCCACTTGGTACTGGACAGGTTTTCCACAGGTGGGCTGTGGCATGCATAGATGGCAATGTTGTGCTCAGCCCTTCAACAGCTGCCCCATATATGTGAGTCTAACTCTGTGCTTATTACCAGCATGACAAGCCTGAATCATATATTCGACAGCAAAAATACCTGCTGGAGAGACAGTTTTGTCTCCCAGAGGCTGCCCTGTCTCAAGTATGCACTTCCCATACATGTCAAACAGAGTACCCTGCAAACCTTCATCAAGTGCATCTGCGATGAGTGGATGGAAAAACAAGTTTGTCCCAGGGGCCCATCCTGTGTCCATCAATGCTGGGGGCAACAGGTACTGATCAATGATTCTGTTGTGGATAAAGTAGTGGCAAGGCTTGTAAGGGACCCAGGGCCAGTACTCTAATAACCTTCTTTGGACCTATGATCCTGCAATCCTATAGAACTCCCAGGTGACATGTATCAACAGTAGCATGCCGTGTCAACGGGTATGTATGCAAGATTACCCTGTCTGCCCCCATTGTCCCTCACACACTATTCCATGAATATGCACCTAGGTAAACATGCACATGTACAGCTGTACCTTGGTGAGGAAAACGTCCCTGCATTGCCAGTACTCCATCATGAGCTTCTGTAATGGCAGCAGGTCCCCACAACTTAGAAGCACAGTCACCTGGAACAGAAACAGATTAAGGACTGTCAGACAACAGTCAGTTAGCACTACTAACAGCAATAAAGCATCATCACACAAAGGTATATACACTTTGATGTGTGTGCAAGACAATTGCCAGCAGACAGCAGTTTATAGGGCATAACACTACTGCACTACAAACTGCCATTAACTGTACTATATTCACCCTGTGCATCAGACACATATTAGCATGTTTCTGCCTTAATGGCATGGCTAACAAGGATGTGTCACAGGTATCATCACATACACAGAGTTTGGTGTGGGGTTGCCAAAGGCCTAGGCTGTGCCATACAGTTGACATCATGTGTATGTGTCTGAAGGGGTGCTGGTCAGCTGGGCCATGGAGAGGAGCTGTGTATGTTTGTTGTTGACCTGCATGTAACAATGCTGTGTGATTGTGTACATGCACACAGTCAAGCCATATGCTAGCCCTACACGAGAGTATGTTGGACAGCTGTGGACCATGCATGGCAGAATTTACAGTTCACCATCTCTGGCCATGAATGCAGAAACTAGTTTTGTCAGGAGTGGCACTGGCACCACCATGCCCAGGGCCAGATGTAGTACTACTTGCTGACAGTGACTGGTGTCTGCTGGGACTGTGTCCCTCACAGGACCACCCAGGACCACGTGCCCATGGCCTGCCATGTTGTGATGTGGACAGTACCCTCCCTTCGGTAGTGCTGGTGGTACTGCCATTATGGGAGTGTGACTGTACATGGCCATGTGGGCTCTCAGCTGATGTTGTTGCTGACCTACATCCACATGTCTGTCACCCTACTCCTATCACATGTTTCAGCACAGACATTGCATGGTTAAGGACTGACAATGTCTCAGCCCACTGTCTATCCACTACATCAGCGAAATGACATAAGGCATCACCAATGCTGTGGAGGTAGTCATGCATGCCAGGCAGTATGGCATCTATAACCCTCTGCATCTGTCTGGTGTGTACCATTCATAATGTGCCTGTGCTTCAATGAAGGACCAACAAATGCATCGGGTGATGTGTTGTGACACCTCTGAGAGGTGCTGAATGGGCAGCAGTCCTCTTTCAAGCACCCCTGTCAATCTGCCTGTGTGGGACCTCACCAGCTCTCTGGCTATGGCTAGTGCTACAGTCACAGATGCCATAGTCACCACACTCCCCTGTTTGATGCCAACATCGTCTGACTGCCCAATATCTCTGGCTGCTGGGGACTGGATATGTGTGGGCATACTGACTGTATGCAGGGACATTGCAGTGGAAGTGGGATGTTAACCAGTGGGACACATTCAGCCCCCAGCAACCCCACCTGTGCCTCACAATGGCCAACATCATCATCAGAGTCCAATGAGACATTGACATCAGGTTGTGAGGGGGACACACTCCAACTCCCATGGTCACCTGTGAGGGGAAGACAATATGACTGCATTAATCCACATGTATACACACACACACACACACACACACACACACACACACACACACACACACACACACACACACACACACACACACACACACACACACACACACACACACGCACATACAAACACACATGTGAGGTGCCACAAAGGCATTATAGAGACCACACCTTCTGACTGATGCCAGGCACAGTACACAATCAGACCACAACAGACACACTCTGGACAGGTCCTCAATAACGTTCAGTGAGGCTATGTCCAGTTAATGTTGCTAGTACTATACACCTGTAAGATATGTGACAAATCAGACTATGTGATGGACATTCACCTAAAACACAGTGCACCCATTTTACACACTAGTAATGCACCCCTGTATAGCGGACTGGCTACACTTTTACAAAAGTATGTGCTAATATGTTACAGCTCCTGCAAATTTGCTAATGTGATTACCAATGTGATGCAGTGCAGTGAACCCCACCACAAATGAACATGCACATATTGCAATACGGCTAAGCTTAACAGTAGTGTCCATGGCAAATTGGAAGCCCTTAACATGTCTAGGGTACAGATGAGCCATAACAAGACAGTTCCACACTCACAGCCACACCAGAGGTACCTATGGATTTGTGTGGGAGAGGTATTGTCAGCAGACACACATGTACAGGATAATATGTGCATTTATCAACATGTACAGTACACACTGTGATACTACCCAAATTGCTGACATTCACAATATGTTTGCACATGTATGCATTACAAAACCCCACCCACAAATGCAGATTGACCTGACATATGTGTACAGGTATGCAAAGGCTGCCACTATGAATGCTACAGTATTAACATGATGACCACTGGAGGCTTACCTGGATGCTCCTTGGCTGTGTTATCTGTGCCACCCACCTCCACAACATATGTTGTGATAGTTTCTTGTGAGCTGGTGGGTGAACCCAGGTTTACCAGGAACTCCTCTGTGGCTGAGAGTAGGGATTGTGTAGCAGGTCCTCCCCCAGTGCCAGCATGGTCCCTGGCCACAGCTGCGGCCCTTTGCTGTGCATGAGGTGTTATATCTGTAGCACAGTGCCGGTCCTGTTCAGTGCAGCACATTCTTGCTGGTTATGGTGAGTCCTTGTCAACAGCACATGGTGATGGAGTCTCAGGGCATCAATAATGGCAGACGTCTAAGCTTTTGAGAAAGGTGGATTCTGACATCTATACATCCCACCTGAAAGACATGAAGAAGGGAACACATCACAGGACCGCATACATTGCTCACCACAATGTTCAAACCCTGCACATCCACATTTGCCACCACTATCCACCACTAACTCCCACATCATACCCTAACATCTATCACCACAGTATGCATGTGGTTATTAGCAACATAGTGGCAATACATCATGCATTGTCCTCCTGATCCTGATGTTTCATGCTACTTGCTGCATGTGCTATGAGGTGTTCAAATGCATTCACCTGTTGCACTTATTACTGCTTGTTCATAGCCTGCCTACATGGTATGTCATGGTGTCAGCCTCCTACTGTTGTTGTATGCTTCTGGGTTGCAGGTCCACCCCTCAGGTCTCCCTGCCCTTCCTCCCTCAGATTCTGGACTATACGGCTGGACAATATCCTACAGTTTCCCCTGCCAGTGTGGTTGATATGGGTGTCCTGGTGCAGTGTAGCACCTGCCTCATGTACATGGACGGACAACCATCTACAAACTCCACCAAGGCACGCACTGTGTGAGAGATGCAATGACAGTAGGAACCTACAGTTCATGCTCCCTTACATATCTGTCCCCAAACAGGTTGTTAACACAATCAGTACACCTCACACACCACTCACACCTGCACAACATACACACATATGCAGTTGACCTCAACATACACATCCACAAACAAAGGAGACTCCAAGGCAAAGCCACACATGAATGCCACAGCTGTACATGGCACATAACATGCATGGCCATATACCTGTGTCCCACAAAAACACAGTTGTCAGCACATGTCAAACATGTTACACATAGGAGACTCCATTGTGGGACACAGAGATATGCCTCTTGCCTGGCTGTATATGTGGATAGTCATAGTTACTTGTATGTCAGGTGACAGACTCCACCATATCACATACGTACTGCTGTATCTCACCAACAGGTGCTACCATGAGTGTCACAGTCTATGCTGGCATTCCTGACCTCAGGTGTATGACCCTGGACTATATGCAGTGAGACATGAGTGAGCACACTGATTATGTGTCCCAGGCAGGTATGTCCCTAGCCTTATGTAGCATTCTGCTGTTACTCAGACTGATGCCACAATACATTCAGGAAATGATTGACCTTAACATGTGGCCTTTTATCCTGTGATATTCCAGGGGGTTCCAGTACCTGTGAGCCCAAGATGCTATGTTCAACAGACCACAATGCTCTGCAACAGATGGCCTCCATCTGTATCAAATGGCCTTCAGGCATCTGGCATTGGTTCTTACCACCCCATTAGTGGCTTCCTTAGGAAAAGTGGTGAGGTTTCACTACCAACATACAACTGTCAGTGCAGCACACACTGAAGGCCATGCTGCTAAACCCTAGGTGTATACACATGACTCTGCCCTCAATGCAAGCATTCTTAACCCTGGGAAATGCTGACATCTGTGCAGCCACATACACATCGTTCAAAGCTGCAGAGAGCACCCCAGCTTTACCTTGTCAACCATCCTATCATACAGTTATACCCCAAAGTGTGGGCAGAAATGGCATGAGACATTTGATTGCAGTATATATGAGAGACATTCACACCTCCATGCTGTACAGGCAGTAAGATGCACAGGGGACACAGCAGGGCAGTTCACCATTGCCAACACACCTATTCAAATCATAGCTAGCTACTGGCAACCACGTGTGACCAGGAAGCCCAGCCTGCCTATATGTACCTCAACAACTGTATTCTGATTTGGGTCTGTACCCTGAACCTGGGTCACTTGAATGACTCAAACATACATTGGAAGATGTACCCATGCCAGCACACACATGATCAGAGAGCCATAAACTGTGGAATTACAAACACCTTACTGTAGCTAGGGGCTACCCCCACATGAGGTGAAGGTGTGTTGCAGTTGATATTACAAAACACAGGTTACCACTGCAGCATCCCTACAGTGTCATCCTCCATGGCAAAGCAACCATCATGCGGTCACATTTGCAGTCACCATCTCCCACAATACCCAATTAGCTAGGGTCACACATATACCTCCAATGTGGAATGCAGCAAACACCTCTGTAGGGTCTGGCACTAATATCTACACATAATCACATATGTTAGATGTGCATTTGTATAGATGCATGGAGTCCGGTATACCCGACAGGACTATATCATCCTCTGCAAGGATACATACACCTGTCTGGTGGACATCTGAAATACATAAGTGTCTATAACAGGGATGACACACCACGCTGTCTGAGACAAACTAGCGACACGTGCCCATTTACAAGCAATGTCTCATTAGTGTGAACAAGTGAATGGGATCACTCCTGGGAACCTGCACAGCAAACCCAGAGACCACATTATCAACATCCACTACAGAAAATCATCTACCATTCTGCACATATATCTGCAACATCACAGGAAGCACCTGCATCTGCTCAATTGTGGTGGTCAAGGACACCAACTATACCAGTGCTCCCCCTGTCCCCCCCATAAGTACATCAGGATGTCCACAGTAACTGCCCCTTTTCCTATATGTAGGGAACAGGTCACCACTGCCATGTGAAAGTCATGGTATACATCTGCCATGGGAGGCTTTCACATGACAGGATGCATCCTATATGACCCCAAGCATAACCTTGCAAAAACCTAAGCTACTGTATTCAAAGGAGGTCTAACTACTGCCTTTGTCCCAGCTGTGTAAAGGACAACCACTGTCACCCCTTTACACTAAGGTGGTGTGTCCAACAATCTGTCACATTATACACCCATCAGCCTAACTTGGCTGTTCTGCAAGGCCATAGCACAGTTTATAGTGCAGCTCATCAAAAAGGACATTGCAACCTCCACACACTCCATCATGCACAGTTAGGCTTTGTCAAGGAAGGGATCATATCTTTACACTTGGTTGACCTCTTTGACATAGCCACCAAAGCCATGGATGGGGGGGTGACAGTGCACACTGCCTACCTTGACCTGGACAAAGTGTTTGACAGTATAACCCACCTGGCCATAATAGATATACACTGCCAAGTATGCATCACATCATATGTTACCATAGGAGCAGCACACTGGCACGCTGACATGACCCAACTACAACAAATAGGGAAATCCACATCAAGTGGTTGACCCATAACTAGCAGTATAACCTGTTGTTCTGTGTTCAGGCCTCTGTTATGTGTGATGTACACATTTGTGGTGCAGAGCACAGCCATTGGCCTATGGCCAACCATGTCTGCAGATGACTGCATGCTGTGTGCTGTCACCAGATTCTGTAGTGATGTGGACATCTGCCTAGGAGGATCTCATGCAGATACATGACTGGTGCCAGAAACATGGCCTCAGGCCACATACAGGAACATGCAGTGTCAACTCCTTTGGGGAGAGTGACATCCCTACATATTATCACAGTGCGAGCAACATCCTAGGTCTGTAATCAGTCATGTGGGATCTGTGCAAACAGGTCAATGGCAACATGACATTTCACCACCACGTTGCTTCTGTTCTGCATATCTACAGGTATGTCATCCAGTGGCATGGGTTCCTAACATCCCTGTATTCCCCACAATAAGGCCCATTATTATGCAAAATGCCCTGTTCATCATTCACCTCACACAGCACATGCAGCAGCTGGGGACATCACAGAGGTTCCCCACCAAGGAGTACTAGACCCTCAAACATTTACCATACACAGATAGGCTATATGTTCAACCCTCTACCTGGTTTCATACATAATCCTCAGATGTGACCTCTGTTTGGCA
Source organism: Protopterus annectens (assembly GCF_019279795.1). NCBI lineage: Eukaryota > Metazoa > Chordata > Ceratodontiformes > Protopteridae > Protopterus > Protopterus annectens. The sequence goes on from NC_056733.1 coordinate 535,478,059, forward strand.
TGCAAAGCAATCATAGACTTCACATTGTTGGGACTGCTGCACAATGCAACGCAAGCTCCACTCTATTAATACACACACACACACACACACACACACACACACACACACACACACACACACACACACACACACACACACACACACACACACATCCTCAACCTGGTGTGTGACATTAACTGGTCTTCTTGCTGGCTCAGATGTGTGTCCCACACACTCACTCTGCTGTGCAATGGTCACCCTGTCTACATCAGGCAGTGTAGCTATTTATACCTTTTCAGGCAGAACCTGGATAACTGGATGGTTAACTGCACATACACCCTTGGGATACCACCTGTGCCCCTGTTGGACTTGGGCATCAGTTGCTGCCTTGCATACACATGGGCTAATATCTGGGCTAGGTTTATGGGGACTTAGGGCCCATAGCCTAATAACCCCATATGGTCCTAGTCATACCAGTTATGGCCTGTGTGCTGTGACACACTGTGTTATGTGTCCACACCCATCACTGCCATTGACTGTGGTGTGCCCCCTATGGGCAATATTACAGTACCAGCCAACATCTGACAAATATGTGAGTGGTACTACAAGTGCATGTGGACATTCTAGCAACATCTGTGTTACACAATAACTGAGAGCAGTATATATGTGGTGTAGGGTTTCCTCCTCGTAGGTGTCCAACATCTGCAGTACCCAGATGTTTGCAGAATGTGTACATGTGCCTGATATACGTGGACACCATGCCAGAAAAATGTGGATGTCTGGAAACCAGTTGGATATTATGTAATGGGTGTCCCCAGAGTGTGGAGAATGTGTTTGTGACATGCAAAACCCCGCAGGACACAGTAATGGTACATTAATATTGGGTACTGTATTCATTCCCTTACATTGTATGGTCAATATGTACTCATTGTTGCTGAGGCACAGCCTGTGTCCCCCCACTACTACTGCCTATCACCAGGTATGCTAGCCATGGCTGTCAGGGAATGGGATATAGGTGTGGAGTACACAGTGAGCCAGTCAGAGTGCATCAGGAACAGTCAGGGACACCTGAACAATCTTTGAACTAACCTTGTATGACATTCCCAGACTGAGAGGGGTGCATGAGACTACATGATGTGATATGCCAGATGTATCAACCAGTAGCTACTGTCACTATTGTACAAGAGACAATCCAGTAGCATTTGTACGTGGGCTGACCATTACTGGGGGGACTCAGGGGCGAGACCTGTGATCTATGTCACTGCAGACAGTGCCAAAAGGCAAGACTGTAGGTCATACCTCCCAACCATACTGAATTATTCGATTTATACCGAGTTTTGGGGTCCAAATAATGGGGTGCCATGATTCCCGAGTGACACCCCTTCATTTCCGATTTTTTCCAGGTTTTAAATTTCCTTTGCACTTTTTGAGCTGAGGTCATCACGTGCACAATGACATCAGCTCCATCAGCCTGTCAGAATTGAGCTCAACGGCTTTCTAGGCTGGCTGACAGTTTGAAATCTGCGAGTGCACTGAAGGAAGCAGTTACTGCTTATTTCTTTCCCGGCTGGCAAATCTATGAGCACCGCATTGAAGGAACTTTCTGCTGGTACTGCTTACTGAAGGAAATGCACTTATTTTTGTGAATGGAGTACCTTTTTGGGCTTATGGTGTGTGTGTGTAATGGATGGATGGAGTCTGCTTTTAAGGTATCTACTGTTTATGTTTCTTCTCTCATCAACAGAGTAGTGTGTGTGTCTATATGTGTAACAATGCCCCCAAATGAATACACCTGGTGGTTAGAGGTACTCAGGCTCAGACCTTGTCCCTAGCCACCACCACTTGTAAATGCATGCCTCATATTTTGGTTTTCAGGATTATTCTGGCAAATCACTAAAGGATTGAATTCACTAAATAATGACAGGCATTTTTATTTCAGTCTTCATATTCTTCAGAAAATAAATGGCAACATAAAACCTTTTATTCTAGCAATTTTCTATGTTTATAAAATCAGTATTTGAAATTTGTCCCTGTTTTGGGGCTGTATTCCCCCATTATTGGATGTATCCTTTTTTTTTGTGCTAACAGGTTGAGAGCTATGGTGTGAAGTGAGAACTGAATTCACTAAATGATAGCTATTTAAGTTTCAGTCTTCATGTCTTTCAGGAAGCTGCTAATTTGGCATACAGGTATGTTGCTCTGACTATAGTATACAGGGTCCTGGGTCCAAGACTTGGCAGTGAAATGCATGGTGGTAACACAACATTTTATTCTAGCAACTTTACAAAACTATACAATGTTTAAAATGTGTCCCTGTTTTTTTTCCTTTTGCCCCCCCCAAAAAAAAAACTGAAATTGAAAATAAGTGCGAGAAGCTGTGCAAGATGCCTTTGGCTTACACTACAGTCATTCTATCTTTATTATATATATATATATATATATATATATATATATATATATATATATATATATATATAGTTTCACTTGATATCGCCGAAATGCTGAAATATAGAATTTCAGCATTTTGACACTATAAAGTCGAAGCCATTAAAACCCCAACAACTCACAACCATGAAATCACAACATCAAACACACAGCATACAGCACAAAACACAAGCCATAACACCCACACCACAAAGCACTGAAAAACAACACAACACCACACAAACACACACCTACACTACACATAAATAGGGAGCAAGCCCCCCTGCTCCCCCACACTCCCTACTTATATATACTAACTCCAAGATCGCACAAACAGTAAAAAAAGACAATCACACACAGCCAACACACACACTCATACCCCCACCTCCCTACCCTGACCCACTCATACAAGTTACAAAAACACTCACCCACACTTACTCACCTTAAACTGCAGACACCATCCAAGCTGAACACTTCCGTACGATAACGAAAATGCATAAGCATGAATTCGACATAGTCCTATTCACGATTATGCACTTTCATTATTTAGAGATTTCAGCTTCATGGACACGAATTGATGAAATTTGATATTTCAGCAATTCGCGTTTATGAAGTGAAACCATTTATATATATATATATATATATATATATATATATATATATATATATATGTATATATATATATATATATATATATATATATATATATATATATATATATATATATATATATATATATATATATATATATATATATAGATATAGATATATATATTATCTATATATATATATATATATATATATATATATATATTTATTGTGTGTGTGAAAGTAGACTTTTATGATGGAAATGTTCTGAATTGGGCAGTTTTGTCATTATTATTTGATGCATTTTGTTTCATTGCCTAATGCCTACTGGAAAATTGTTCAAACAATAAATTTAAAATGTGATTTGTGGGCGGAGTTTTGTCATTATTGGTTCATGCATTTTGTTTCATTGCCTACTGGAAAAAATGTTCAAACAGTAAATTTAAAATGCGCTCTAACTTAAGTCTAACAGGTGTGCTGTATTATACAAGGAATATAATTTAATAAAGTCAGGAAGATCTATAAAAAGAATGCATGTTTGTTTCTTGTTTTGTGTGCAAGGGACCTATGATTTGAAAACAGCCCAAAGGTAATCTTTATCCACCACTGGCCAGATGAATTTTCTTTGGATGGGTTGTGGGTTTTAATGCTGTTTCAATGAATGTGAGTTTCAAGGGAAGAGAAGTTTTAATGCCAAGTCTATTTTAATTGTGAGACAGTATTGCTTTGTTTAGCAGATATCTTTTAGTGTTTGTGCATTGAGCTATAAAATGTGAAAATAACATCCAAATAATCATTGTAGAAGTAAAGCAGTATGTACACATTAGTGTTTATGGTAAATGGGGTGAAATAGCCAGATAATGAGATATTAGAATGGCTGCAGGGGGACTTTGGTGCCATGTTTTGGTTGTCCTTCAGTTTGTGTTTGAAAGTTGGTATCCCACAATTCCTTTGAGTGGGCAGGGTTACATAATTATGTATGCAAAATTTACATTAATCAGCTTACAGATTTGTACCTATTTTTCATGGGCCTTGTCCAGATTTTTGATGTTTCCAGGTTGAGAGGTATGCTATAGGTGCTGCACAGCAGACTAACAGCAGCATGTCATTCCAAGATATGTTGTTGAGACCTACTGTTGAAAATCCTATTTCCCACAACTGCATCCCCCATCTGCATTCCATTACTTTCTCATGACTGCATCCCCTCATCTGCATTCCTTTACATGGTTAATTCCATGACATACCTGGTAGAGTGCTGTACTCATTTGTGAGCAGAAATCCAGTGGTATTTTTCCTTGGAAATCGCAGTCTGTCTTCATGAAGAAAGTCACAGACCACTTTACCATAGGCAGCAACTTGCCTTTTGTAGGTAATGCTCATTAACAGGTGATTGCCTGTGCACCAATCTGTGACTCACGCTTGCTAATAGCACCCAGAACAGCTGGGTTGCATTGCCATTATCCAATAGCATGGCAACACAGTGCTATAATTAAGGCCTTCATGTAGGCCTTGGCCCTTTTCCTGGCCTGTGAGGAGGACATTATCTAGGTATGGAAGCTACAGCATAAGAGAGGGTAGGTAGAAATACATTTTCACTGTTTGGATTGATGTGGTATGTCCACAGGTTTGCATGCTATGTTTGGCCATTGTTAACAGACTTTCTGATTCTTTGGCAGGTTACTGTTTAGCAATCATACCTCTCAACCTGGAAACATCAAAAATCTGGACAAGGCCCATGAAAAATAGGCACAAATCTATCTGCTGATTAACATAAAATGTGCATACATAATTATGTAGCCCCACCCACTCCTAAGGAACTGTGGGATACCAACTTTCAAATTCAAACTGAAGAACAGCCAAAACATATGCCACCAGAGTCCCCCTGCAGCCATTCCAATGTCCCATTACCTGTCTATTTCGTCCCATTTACCATAAGCACTGATGTGTACATACTGCTTTACTTCTACAATAATTATTTGGATTTTATTTTTACATTTTATAGCACAATGCACAAACACTAATAGACATCTGCTAAACAAAGCTGCTAAACAAAGCAATACTGTCTCATAATGAAAACAGACTTGACATTAAAACTTCTCTGCCCTTGAAAGTCACAGTCATTGAAACAGCATTGAAACCCGCACCACATCCAAAGAAAATGCATCTAGCCTGTGGTGGATAAAGATTACCTTTGTGCTGTTTTCAAATCATTGGCCCTTTGCACACAAAAGAAACACACGTGTTCTTTGATACACCTTCCTGACTTTATTAAATTATATTCCTTGTATAATACAGCACATTTGTTAGACAGAGCGCATTTTAAATTTATTGTTTGAACATTTTTCCAGTAGGCAATGAAACAAAATGCATGAGCCAATAATGGCAAACTGCCCAATTCAGAACATTTCAATCATAAAACTCTGCTTCCACACCCACACAATATATATATATATATATATATATATATATATATATATATATATATATATATAAAATGACAGTAGTGTAAGCCATAGTTGCATATTCTTTTTTCCACCTCTGCCTGTATTTTCTCTGTCACCTGATTATTACATTTCTGGGCAGGGTCCCTCCTCTACCTCTTGTCTACTCATCTCATCCACCTATTCTGCATATATTTCAACCTTTTCTAACAGTCACTCTCTCTCCCACCTACTTAGAAGTACCGGATATACATTAAATGATGGAGTATTACAAATATGACAAATTTGCACAACACAAACTGTTTTTATTATTATTCACTGAAGGTCTTCTCACTGACAGACAAAGCAAAGAAATAAATAGCTGTAAGTCACTTTTGGATAACACTATTTTAAGATCTTTTTGTGAGTAAAAATGTCCAGCACCGCCAGTATAGAGGAAGAAACCTCCCTGCACCCCTCCCCCAAGTTATATATACTAACTCCACAGTCTCACACCAGTTTAGAAGGGACAACACCATATCTTAAATGAAAGTAGCTTTCAGTGATAAAGCCATCATGGTGTTGTCAATCAGACAAAGATCACTTGGCAAATAACTCACTTTCCCAATTGTTCTTGCTACATGGTGCTTATTTTAAGAACTATGATGATTCTTGTCGATAGGTTTGATTTGGTTTGATAGAGGATGTCTATGTGGAAAAGAAGAGTATTGTTTAACAGACAGCAAATTCACTGAAGAGTGAAGTAAAACCAACATACTAATTGAAAACAGTTATTTATAGCTAAAATACCTGTTTTTGTTTGAAAGTAAAGTGTTACTACTATAGAAAACTATTTGCATTTTCAGCACAGCACACCACGGCTGCATTTTTCAGCTATGTAATAGTTGTTTAATTAGTCACTCTGACAGGCTAATGAAACAGGCTCAGAAGGAAAAGCATTTTCTGACCTTAGCTGATTTTAATATGTGGAAAAACAAGAGTAATAAAAGCACGCACACACAGAACAGGAACACGAACACAGACACACAAAATGAATTGAGTCAGTTAAGTAACAGCATTTAATCAGGTCATTAGAACAGTGTGAGCAATGTACTGATAAGCAAAGAAATGTATTGAAGTGATTTGTTTACTTTCACAGAAACACAAGATGCTATAACCATTTGTGAAATGAATTGAGAAGGTGGCAACAATGTTATAAAATTAGTAAAAACATCACTGACATGTTTAAGCACTCCTGAAAAATATAAGAGTTCAATTGTCATCCTACAGACTGGCGTAGTGATCCAAGTAAACTCAAATGTGACAAAAATCATTGCTATTAAGACAAACATTTAAAAATTGAGTTACCTTCTGAGTTAGATTAGTGCAGCATTTGTTTTTTTTTTTTTTTCTTTTCTGAAGGCATGTACTGTGGGTTAGTAGCTAAGATGTCTGCCTTACCAGCCCAGTCTCGACAGTTCATTGGTGGTCAGTCATAATAAAAAATATGTTTCCGACTTCACAAGTGCATCTGCAGCCTGTCGTCTGTTCACCCAGATCCATAACGGTGCTCAGAATGGTGCTCGCAACTCGCAAGTGCAGCCGCCAGCCAATTAAATAGATCCATTTAAAAATATAACCAGAAAAAAGTGCCATGTGAAAAACAAATTCCATGAACCACGGTATGGTACTCCTTTATTCCAAACACAGATGTTTATTCCACCTTCCTGTGGTATAACTGTAAATATATCTTTGATATCCACTGTTATGAGTATAATATTATCATAAACCTGATTTGTGTCAATACCCAGAAGAAATTCCCAAGAATCTTTTAGAATAGTTTTTTCTATACTCCAATGTTTTTTTCAATTTTACGTCACAATATTTTGCCAGAGGCATAGCCTTTGAGCCTTCAGCGGACACAATGGGTCTGAGGGGAGGGTTAATTTGATCCTTGTGAGCCTTGGGGATCTCAGACATAGTGGGTATCCTAGGTTGAGGCACATGTAAGAATTTAAAACTTTCTATATTAATGAATCCTTCTAAAAGCAGATCATTAAGGGCCAACTCAATTTTCTTATAGGCCACATGAATCTCATTTTTAGAGACCCTATTGCAGGTGAGGGAATCCCCAAAATGTCATGCATTTTTCCTTCATATATGACTTGGTCCATAAGGACAGTTCCCCCTTCCTTGTCTGGTTTCATAACCCTAATCTGTGAATTCCGCTGAAGCTCACCAAGTACCCTTCTCTCTTTTTGATTCATATTGTATCTTCTTGATTTACCTACTACCTTTCTTATTTCCTTCTCCACTATAGAATCAAAATTTTTCACTTGTGGGTGTATTAGTGGGTTATATTCACTTTTACGTCTCAGACAGGGCTGTGTGTCCATCCTCCCCTGTCCATGAAAAGTGATGTCCAAATTAAGCAGTCTAATAAACATTTTAAAATCCAATAAAAGTATCATACTATCACATTTTTATATGGTACAAATTTTAAACCTCTAGAAAATAAATTAAAATGGTCCACAGTTAATTCAACACTGGTATAGTTAAAAATATTATAGTTTCTGTATGTGAATACATTATTACTACAATACATTTAATTTAATATAATAGTAGGGGAATTTGTCACCCTACATTCATCCATATCTTCATCTAAAACTAGCAGTGTTGATATTTCCCCTTCCCCCGATATCCACCTTCCCTTCCTCCCCTCAGGGCCTGATAGTAATATTGGGGTGCCCTCTGGTTCATTAACCTTTCGAAACATTGGAGAGGGGGATAATCTAAAGGGTCCAATTGATTATTCACATCTACTAACTCATCATTGTCTAAAATTTCTTCTAGGTCATCATTCACACCGTTCTTTACCCAACCTTTACTGTTTTTTTCTGGGTGCCGGGTAACATTGCTTGTCTTTATATTCTAAAATATCTCTATTCAGTTTCCTTTGTAATATTAACTAAACATAATTCATCTATTTTATCCATCATACTATAGTATTTTATTTTCTCTGCCTCTACAGTATAAGTCATTGGCAATAAAATTGTTAAGGTGCTCTATAACAGTAGAAAGTTCATTCATTTTTATCTCATTTTGTTTTACTACAATTTTAGCCACATCAAGCCCACATCTATTAAAAATATCCACAAGATCCTTATAAAATCCAGAACTGTTGTCAATGTTGTTGGAGAACTTAAATACTCTCAAACCTTTAGGCACAATCCCCCTTTTCAAACATTCCCTAAGGTATTAGTTGTCAATCTTGAGAGCTTTAAATTTCCCCAACACATCAGCTAGTTTATTAACATTATTTCTATAGGTGTTATTATTTTCCTTATTGTCAAGGACAGCAATATTAGCATCCATATCAAAATTAATGGCTACATTACTGTTCAGCCATTCAGAGAAATGTTTCCTCTGTTTAACAACTGCTAGTCCATTGCCAGTAACATTATTAAAGTCACCTTTATTGATTTGACTTGAAGTCCATCCATTGTTTGCATTGGTGCCATTCATGGCCACGCCATTGTCACCAGATGTAAAAAGTAAGTTAGGAGTGTCCAAAATATTAAACAAATTCCTTTCCGTTTGCTTATTAGTTCCATTGGCTTTGTTTGAGCTAAGTTTAGCTCTAACAGCCGCTGCTGTAGATCCACCAACATGAAGCGCTTCCTGATTCCCAGGTAGAGATGAACACAGTGCAGTAGCTAACCCCGCACTGATAGGAGTCAATAGGTCGACGAGCTGAGAAAGCTGACCAATGAGCTTCCTCGTTTCACCCACGTCATCCCTCCTCTCCTTTGGAGACTGTAGTAATGAAACAGTGTCTTCCATTCCCCAAAAGCAACCAAGAACCAAGTATAAGGGGAAAAAAACAACTCCAACCAATGACTGATAACCAGAAAAAAGTGCTGTTTGGAAACCAAATTCCACGAACCAGGGTATGGTACTCCTTTATTCCAAACACAGATATTTAAACCACCTTCCTGTGGTATAACTGTAAATAAATCTTTGATATCCACTGTTACGAATATAATATTATAGTAAACCTGATTTGTGTCAATACCCAGAAGAAATCCCCAAGAATTTGTTAGAATAGTTTTTACTATACCCCAATGTTTTTTTTTTCAATTTTATGTCACAATATTTTGACAGAGGCATAGTCTTTGAGCCTTCAGCGGACACAATGGGGCTGAGGGGAGGGTTAATTTTATCCTTGTGAACCTTGGGGATCCCAAACATAGTGGCTATCCTAGGTTGAGGCACATGTAAGCATTTAAACATTTCTATAATAATTAATCCTTCTAAAAGCAGATCATTAAGGGCCAACTCAATTTTTTTATAGGCCACATGAATCTCATTTTTAGAGACCCTATTGCAGGTGAGGGAATCCCCAAAATGTCATGCATTTTTCCTTCATATATGACTTGGTCCATAAGGACAGTTCCCCCTCCCTTGTCTGGTTTCATAACCCTAATCTGTGAATTACGCTGAAGCTCACCAAGTACCCTTCCCTCTTTTTGATTCAAATTGTATCTTCTTGATTTATGTACTACCTTCTTATTTCCTTCTCCACTATGGACTTCCAAGCAGCACTTTTTTCTGGTTATCAGTCATTGGTTGGAGTTGTTTTTTTTCCCCTTATACTTGGTCCATTTAAAAATATGTTTCCCACCGCTTTTCAGTTCACCCTGATCTGGCACTCGCCGAGATCCATAACAGTGCTCGACTGCTCATAATCCATTTGAATAAAACCAACAGAATGGCACTCGCAAGTGCAGCCTCCAGCCAAAGAGACAGATCCATTTGAAAATATGTTTCCTGCTCACATACACACCAGAAATGTATGTGTTGAGCCCTTGAGCTCAATTCCAGTAGGCTGGAAGCCCTGACAGAGCTGACGTCATCACGCACATGATGACAGCTCAAAAATGGGGAAAATAATTAAAAATAAAAAAAGATGGGAAAAAGTCAGAAATGAAGGGGTGCCACTCGAGAATCATGGTGCCCCATTATTTGGACCCCAAAACTTGGTAAAAACTGAGTAATTTGGTAAGGTTGGGAGGTATGTTAACAAAGTGCATTGGGGTCAGTAAGTAGACAGACAGATGTGAGTGTCATACATCATTTTTATCTGAATGTACATGCTGCTGCAGTTGATGTTGGTCTATCAGCTGTGTGTGTTTCTAGGGGAGACTGTGACACATGTCCCTGTCACCTGAACATCCCCCAACCCTTTATGTATGGGTGTTGTAAGTATGCTCATTTTGTAGGTGTTTGGGAGGTATGGTAGGTCTGTATCAGGTAGATGAACATACTGTTGCATGTGTAGCAAGCCACAGCTGTTGCATTCAGCTCAGGGGTTATACTGAGGACTGTGACGTGATTGGGGACAGCAAGCTGTATATGTCAGTGAGGGATCAGTGTCAGGTCTTGTGTCCCAGCATGGCCAGGGGTGAAGGTATCCATAACAGTCCAGCTGAAGCATGTGCCGCTGGTAGGATAGTCAGGTTGACATCCCTTTGGGCACTTATTCTTGTGGTCATTGCAATGTTTGTACATATTTTACTAGAACATTTGATTTTATTAATGGGCATGCATTTTAGACATCTGAAATATTTAATTGTGAGATACAGGGTATTATTTATGCTTTGCAATGCCCCTGCAGTCTTGCATATATTGGAGAAACTAAAAGAAAATTTAAATGCAGACTGCAGGAGCATATTAAAAATATCAGAAATAAAACATCGATAGCCCTGTGGTGAAACATTTTTTGGAATGTCACAATTCTAATCTACAAGGATTAAAAGCTAATGTTTTAGAAAAAGTACCTGTGGGTTTTATTCAGAAGGTGCATTTAAAAGTAAGTTAATATATAAAGAAAGTGTGTTCATTTTAAAATGTAATACTATGTCCCCTTTAGGACTAAATCTTGAATGTAATTGGAAACTGTTGATGTGTTTTAATCGAATACTTGGCGTATAATTTTGTATTTAAGTATGTGTGCTGTGAGATGTTTTTGTGTACTCCTTGAAGGCTTTGCTCTGGTGCTGGAAGTCTAATAAACATGTTTGTTGGTTCCTGGCTGTTGTATTTTTGGTATTCCAGTTCTTTTCATCATGGTTGCTTATTTTGCCTCTGGTACATATGTTAAGTATTAGTGCCATCCAGAGAGTGGTAGAGAACATTTAGGACTCGTATTCATATTTGCTTCATGTGTCCCACCCTCCAGGCCTTTGACGTGCTACTTTGGTGGCAGTGACTGCAGTAGTAACAACCAATTCTGCTGGACACTGCAGAGCTCAGTTATTTCTATGCTATATTGACAAGCATGTAGTTTCCATGCAACAGACTGGACTGTGGGCCTGAACTGTGGGTGTCCAGATGTCAGACATGCTAGGAATGTAACAGATAGAGCTACTGAGTCATTATTATGGAAGGTGTAGTTGCAAGACATTTGTGCATGCATGCAGTGTGTTACACAGTATTGGCATGAACATGTGTATTTGGATGGCTATGACATGTGACACTGAGCTGTCTGTCATGCTTTTGTAAAATCAATCTGCACTGACTTGCTAGTACTTCAGCACACAGAATATCTTTGATGATAACCATGCTGTAAGTAGGTGACACAACTGTGAAGATTCTGCAGCAGTCTATGCAGCTGTCAGCTCTAACTGATACTGTAGGCCTCCCATCAATCCATTATTATGTATTTGGCTGTGTACTGGTTCAGTGGTGTCTGCATCACAGGCCCAAGTACGCTGTCATTTATCACATTATATGTAGAAGTAGTGTCATTGGTAATCAGGATATCTTTGTAAAAATGCCAGTAACACTCCAGAGCTGTTGGTCTAGTGATCTAATGGATCCTGGGTTCAACTCTTGTCAGGGTTGTATTTTTTCCTAATGTTACATCACCGTGCTGCATGATATATTTACAAAAACACCAATAATTCACCACAGCTGAATTGGCCTAGTGGTCAAAGCACTGTGTAGAAGTTCCGAGGGTCATGGTTCAATACTTAGTAGGGGTATATTTTTTTTCTTAATGTTACATCACAGTACTGCATGATATATTTACAAAAACAGCAAAAATTCCCCAGAGCTGAGTTGGCCTAGTGGGCATAATGCAGTATGTTGTAGGTCATAGGGTACTGGAATTGATACTTGGCAGGGGTAGTTATTTTATTGATGTGCATAACAGTGTCAGAATCAGGTAAGGTGATCAAAGCAGTTTTAAGCAGGTTTGCGTGGGTTTGCGTGCCACACAGCGATGCTAAGCGGTGCTTAGTCTTTCTTCAAACCATGGTATTTCCAAAAAATGAAAAGAAAAAAGGGCTGATAGGAAAGTGCTGAAATGGGAGCAAGCAGGGGGAAAACAATATGAAAGGCAGATAGAGATGTGTCAGATGGGTGTAGGAAAGGACCATAGCTCTCCATTTCTTGGGCAGCAACAGCTGTGCATGATGTGGACAATATGGAATTTGGAGCCTCACACCCCACAGGGAGGGGTGTTGATGGCATAACTTTGTTGATTAATTGATAGGATGATTGACTCATGGCAATGTACATGGGGCTGAAATGGAGAGCTATGTATGGGTCAAAATTTTTTTGGGGACAGATGCCCATTTTTTTTTAAGGTGAGAGTGGGATGTTGGGGAAGGGTTGTAGGTACGTTTGGGGGGGTAAGGTGGGTAAGAGAGGTTGCTTTTGCAGACAGACAAGACAGTGGACAGGGGCAGTTTATAACACGAGGGGGGGTTGGGAATTGGAGGACCAAGTACCCCCTGATGGCAACAGTGGTACTGAGATCCCCACCCATGGGCAGTCACCAATGCCCCTTCATGGCCCTGAAGGTGGCTGTGCTGAGGGCTGGGCACCAGGGTCAACCTGCCCCTCAAGGTGCACTAGTCTGCCCTCAATCTGGCACAGTCTATCATCCAAGTCATCCTGGATGACCCTGCGCACCATACCTGAAACCTGAGTCCAGGTGACAACCTCCCCTCCATGCCTGTGCCCAGGGTGTCTGGTGCCATCCCCTGAGGTGGGTTCACCTGTCGGTGGTGCAGGACCAGCAGAGGGAGCAGCTCCAGATGGTGCTGCAGCCAGATGAGGTGGGATAGGTGGATCTGCCAGAACCAGCCTATCCAATCGTGCTATGGTGTTGAGGTTTGTCAAGGTGTATAGGTTAGTCATGAACAGAACTTTTACTTTTAAACATTAGTTGTAACAGTATGCATGGATGTTCCAATTAACCCAGAACAATAAAATTGCATAGCATACAGAACACAAGCATAATTGGAATAACAGTCAGTATTGTAACAGTATTGTAACAGCATGCCAGTAACAGTTACGGCAAAAGGCCAACAACAGTGGAATTTCAAAAAGGTATGTTAGTATGCAACCATTGTAATATATAACCAATAATAGAACGCAAGGCCCAGCATTAGTTTTTGAGAACAACATATGTGGAAATGAAACCATACCCGTAGTATAAGAATAAAAATTTGTGATGCAGATAAAGAGTGGGGGGAGAGAAAGACATTCCATTACCAACTGTATAGACTATATTTTTCACAACAGCACTGCTCAATACTCTGCAGGTCTGCCCTTACTTTACATCTACATGTGCCCTATAGCTTCTGTAGCATGTACATACCTCTCAAGCTGTCCACGTGGGATGGCATGGGCCAAGCATAGACCAAGCTGTAAGAACTATAGTTACATAATGACAGGGGACTATTACATGTCAGGGGAACATATATGACTAACAAGGTGTACCCTGCACTGATGTGTGAGTGTGCTACTGGCATACATCAACTGGATTTATATCTGTGTCCAAGATTACTGGCAAGAGTGATCACTAGCCATGACAGCATGACACTTGAGAGACATGTATCATGCACAGTGCAGGGAGTTTATTCCTATCCTGTAGTCATTCATAGGCATGGGGATAGACTATCAGCACACATTCACAGATGCACTAGGTATACAGCCATACCAACAGTAGAACATTTCATTTGTCTTATTCAGTTGGAATAGTAGTGTAATTCATGACTTTTTTTAATGGAACCTTATCAGTTTTTAATGGAACCTTATCACCTGGATGAGCAATGCTGTTTACACACTAGAAGAAGACTACAGTGACAGTTGAACATACAACATACAATTCAAGTATGACAGAGATAGTAGGTGAAGTGTGTATTAACACTTGGAATGCAGGTGTACACAATTAACCCCTAGTGCATGGGAATATGTGTGATCTGAACAGACCTTATCAGGGTGCTGAGATGCCTACCTGACCCATATACATTTGGAGATGGCATATATACAGCCTACAGCAGTCTGTCACCATGATCTTTGACAAGGAGCCCAACCATGACCATGGATTCCAAAATGCCCCCGCTCTGTTCCTGGAAGCGCTCTCCCTCTCCAACTCCAGCCATAGCTCCTGCAGTGATTAAACTCCAACAGGTTCTGGCTATATTCCCAACTGTTCAGCTTAAATAAGGCTGTTTTCCCACCCTTTGGCACAATTGGATCATTTTTAACACTGCATAAACCTGCTAAGCTCAGCTGAGCACTGCTTAAACTGGCAATGCATAGTAATGTTTACCGGTGTGCAAACCCACTTAGCTGAAATGAGGACTGCTTAAACTGGGTTTGCTTAGCACTGCCCAAACCAACTAAGCAGAGTTGTGCATTGCTAAGTACTGCTAAAATAGTCCTGTTTGAGCATTGCTTGGCTTGGCTTAGCATAGCTTAGCTATAGGCAAACCACACTTTTTACAAAATAAAAAAAAAATATTGAAAGTATTTCTTCATTAAGGATAATTTATTTTTATGTGTATCTATTTTACTTATATCCCCTAAACATATGCATGTCATTACATTATCTGGTAGTGTATCTTTACTGTAATATACACTTGTGTGTAACTGAGGCTTTTATCCTTGGAACTCCACTGCAAATGGGCTTCTGGTCAAGCTGGACTTACCCGGTTAACAAATTTCAATGTATACAAAAGAAATCCTCAGGGCTCCACTGCAAATGGGCTTCTGGTCAAGCTGGACTTACATGGTTAACAAATTTCAATATATACAAAAAAAACGTATTTACAAAATGTCCCTATCACATGTAAAAAGTTGAATGGCCTGTGTTCGAACCATGTACCTAGTGTACACAAGGCTGTCACTCTAACCATTCAGCAACTGGGGATATGGTGATAATAGCTAAACTGTTCTATATAGCTCTCCATTATGTTTAAGCACTGATGAGCACCGAGCAGCGCCATGCAAACCCACTCAGCTATGCTTAAACTTAACCTTTTCTATTAAGATAAAAAAAATCCAGTTTCTATTTTTAGATGTCTGGCACATGTTTATTGCTAAGTCTGCACTGTGCAAACACACACCCACACACACACACACACACACACACACACACACACACGCATACACACACATACACACACACACACACACACACACACACACACACACACACACACACACACACACACACACACACACACACAAATAAAAAAGGGATTATGACATTTTCACATTTAATTTCACTGGCATACAGCACTCTGGCAGTACAGGGGATGTGTTACAGACACTGTAACATACCCCCTACATACACATTTTACAAATGGCCCATGACACACATATTTATTTTATATTAGTGCCATCCAGCACTTTGACAGTACAGGGGGTGTGTTATGGACACTGTAATACACCCTCTACATATACATTTTACAACTGGCCCAGGACACACATATTTATTTAATATTAGTGCCATCCGACACTTTGACAGTAGAGCGGGTGGATTACAGACACTGTAAAACACCCCCTACATATACATTTTACTACTGTCCCAGCACACACTTTTAATTTTAAGACTGTAGTGCCATCCGGCACTTTGACAGTGCAGGGGGTGTGTTACACATCTCTGTGCACTGTAATACACCCCCTACACTGATTCAGTAACCGTGTACATAGCTGTGCTTCAGTAGTGCTCATTAATTAATATGCAAGGTGCGCTGCCAAGGAGGAGCTGTAGACATGGCCATGGTACACTCTGTGTAGGGCTTGCACTATTTCTACACTGAGTTTATTAAATCTAGGGGAATATCTTAAGTAGTTTTCGAGGGAACCACTGAAAATGATGATTACATTTATTAACTGTGAGGGGGGCAACAGTTTGAAAGATGTGTCTATTTTTTAATGCCAGGTGGGTTGGGAATGCAGTAAATGGTTTATAAAATGAATTGATTCTTTTATTTCTTGAATGGTCCATATTGTGTACTTCTCAGAGATTGTTTTACAGTGTACTAAGGAATTATACGGCTACAATCAAAAAGTAGCTAAATTGCAGTCCTTGGTCAAAGTATCTTTTTGTAGTCCAAGATGAATTGACAGTTCCCTTCCAACACACTTTAGTGAGTTTTGAAAACTGTCACTGCATTGAGGGATCATTACAGTTTCATGTTTATGTGACGGCTGCTATTGGAAAGGAAAGAAAAGGTTTGGAAGTAAGTCTGTTCCCCAGTGTCAGCAGTGGAAAGATTTTTATTTCCATATATATATATATATATATATATATATATATATATATATATATATATATATATATACATATATATATATATATATATATATATATATATATATATATATATATATATATATATATATATAGATCTAATTTATAAGCTCAAAGTTTCAAAACTTCGAAATGCAAGTGATCAAGACCATAGGATCACAGTTTTGAAACTTCAAAATTGTAAAAAAAAAAAAAAAAAACTATGGGCAGGATTCACGAAGGCTTGCACGGAGTGTAAGAGACGTGTAACACTCCATGCAAGCCTTGCGATCCAGGAACAGCCCGGAACTCCATGTAAGAGACCAGCTAAAACGTCTCTTACACGGACTGGGCATGGATATGCTAAATACCTCACTTGCAGCCAAAAGGCATGCAAATGAGGTGGAGTAGCGATCCACGAAACATAAAGCAGCCTGTGTAAGAGCTGTTTTAGCTGCAGAAATGTACTCAGTTGACAACTGAGTACGTTTCTGCAAAAATCACAATGGAGCCATGTCAGCTCCAAATAAAGTGTGCATATGTGTCAGACAGCAAGCCAATGGCCAAATATGTGGCCATTGGCAAGGTACCCCAATGCAAATATAAAAAAAATATATAATTTTTTTTTTCGGTAAACGCAGTGCAGCCCCGCGCAAACGGGCTGCACTGTATAAAACATAAAAATGAAGGTTACAAACCCACAAATGTGGGTTTTATGCAATACATGGAATGACAATGGAGGGACCAGCAGACCAAAAACAACATGGCCACCGTGTAGTGGTTGCTAAGGGCGGAAGCTGAGTCTAAGACATGTAACTTAAGCATTAGTAAGCAATCTGATGTAAATGAGGGTTAGGATACTGAATCCCTCAGTCACATAGCAAATGAGCACAGTCTGAGTAGTGTAAGAGATATATAAGGGGGCGGAATAGAGTAGGAGATAGGTGACATCACAGGGGGGAATGGTAGAAAGAAATGCAGTTCATTGGAGGTCAGTGTTACATGACAGATGACAGACACAGATCATGGAAAGAGGAGTGCCACAAGATAAGCATGGGAAAGTCAAGAAATGGAAGGTGTACACTGTTACTTACACCAAAGTTTCTTGCTGGGTGTGCATGCGCATGTGTGCACACCATGAAGCTCGAGTAGGGCAGTGTGCGCACGTGTAAGGCAGACTGAGCATGTGGGAGCGTGTTGGTAGATGTGTAACACTGTTTGCGCTGGTGTGCACGTGTTTTAACCCGAATAGGCAGATCCTGAAACATGTAAGCATGTGTGCACGCGTGTAAGCCACTGTGAGCGTGTTTCTGCTGGTATGCATGCTGCTCCCCCCTGAAGAAACAGAAAGGAAAAAGGAAGCAACAGAATTAGTAGGAAGCTAGCAGGGAATACTGCTGGAGCTAGCAGGTGAAAACAATTAGAAGCAGGCAATTACACAGGCAGAATAGTAGCCCAGCCCAGCACTTAAAACTCTGCAAACAGCAGTGCAGGATGTTTCTCTCAAGAGACACTGCAAGACAGGAGTAAGCTATTAGAAGTGAAAACTGAAAAAGCTGAACTCAGAGCAGAAATGCTAGGGGCTGCCATAGCTGTCATAATGAGACATAGGTGACTTGCTGAGGGTGGTGACAATGCAGATGGTGCCAGACAATCCACAGTGACGAGATGGAGAAGAGTGTACAGGCCCAGGGTCACCTACCATGGGTTACATGAGCTGGAGATAGTAGAGTGCTATAGAGTGGACAGAGAGCTCCTGCAGCAAGTAGTCGAGCTGTGCAGGCCATGCCTCACACACAGAACTAACAGAGGAGAACCCATCCCAGTGGAAACCAAGGTATGTGTTGGCCTAAGAATACTAGCAACAGATACCTTCCAGAGACCAACTGGTGATATGATGGGGATATCACAGGCATCAGCCTCCAGGGTACTGCACCAGTTCCTGGATGCCATGTCAGCACATGTCGGTGATCATGTATATTTTCCCAATGCCCGTGAGGTATTGGCCAGCAGTATGCATCTCTTCCAGCAAATAGTGGAATACCCTGAGGTAGTGGGTGCAATAGACTGCACGCACATACGCATCAAAACACCAGCCGGTGAGCGGGGTAGGGCCTACATTAACCGCAAGGGCTTCCCCTCCATCAACTGCCAGGTCATGTGTGATGTCCAGGGCATAATAATGAATGTGTGTGCTGGCTGCCCTGGGAGCTACCATGATTCCCACATCTGGCATTTGACGCAGCTGTACCAGACATTTCCCAATGGGGACATCCCACACGGACACCTAGTGGGGGATGCAGGTTATGCACTGGAGCCATGGCTGATGACACCCATCAGAAATGCACACACACCTGAACAGGAACGCCATAATGAGGCACATGCACAAACACGTAATGTAATAGAGCGTGTGTTTGGGCTGCTCAAGTCATGGTTCTGGTGTCTGGACACATCTGGTGGAGCCTTGCAGTGCTCACCAACTACATGTACCCAAATTGTCATGGTATGTGCTATGCTACATAATATGATCTTGTGAAAACAGCTGCAGCAGGACCAGCATAGGGCTGGGCCAAACAGCCCCCCACCATTGCCAAGGCCATCACAGGCAGAGCATGACTCGGAGGAGGAACAACCTGAGCCTGCCCCAGTAGGCAGAAGGAGGCGTGCCCAATATGCCCTGGCCTTGGCAAAGAGGCAATGCATAGCACATACACTGGCTCAGTAGGAACCCTGGGAATGATACCCCTCTCTGACTCACTCAAATAATAACAGGGATGCCTAAAATGACATGACCTGCTCACAAACATGTACAGGGAGTATAATATGTGCATCCGACAGAGGCAGCCCTGCAACACCACCTGAGGCATGAATGCCATGTGTTAAGTAATGTAACACCATGTACTATATGCACACTTGAGGACCCTGACTAACATCCACCCTCACCAAGCATGAAGCCACAAAATGATGATGGGATGATCAATTGCAATAATTGGCTGAAGTAATGCAGTTAGTCAAAGGGGAGCCAATGTGTTTCAGCCTGGGAAGACATGCTGAGCATGACATGATGCACCACCTGCTAGGGGTGGTGTGCACCTATCAGTCCAGGCCCCATGGATACCGGCAAAGGCTGTCAGTACCTACAGCGTGCCCTGAATAGGTAAGTCTCAAAACACAAACCCACCTTCATAGGTACCACAAGGGATAGGAACCTAGATATAATGCTACCCAGTGCCAGAAGTCTAAACAGCAAGATGCATGCAGTGTAAATGCACACAGTATGGAGAATTTTGATATCTGTCCTGTAATAGAAAACTGGGTCAAGGCTCACATCAGCACCCTAACACTACCAGGTTACACCTCATACTGTGCTGTACAGCCTCAAAACATGGAACAAGCTACAAAAGGAGGGTGACTAGCAATAATTGTCAAGGATAACCACACCCCCATGTTGGTACCACAACAAGAAGCAGCATGGATTAGCCATGGTCAAGTACCAGTGGCTAAAACCGCCTCCCAGTATATAGCCTGCTGCAGACTACTGTCCTAACACCAGGAACTGCACCTGGCCTATGTTGGAATACATGACTATATCAAGCCCCCTAAACCACATTATATTGGTTGACTGAAAATACCCAGACATACACTGGGAGCATTATACTAGCACCAACACAGTAGGAGAAAAGTTCCCAGAATCCATAAACCAAAATGCCCAGGAACAATGTACCACTCCCACAAGAGGGGTAAGCATACTGGATGTGATAATCAGCAACATGCATACTGGATGGCAAGATGAGAAGTGTATCCCTCACTGGTAAGACCAGAACATAGAGTAATCACACCGGATATACACATCCTGACTACAGTCCCTGGCCAGAAAACCACAGTGAAAAACATGTGTAAAGCATAAGTTGCACCCCTCCAAACTGATGTGGAATCCACTAAAGGCCCTGTGCAGATGCCGAATATGGGACACACCACAGAACCTGTTATACAGGCATTCCATGAACACAGCTGGAACAACAGGAACCAAACGAAGTAACAAACAACAGGAACAAGTTCCACCAGGATTTATTATAAGCACAAAATCTCTCTCTCTGACGTCTCGGCCAAAGCCTTCAAGGAGAATAAAACACTTACATAAAGCAGCAGCTTATATACATAGCAAAATGAGATAATTACATAATTAATCAATTAGTACAGCAGTTCAACAAGCTAATGCTCTCCAGTTGAGCTCTTCATTAAGCCCAAAAGGAAACATAGTTTTAAATTTTAAAATATATACAGTTTCTTTCTGCACTAACCTAGTTTTAACATCAATATCACTGAACATAGAAACACAAACTTGTTCTAAAATAGTTCCTTTCAAGCCCTCATTACATTTATCATGTGCTTCTAGAAAATGTGCTGCAACTGGGCTGTCTTCTTTACCATTTTTGATGTCTCTTAAATGCTCCAAAAATAAAGATACAATCATTGGATTTTTTAATGAAATTAATGTTAATAAATTTCATATTAAATTTGATGGCCTTAATATTGGTCATATTATTCCTTTTTTAGATGTAGTATTGGACATCTCAAATGGTGAGAATATTATAACCTGGCCTAATAAAAAATTTGAAGGGACATGTCAGTATTTACATGGAAACAGTGGTCATCCATCACATGTTATTGAGGCTTTACCTTATGGTGAAATGCTACGTATTTCCAGGCTATGTAATAGATCTGATATATTTCATAAAGAAATGTGCCTCTTGGTGGAATCTTTTTCCACCCGAGGCTATGGTAAAATATTTTGGAAAAAGTTTTACAAGATTGTGTACAGGGGTTAAACCTAGATATGAAAGATCTATTCATCAGAAAAAGTGTAATAGAATACAACATGATAATTTAGGTTCAACTAAAGAAAAAATTTATTTTGTTACTACTTATGGTTGCTTTACCAAACAGTTCCTTGATATTGTTAGCCAATATTGGCTTTATTTTTGCTCTCTTAGAAATGTTCAACAATGGCTTGATGTAAACATGAAGTTTTCTTATCGCAAAGGCAAGAATATAAAAGATTTTCTTGTAAGATCTAAGATTAAGATGCCTGTATTAAAAATGTATATGGAACCTGTTAAAGTTGGGACCTTTCCCTGTGGGAGATGTAAGGTCTGTAAACATATTGTATCTAATTTTAACTTTATTAATAATGTTAAATTTGATAGTCGGGGTATATTTAGTTGTAATTCTGAGGGTGTCATCTATGCTTTACAATGCCCCTGTAACAAATTTTACATCGGGAAACAAAGAGGGCTTTTAAAATAAGATTTTCGGAGCATTTAAGAGACATCAAAAATGGTAAAGAAGACAGCCCAGTTGCAGCACATTTTCTAGAAGCACATGATAAATGTAATGAGGGCTTGAAAGGAACTATTTTAGAACAAGTTTGTGTTTCTATGTTCAGTGATATTGATGTTAAAACTAGGTTAGTGCAGAAAGAAACTGTATATATTTTAAAATTTAAAACTATGTTTCCTTTTGGGCTTAATGAAGAGCTCAACTGGAGAGCATTAGCTTGTTGAACTGCTGTACTAATTGATTAATTATGTAATTATCTCATTTTGCTATGTATATAAGCTGCTGCTTTATGTAAGTGTTTTATTCTCCTTGAAGGCTTTGGCCGAGACGTCAGAGAGAGAGATTTTGTGCTTATAATAAATCCTGGTGGAACTTGTTCCTGTTGTTTGTTATTCCATGAACACAGCCAGGAATGCTTGGATTATGCAATCACAAATAACAACAAGACACAATGCCATACATGCAGGCATCTGGCATGCTGGACTCCAGCCATTACCAAACCATGCAAGAGAATGAGGAAGCTACTACATGATAGAGCAAACATAAAAAGGGAAGTAATCACTGATCAGTAGTATGGCAATAAAATATGTCCACACATACAATCCACTAAGGCCAGCCACAACAAGTAGAATCTGTGAATCCTGAGGCAATGTTACACCTGCCCCAAGTACACAGACAACCCTCAACTCCCCCCAATAAATAGAAATATATGTGAGAGATGCAACCATTTATCCTAACCGGAGGCTGAGCTCCCCCAACTCAGTACTGTCAAAACTAGTCAGGAGGAGAAGGTAACCACATACACCACAAACCCAGTCCCACATAGACCTATCACAACTGTAAGCCAAACACATAAACACAGAATAACATTCCCGGAGGCCCTAATTACAAACACACCACACCAACAGAGGCCTCCAAAGCAGACCCCAAGCAACCATAACTTCCAAACATAGCACATGCAACACATTGTACACAAAGCTGGTGTGCCAAACAGTCACAGGCCAGAAGGAGAAACAACATGCCTGATACAGTTGTAATAGGTGTCTGTATAGGCAGACACACTGCTGTCCCACTCACCAGACTGAACAAGGGAAAGGGTACAGTAAGCTACCTGTAGGCTGCCACAATATGCCACATAACACAAGTATGCAGGTCACCCCAAAGCAAGCAGAAATATGATGCACTCATTGTCCATGCTGGTGTGAATGACCCAAGATGTACCTCTCTGGACAACTTGAAAAGAGACATGGATGAGATCTCTGAGTATGTACTCCAGGCCGGTATGACATTGGCCATTTGCAGCATCCAACCCTCACCAAGAATGATGCCACAGTACAAACACAGAATGATCAGCTTTAACAGGTGGCACAATTACAGCTGTCAGTCCAAGAGGATCTAATGTCTGTCTGCTTGAGATGTCATGCATGACAAGCCATGCTGTTGTTCCAGGGATGGCTTGCACCTGTTACCCCTGGATGTCTGGATACTGGATAAGGCCTTTGCCACCTCTATAGAGCCGTACGTAGGCAAGGCCGAAAAGACTAACCCACCACCCTAGAAAACATAAGTGGTAAGAAACATAAGGGTAATGCTGACTAATGCCATTTGTGTAAACTGCAATATGCATGCTCCTGAGGCACATCCCAGTATGGAGAACATCGATGTCTGTGCAGTGACAGAAGCCTGCTGTAAGCCTACTGACAGCACACCAGCACTACCAGGTTATACCTCATATCATGCGTTATGGCCCCAACACCTGGACCAAAACATCAAAGGAGGGGGAGTATCCATATGCAGCACAGACACCCATACGGCCAGGTAACTGACAATGCACGAAGCAGCGGAGACCACCCATGTGCACCTAACTGTAGTCAAAACTGCTGTACAGTCTGTAGCATGTGACAGACCACAGTCTCACAAACAAGAACCCCACCCAGGCATCCTGAAGACACTGGACAGTATGAATGTCCCACCAAATACCAAACAAGGTACTCACAAATTACCACATAGGTGGTAAACCATTATGTATGCAAGGAGTAATCAGGGACCTAGGGACACAAGTCGACAGTAACCTGTCATGTGACACTCACAATGCCAATGTGGCTAGGAAGACTGTCTATATTGGACACCGTATCATGAAAGGATTCACATCTACATCAACAGAGGTCACTGTGCCCCTGTACTGTTCTCATATCAGACCCATAATCTAGTACAATGACTCATATGGGATGTATCGTACCTGACACCTGCAGCAGTTAGGAAGACCTCAAAGGTACCTCACCAAGAGGATAAAGGGTGTCAAATATATGTCATATGCTGCCTGGCTGTAGACACCCCAGCTGAATGCAGTCACAGACTGCCTACACAGAGGCATTGTATGTCTGTTGTACAAGGCCATGTCCAACACAGGAGTAATGGACATGCTCCACCCCAGGAAATCAAAGCCATTGGAGCTGTGAGAGTGACAGATGTCAACCTCAACACATAATGAAATAGGATGTGCTGGAGGGACAGATACATAACCCAGAGGCTCCCCACACCCTGGAACAGGATCCCACTCCATGTTAGGCAGAGCCCCTCACTGACACCCCTCAACAGGAATATTTCCAAGTGGATGGATGATCAAAGATGTACACTGGGGGTCTTCACTGTGTCACGTCCTGACAGAGGCACAGTAAAGAAAATCATAAATGGCCATAATATTCACATAGCAAGGGGCGGCGAAAGACACACACACTCTGGCTAGGCTTACTAATGCCCTAGGGTGGATAGCCTAGTATGAACCTATGAACTTATGAAGATACAAATTGTACAGGACACTAAGGATAATCACAAGGCTTACTCAACTGATGGTAGGAACTATGTTGGGAATTCACAGATGTGCTCCGAATCACACAGATATTACAAACAACATACCAAACACACACACATATTGCCAACATACAACCTGACAGGTGCAGTGCAACCCCCCCCCCCCAAATGCAAAATATCTATCCCAGCAGACTGCTGGCCGCCTGACATTGCAGATGCTGAGGTAACAGCCATCATCTACAAAGCAAAACACACAGCAGCAAAGGTATGAGATGGTGTCCTGGGCTGAGGCCAACATGGACTCCAAGAAGAATGGAATGCCAAATCACACTATTGCTCAATGTCATCCTTACCACAGGATATGCACCCAAAGAGCAGTGTACAACAACAGTGGTCCTTCACAACAAAGGTGTTGCCTGAATGGATACTGCAAACTACCACCCCAGGATCCTGACAAGCTTGGTCTGCACAGCTATGGAAAGGATCAGCATGTACCGCAGACATAAAGCTATCGGGGACCTACTGACACCAGACCCTACCGAGTGTGGCTGTCGTAAGTGCAGATCCTGCCCCTAAACATGTTTGACCCATTTGAAACAGTCATTAAGGTCATTGATGAGGGCAATGTGGTCCACACAGCATAGCTGGACCGTGCAAATGCTTCCAGACAATACCCTACGTGTTCAGTATTGATATGTTCACCAGCTTAAATATAAAGCCCTATGTCAGTAGAGGGGTTGCAAACCAGACCAAGGACAGAACTGACATGGTCAGACATGCTGCATCCATGTCAGACTACAAACCAGATATAAGTGGCATCCCACAAGGCTTGGTCCTGGGACCTCCCCCGTTCCATATATATGTCCCATAGGTACAGGCCAACATGGAAGGACTGTGACTGAACATGTATGCAGAGGAGTACAAACTGCCCACCATATTTGACCCCCAGCTGACACAAGCAACCCACAAAAGGGCCACATAGAAACAGACAACTGGTGCCATAGCCATGTCAGCAAGCTAATTGCAGAAATGTGTATAGACAACCACCATGGATATACAGTAAGTGCCCACCAATTACCACACAGGTGTTAACCCATTACATACCTAACATGTAATGAGAGACCTGGGGACACAAGGTGATAGATATCCTGCATTGGACAAACATGTGGCTGTAGTGTTCACAGAAACATACCATATACCCACCCAATCATGAAGGTTGTCAGATCTAGATAAGAGGAGGTCACTGTGGCTCTGCAGTCATCCTTCATCAGCGTCACAATTGACTACAATAGCCCCTGTGGGATGTACTTCAGCAGACATCTCCATCAACTGTAAAGTCCACAACAGTACCTCACCAGGAGTAGCAAAGAGCATGAACAGATGCCATGTGTTGCCTGATTAAACAAACTGCAGCTCCACACACTGCCGGACTGCCCACCCAGAGGCAAGCTGTGCCTGATGTATGAAACCATGTCCAAGCTGGAATCAATGAACATGCTGCACCTTGTACAATCTGAATGGCAGTGAGCTATGCACATGAGAGACCTGAACCCCAGCACTGACATACATAGGACAAGCTGTACTGAATGATCCATAACACAGAAGCCACCCCCACTCTTGAGTAAACTCCCAGTACAGGTTAGCCAGAGAGTCACCCATCGACACCCCTCAAGAGGAATCTTGATGAGTGGATGGGAGATGGTAGGTTTACCCTGGGTATCACTGTTATGTCACAGGTAGACGGAGGCACAGTATACTAACCATGACATATGTCATGGCAAACTCCAGTTACAATGTGTGTCGAAGGACAAACACACTCTCTGACTAGCATCAGAAATGGCCTAGGGCACATCGCTAGTGTTTGCCAATGTCCACCTATGTTGTGGAATACACTACCAATGTTGGACAAGCCTGGTGTAGGTAGTCCATATCTGAACATAATGCAACATGGTCATATGTGCACAACTGGCCCCTACATAGTCTGTTGTGCTCACTATGAAGATGTCAAGCAGCGATAGGACTAAAGCCCAGGATACTGTCCACCACAGTGAAAGTACTGAACCAGTACACTATACAGTACTACAGTGTTAGGTCATTATGAAAGGATGTTGACAACTGTATGCAAAGTATCCCATGCAATCCCTGCAGGCACAGTATAATCCATGTTGTGGTCAGGCATGAAGCAGTTGGCCAGTAAGTACACAACATGACACCCAACACACAACCATAAACGTGAGATATTGTTGAAGTTCACACTCACCCAAATATGTGGTGGACTGCAGAGTTCAACCTATGGAAAGCTCACACTGGGCATGCTCGCACACTTTGATAAATGAGGCGTATGTCAGACAACATGCCATGGAAAGGCTGAACTGGGCATGCTCACACACTTAGGCCATATCTCCATTTAGCAGTTGGCCACACATATCTGGTATTTGTACGTGTCATTCCAGGAACCAACCACAACACAGCAATCTGCCCAGTGCACACAGTAAATGACTACAGAGACGTAAGTGATATAGTGGATCGGCCTAATATTCAAACATCTTCCACAGATACACAAGTTGTTCATAGGAACAGGGAATGCTATGGCAATAAAGACCTGCAAACAGTCTAACAGCAACAAATATTGTGCATCTGACAATTAAACATATGGGTGTAGAGGTCAATACTAGGCTGTTTGCCCTAGGGAATGACAGCTTAGCCAGAGTGTGCTTGGCATCTGCATCCCCAGTACAGTAGGCTACTGTGCCACTGTAAAGTAGGTCACATAAGGCAACGTGCGAGGCTAGTGTGCTGTGCCTCTGTCAAGCAGGGACACAGTGGAGATCCCAGGGTTTGAATGTGCTAAGCCACATCCATGTTGTTGGTGTGTGCTGGAAGAGGGTTGCTGAGGACCTCTAACAGTAAGTGGGCATCAATAATAGACTGAGGGGAGCCCTATCTGCATTGTCTGGACAATTCCACTGTCAACACTGTGTTGTGATGATTATATGGGATTGAAGTGTCATGCCGGTACTGTTCACAGATGTCCTCCCTCTGTGGGCTACGGCTCTGCAATGTATTAGCTCACTCTGTCTGTTGGACTGCTCATATATGGCTGGTGTACACCTGACAGGTGTCCTGTTGTGGAGCAGCATGGGTATATGTGGGATAGCATGATCAATGCAAACCTTACACATGCTCATAGAATGCAATTGTCAAAGATTATGCACAGTGGCCAGTATAGTCCCCCAGCATGGGTCCTTTGAAG
Organism: Protopterus annectens; assembly: GCF_019279795.1. NCBI lineage: Eukaryota > Metazoa > Chordata > Ceratodontiformes > Protopteridae > Protopterus > Protopterus annectens. The sequence continues at coordinate 535,506,470 of NC_056733.1, forward strand.
TCGTCCACCCCAGTCTTCACAAGTGTAGAGTCTGCTTGTGCTAAATACAGTTTGTTTGCAGTGACAACCTTGCCTGGGGGTGGGGATGGGATATGGATGTCCAGGGAAAGGTGGATATGGTCAGATATCAACAATGGTGGTCTACCTCTGGTGTGGAACAGTGAGTACCCATGTTGCAGATGGACAGGTGCAATATGTATTCCCCCATGTGGCTGTGGTGAGTGGTTCTGCCATAGCACATGGACCCACAAATTGTAGTGGCTGTATGGTAATGTTGTAGAGGCCTGAGTAGTTCCCACACACAATATGCCTGTACCTGATGTTAACAACTGGAATGGTGTATGTGAACACCTGCATACCCTGGCACCATTCCCAGGGAAGCAAAGTGTGTGTCCTGGATGTGGGAGTGGTGTTCTGGACTGGTTGTGTTGTGTGTTACAGGTCCTGTGGTCACGAAGCATGGTATAGAACATAACCTGCCAGTGCGATGTGCATATCTGACCCTGAAGTAGGTGGCTGCAAATGCATATATATGCTATCCCCCACCTGACAGGTAGTACTAGATGTACATACCTCTGTAGAAATAAAGATGTCAGCACCCGATAAATACTGCAGGTGCAGAACAGATGCCCAGTAATTTGGATAGCGCGCTCTGCTAATGCGTCCCCCTCAAGTGCCATAATATAGTTAGGTAGGAGTTTGAACCATGCAAATGCTCAGTGTGTGTGTGTGTGTGTGTGTGCGTGTGTGTGTGTGTGTGTGTGTGTGTGAGTGAGCGGGGTTGCTGTGTGTGCAAGTCTATGTGAGGGAAATGTCCCTTTTGGCAACTGGGAAAACACTCTACAGGATGCACATTTCCCTATCTAAGCACTGATGATGTCAGCACCCTATAAGTACAGCTGGAGAAAGGACACCTCCCAATAATCTGAATAGTGCACTCTGCTAATGCATTTCTCTCAAGTGTCATAACATAGTTCGGTAGGGGTTTGAAACCTGCAAATAGCAAGTGTGTGTGTTTGGATGAGGGGAGTTTGTGTATGTGCATTTCTGTATGACAGACATGTGCTTTTTGGCAATCAGGAGAACACACTACATGATGCGCATTACCCTTTCCAAATACTGATGATGTCAGCACCCTATAAGTACAGCTGGAGAAGGGACACCTCCCAGTAATCCGAATAGCGCACTCTGCTAATGCGTCTCTCTCAAGTGTCATAACATAGTTAGGTAGGGGTTCGAAACCTGCAAGTGTGTGTGTTTGGATGAGGGGAGTTTGTGTGTGTGCAATTCTGTATAAAAAACATGTGCTTTTTGGCAATCAGGAGATCACTCTACATGATGCACATTACCCTTTCCAAACACTGATGATGTCAGCACCCTATAAGTACAGCCGGAGAAGAGGAACTTCCTAGTAATCCGAATAGTACGCTTCGCTAATGTATCTCTCTCACATGTCGTGACATAGTTAGGTAGGGGTATGAATCCTGCAAGTGTGTGTGTGTGTGTGTGTGTGTGTGTGTGTGGGGGTAGTAGGGTGTGTGTAATTGCAAGTGTGAGAGAACAGATCCTTTTGGCAAATACTACAATACACCATATGCTGTATACTCCCCCAGTAAACACAGGGGATGTCACCACACTATCAGTGCAGCCAAACAGGGCTACTTGGCCAGTAATGCCAATAGTGCGCTCCGCTACTGGGTCTATTACCACTGTCAGAGCACAGATAGGTATGTTTTGGAAACCCACAACTGCCACGTGTGGTTGTGTCACACAATGTGATCATGTGTGGGATGTTGTTCATAACAATGCATGCAATTGCCTAAACCAGCAATGGCAATGCACACATGATGTATGTGTGTGACACATACACATATATACCTGTGACCTTCAGTAATTACCATGTCTGACACATGCCTCAAGTGGATAAATGGTATTCGCAATGCATAACAATATGACTGTGTCTTACTGTGCAGGGGCCGCACGCGGTATGTGTCTATACAGTGTGGGTTGTATATGGTATAATACCTACAACAGGGGATACACATCTGGTCTGGGCCATATAATCTACATGTAGTCGATGAACAGGTGCTGCATGTTCCCAAGTGTTGTGGGAGTGGTAACATGTTGTTCCACTGCAATTCAGTGACTACATGCTGGGAACCTTTCAGTTAGTGTGTTGTAGTTACAGTAATGCTCACGCACAATGTTTGGCTGGATGCAGTCCAGCCACATAAAGACATTTCTAGAGACTGTCATATTGCCAGTGTTGTTAGGGAGGATAGGCGGGTTTCCTGTGTATGGGTGGGTTGTGTGTGCCAGGCTATGAACCAGACAGCAGCCCAACACACTGTTATCTGCTCATGGATAGGCCCTGATGCTTTGTGCTGTGTCAACAACCTGGAGGTGTGTGTATCTGTGGTGCCTTGTGATACCACCCCCCCTGTCCATGTGTGTTACATGTGTAGGGGACGACAGGCATGGTATGAGGTATAACCTGGCAGTGATGGGTTCCACCTGTGAGCCGTGAATCAGGAATCTGGTACTGCACAGATATTGCAGTTCACCGTGCTGAGGACAGTGTCCAGTGCATGCATCTTGCGGTGTACACTGCTGGTGTTGTGTAGCATCACTGTTAGTGTCCTATCCTGTGTGATACCCGCGGAGGTGGCTATGTAATCCATGTCCTGCAGCAAAGGGCACTATGTGTGTATCAAGGGGCTTCGCCAATATACAATGGCCCATGGGTGTCACGTGCAAGCTGCCCCTCGCAAATCATTGTGGCTTCCCTAGCATGTAAGCACACGTTGACATCCAATGGCTACCCTATGAATGACATTGGAGATTGAGCAGAATGTAGACATAGAACACCCTTCATACATATTGTGGTAGCATACCTGGTGAGGGTATGATGGCAACCAAGATCAGGCTCATACTGGCCCATGCCACATGCTGAGAGATCCCTTCTATGTTCCCTATCATGTAGTCCAGGGAGGTATGTCTCAGGTCATCCATAGTGGCATGGACAATGACTGAGTCATATGTGTCCATGCCTCTGACTGACCTGTATGCATGTGTTTTGTGGTGGACCATAGTGCCCAAAAGGCATATCACTGTGACCTTCACCATGTACAGCCTGTTGAGTGGGACCCCACTGCAGCGGGCAAGACAGGTACCTGACACATCTGTAGCAGGTGTGTTGTGTAGCCCTACAGGCTGTGAGTGTGTGGCACACGGGATGTGTGTGCCATGTGTGGCATGTGCTCTGTTCCGACTTAACGTATGCCTGTGTGCCAGCTGCGGAGGTGTGTGATGCTCAGGCAGGATGCTATTCTGGGTCTCCAAGTATGCCCCAGTGTGTTCGGATTGCTGTCAGTGCGGGTCTATGTCAGACTGGTATTGTAGTCACTGTAGTATGTCATGCCACCTGACAGGGTATGGCAGTACTGGGTTCAGAGTGCTCAGTCCCCAGATTGGCTATGTGGTGGCATCCCACACATGTGTTGTACGTTCCTGGCCAGGGGAGAGGGTTGACTGCATACATGTGGCAGCTGTGACATTGCCACATGACTCATATAAACCACAACTGGACAATAGAGGTGATTCTCAGGTTACCTTTGCACATGCTACCATAGTAGTGTGATTGCCATGGTGATTACCAACACATAGAGCCAATAGGGAACAACATACTGAAGGTGAGTATGTGTGGGTGTACTGCTACTGATTTCATAGCACTGGAATATATGACTGCACACGTGGGTAAATGCCAGGTAAGTCATGTGCAATGTGTCACAAGCAATGTACATGCGAACAGGACAGACAGTGACGTTCTGTCATGTGGAAACTTGACATACATATAGTACACTATGCAGATGTCACTAGGAGTCCACAGAAGCTCTGTAACTCTGCATTGCAGGTGGAAGCAGTGTTCCAAGGAACCCCAAGCAAACAAGCATGCAAACAAAGCTACAGTAAGCAGGGCTGGAAGTAGTCCATTGTACAACAAAGAAGGGGTAACACTTACAGTAGGTAACAGTGCAAATATGTAGATACTATCAACATGTACCCAGGAATGCACAGCTCAGATGTCCATGGTAGAACTGATATTATGTCATAGTTAATTGTGATTTGTATTACATTGGTACTGCACACATATCAACATGCGCAAACATCCACATTGCATAGTCGTTGTGCGCAACATGCCACCATTACTGTACATGTCCATCATTGTGTATCACTACTTGCAGTAGCTTCTCCCCTGTGCTACCTATGTATGTGGCTATCTGTTGACATCCTTACAACCGGTATGCAATAATGTGCAACTGTTACACTATGTACTTACTATGGGTGTAGATAAAAATTCAGGACAGTCATACAGTTACTGCATCAGGCATGCTGGGATATACACACAGTCATATCAGCAAACTGTACTGTTACCAACATGATACTAGTAATACACTTCTATGTAGTCACCCTGTGCATCAGCAATGTGTTTACCTGTTCCTGCACTGATGTTGGAGATTGCAGGAGGTGGCACAGTTCCATCATATGCACAGGGTGTGAATTAGGTATGCCTGAGTCTGCCACTGATACCAGCAATTGACATGTGTGTGTATGTGTGTTGGTGAGGGACAGCAGTACAGGGTGGGGCACTGTTGGTGCAGTGTGTGCGTGTATGTAGTAGCCCTAGGTGTTGACATTTCACATGTGTGTATGCATGCACACAGTTCCACCTCATGGCTGCCATATATTGGAGTTTGTGGACAGCCACAGACTGCACCTGGCAGGTCATACAGATCAGTGTCTGTGGGCACGGACACGGTACTGTGCCTGGCAGGGGTGCTACGGGCTGTATCAGGTACTAAGCCAGACTGGGTACTGTCATCAGAAGTGGGAGTGTGTTGACTGGACACAGGTCCCTGTTGGGACTATCCAGAGCCACATGCACGTGGTCTCCTGGGGTGTTCCAATGACAGCACAGACCCAGCATTGCTGGGGCTGCTGCTGGCACTATGGGGGCGTCCGCGGGCCTGTTGTCATCCCTGATGACTGCCAGCTGCTGCTGTTGCTGGCATACAGCCACGTCGACGCTGCAACCGTCCACCATTGCCCTGGCTCATGGACATGTGGTTGTGGAACTGCTGTAATATGTCCCCACAACGTCTGTCTATGACATCGGTGAAATTACGGATAGCATCCGCGATGTCACGCATACTGTCAGTCATGGCTGTACGACATGCTCTCAGCTCCCTCAGACCCTGTCTGGTGTACCTTTCCATACGCGACTGTGCATGCATGACAGCCCGAAACATAGCTGAGGTTGACAGACCTCTTTGGGCACGTCTGCCAGAGGCAGTACGCCCACGGATGCTCCCACAAGAACCCATGGGCAACTGTCTGTGTGGTACCATCGCAGGACCCTGCCCATGGCTGCTGTGTTTGGCAAGCATGTGCCACAGATACCACATTACCCTGGTCAATGCCCACTGTATCCTGTCCATCACCTAGGGACAATGGTGACATAGGATGTACTGGAAGGATGACTGTGGGCAATGATGGGGTTGACAGCTGTGTACTGTCAATTGGCTGACCAATGATGGACCCTGACACACCTTCCTGTGCCATTACACAGATATCATCATTATCCATACCTGTGGCACCAGATTCAGGTTCCCTGCTGCAGGACACCAGAGCAGCACCAGAACCTGTGGGAGGAAGACAGGAAACACAGTTTACAATGTCTACACAATGTTACCAGTGATGCACTAATGCACACATGCACACGTGGACACAGGCACACATGCACACATGCACACATGCACACATGCACACGTGGACACAGGCACACATGCACACGTGGACACAGGCACACATGCACACATCCACACATGCACACGTGGACACAGGCACACATGCACACATGCACACATGCACACCCCGCAGTATACACACAGAGCACTACTGAGTTACACTAGTATTACTAGCACTATCAGGACTATTATAGGTATTGTGAAAACACACTCACCAGCATGGATGGGCTGCCTTGCTGTAACACCGGAGGGACCTGCAGAAATGAGGAGATTAATGTCAGTGGGCACAACTGTGCCATTGATACTGCGTATGATACAGTGCAGTAGTACACCACTTGCCTTTCACATGTCAGCTGCTGATATTGGCAATATTACACCTGCACAATTACATACTATGTTGACAGCTACATACCACGGACACACCTTACACATGCATAAACTAACAGTGTACAGAACAGTCAAGTGTACATATGGCATATTACCTGCATGCTCCATGTCATGTTGCTGTGTGGATCCAGCCTCCATCATAATGCAGGTGTGTTGCTGTTCCTGGGCTGGAGCCACAACACTTAGGAGTAGCCCCTCCAGTCTGGTGAGGGGGGGATGTGTGGCCACCCCACCTCCTGTGGCGACCTGTTGCCTGTGAATATCCGACGCACGCTGATGGACATTTCTGATTAAATCACTGCAGTGATGTCGTACCTACTCATATGTCCTATTATGAGTGCCAATGTCATTTCCCCTGCAGACAAGGTCTTGCCACAGTGCAGCCCTCTCCTGCTGATTCTGGCTGGTGCGGGAAAACAGTATGTCATAACCCTGCACCAGGCTCTGGTGTATCTCTTCATCTTCTGCAGCAGAGTAGGCAGTATTTCGCTGACGCGCCATGTCCCTGGAAGAGAACACAAACAGGATATCAGCAGACTATGTCAGCAATATATGGCACACATACTATACATGATACTCAACTGTAGTGATATACTACTACTCCCATATGTAGCACATGTGTGTCTCTTGGTGGATACACAAGTACATGGCCAGATATCAGTGCTCAGCCAACACCTGTGCAACAATACCTGCCACATTCCATACAACATAGTAGCATGCCCCATCGGTCAGCACACTGAGACAGGTCCAATGCACAACCTCACTCTGGGGGTTCATACCAAGGTACTGTATGTGGAACGCCATCCACTAGTGTGATCTGGACACAAATTACTCGGCCTGAATATACATATTCCACCACCACCACCACTAGCACAGTAGACTACATTGATATATATGTGATTAGACAGATATTCACTTGTTAGGACTGACATGGTATCCATGCAGCCCACTGGGCCAGTGGAAGCCACAACCCACAATGCTGACCCCTTTGCGAATGCTTCCCATGGACATCCCAAAGAATGCATGGAACATGCACACACATTTCTAACCCAGACCCTATGCACAAAGGTTAGGCATCCTGTCTGGTGGACCCCAGCCAAAGGCAGATTGTATAACGATAGAAGGAGGCTACTGCAGGACAGAGCAGATTCACATAAAGGGAAGGCATCTGTGGTCAGCACTGGTAATAAGCTACAGTCTCTCATAACAACATCCACGGCCTACTCTGGGAGGGAAATGGCCACGAACACTATAGATAACCACAGGGCCTTCTTCAGTTATGTTAGACATATGGACCAAACACCTCAGATATGCTCTGAGTTACTACACACCTACTTAACATTCACTGAACACACAGATATTGGCAACATTCTGGCAGACAGGTTCAGTGCACTTATTCCCCCCTCCTTCTCCCCCATGCTTAGAAATACTTATCACAGCTGAATGTAACCTCCCTATCATCTCAGATGTCCAGGTGAGGGCCGCCCTCAGCAAAGCAGAACACACAGCATCAATGTGATCTGATGGTATCTCTGGATGTGTGCTATGTGAACTCCAAGAGGACATACAACCGCATATAAGACTGATATTTAACCTTGGCCGTAATATGGGATATGTACCTGAACACTGGCATACAGCAACAGTGGTCCCACTCCACTAAGGAGGCACCTCTACTGACCCTGGGAACTACTGCCCCATAAGCTTAACCAGCCTGGTCTGCAAAGCTATGGAATGATTCCATATGGGATGCATATACAGCGATATTGGGTACCTACAGACACTTGATCCCACCCAGTTTGCCTTTGTGATGGGCTGATCCTGCCTTTTGAACCTGGTTGACCTTTCAAAACAGTCACTACAGCCATTGATGGGGGCAACGCAGTCCATACAGCCTTCCTGGACTTGCCTAAGGCCTTCAACACAGTACTCCACTCAGGCATCATAGACAAGCTCATTAGCTTACATGTTACTACATATGTCACATGATGGATGGCACACTGGTTGACATACAGAATCCATAATATCGATATTGCGGGAGCCATGTCAGACTCAATGTCAGTCACATGTGGTATCCCACAGGGCTCTGTCCTAGGACCCCTCTTGTTTAGCATTTACTTCTCAGATGTGAAAGCAAACATGTGCGGGTTGTGGATGACAAAGTTCCCAGATGACTGCGAACTAGGCGCCATAGTCGTTACACTAGCTGTCACACACATCCTACAGACAGGCCTCACTGAAATGGACAACTGGTGCCAGGATCATGGCCTAACACTGAATGACATGTAATGTATAGTCATCCCCTTTGGGTGAAACTACGTGCACACAACTTATCACATAGACATACCTATAGATACAGACCTATGACACATATGGAGGATTCACAGTATGTAGACTATTAACTTGTTACTTTACATTACCTGTGTTTGTCACAGCTGGTTGTGTTACCGTTACTACAGCTTCCTGCTGCTGCTAGCCCAGCTTGGTACTGACACTGCTGACAGCTTCAACTTAGTTTGTGTAACGTGTTTTTGTTTGTGTTCTTATTTTCTTTTTTCTTTTTTTTTTCTTTCTCTCTCTCTCTCTCTCTTTCTCTCTGTCTGACTCCAGATGGTGCAATGAAAGTATTGCATGTGTGGAGTGTGAGCACAAGATGCTTTTGTAGGTATCTGCATAAGTCCATGTGATGGTCTCTGCACCAATTGTAAGCCAGCATTTGCTAATTGCATGCAGCCAGTTGTGTACTGATTGCAGTTCTCACTGTGATTTCAGGACAGTGCTATAAAAGGGTATTTGAGATAGGTGTTGCCCTTTCAGAGTGTAAGGGCGAGGGCCATGCTGGTATGCTGTGGACACTGTTCTGTGAGTGTAAAGGTTAGTATCTCTCTCATGATTCAGGCTGTGTTGTAGATTCACATTTCTCCATTCCTCTCTCCTGTTTCCTGTACTAAGTGTGTATGCACACTGACACCTACAACTATAAATATATATATATATATATATATATATATATATATATATATATATGTAAATATACATACATTTATATATGTGCATTAACTGACATTATTACCTACTAGCTACCAACTAGCATGGCTGTTTCTGTTCACACACTACTATTATAGAAATCCACTAGATTTGACAGTAAATATACATGACATGCTTTGTGTACTACACATCCTATATTCCCTTTACATTCATTCCTACTATTACATGATATATTTATTTTAGCACAATGTTATTGTATAACAGTCATGGCTTAGTGGTAGGTCATGCAGACTACTGTTTCCAAGGTCCTGGGTTCGGGACTGACAGTGGAATTTTATTTTGCTTTTGAACTGACTACAGGACCTGTCAATCAGAGTGACTAAGGCACTTTTAAGCAGTTGTAACCGGGTTAGCGCTGGTTTGCGTGGAGCTCCCGCATGCGCACTGGCATTCAGCTCTGCACACACCCGCTTACAACCGCTTAACAGTGCTTACTCTGGCGCACACCTGTGCTATTTTCTTTGAAAGAAATGAAAATGGGGAGACAGGAAAGTGGTGAAAAAGGGGTCACAAAGAGGGTAAGACAGTAGGGAAACAAGCTTTGGTTTTGCAGGAGGGATGTAGGTAAGGCCCATAGCTGCCCATTTCTTCATCAGCAACAGCTGTGCATATGTTTGTAATTTGGTGTGACATTTGAAACCTTCCACCCCTGAGAGAGGTGTCAGGACAACAATAATACTTGTTGTACAGCCAATTGTAATTGATAGTTTCCATGTCCAGCAGACATGTGTGCGGAATGGGCAGCTATGTATGGGGCATAATTTTTTTGTGGGTACAGAGTGGCCTTTTTTTTTTAGATGAGAGTGGTATGTCAGGTAAAGGAAGTCGGTATAGCTGGGGAGGTAGGTTGGGTAGGTCAACAGACAAAACAAACAAGATGCATACAGGGGAGGTGTATGACACGTGTGGGGGGGGTTACGCAATTGACGGGGATGGATGTTTGGATATCCAGAGCCCATGAGCCCACAGATGGCAACAGTGGAACTGATATCCCCACCCATGGGCAGTTGCCACTGTTCCTTCACTGCCCAGGATGGGGCTGTGCTGGGGGCTGTGTAGGCCGGGCAACAGGCATGCCCGTAAGTTGTGCCACCTGTGCCTCAAGCTGGCGTAGGGGCCCAAGAACAGAGTCACGGATCTCCCTACGCACCACAGTCCGGACGCTATGGAGGGTGAGTGGTGGTTCTCCTCCAGCCACACTTGCAGAGGGGAGACGGGCCCCATCCCCTGCAGTGCTTCCACCCGCAGGTGGCACAGGGCCACCGGAGGAGGGTCCAGACTGGGCACTAGTGCCAGGTGCACTTGCCAGCTGAGGTGGGAGAGGTGGGTCCACTGAAACCCGCCTTCCCTGTCGTCCTATGTTTTGCATTATGTCATGACAGTTTGGGTTAGTAACATACAATACCATTCGCAATTAGTTGTAACAGCATGCATTAGTATTCCCATTAACCACACACCCAGATATTCACACCATTGAACAGCGAGCATAACACATGCATAATTTGAACAGCAATACACAGTCCAACAACATGCAGAGTTGATTGATGGCAACAGGCCATCAGGTTTGGATGTATGAACAGGGCAGATGCATCAACATACATGCAAATATTTATGACCCAACAGGACATACCAATTTCACGTGGAATGGATTGTATGTGGTTATACGGTGGGGTGAAGAAAATATTATTAACACCTTCGAATACCAATACATATGCTGTACATTTCTAATAGCTGCAGATATATACACGCTACTGTTCTAACTACAGTTTCCTATATGATAACTACTTCAGTTTGTTGATAGGACTGTTACTGCTACATCAATATACATTTTATTGTTATTCATACACATTCATATCTGGCTTTGTTTAGCTACATCATCCTGCTACATTTGCTTTATATAGCTATAGACAACTGTGGATGTTTGGTATTTCAGACAATCATACTATCTGCATATTGCAGACTGAGAGCAACATATCCAGGTTTTGGGATACACATTCCAGCTGCAGCAACACTTTGAACACATTTCGCAGTTTGGTTCTGCTTGTCACATTCATTTCATTCTGTACTGACTGTAGTATACTTTATTCACGGGTTATTACTACTTTATTGGTGGATTCATAACTCTTTCTCACACTCTCTCACTTGTTTTCATTTTACTATTCAGGATGGTACTTACTTCTAGGCTTTATTGACATGTTTTACCTGTAGTTATTACAATCCTTTCCAGCAGTCTCACTTCTGTCATGTTTCAGTATTTCAACAGGGATATATTTTACACATGTGATTTGCTCATCTTCTGCAGCTGTACTTTTCAGCCTGCTGCAGGTTGTGTACTATTATACTACAGGTGGGGCATCTTTATTTCAGACTTTATTTCAGACATTTTCATTTTTCTGTTTGGATTACAGACTGCAACACACTTTTGTAATCAAGCAATACTTGCAAACACTCTTACACTGTTACTTGCACATTTTATTACTTAGTGACTACACTGCACTCTTTTGCTAACTGTCATACTTTTATATTTTTTTACAGCTACTGGGAGAGGATTACTGACCTGCCTGGTGGCGCAACCGCACCAGCCTATCGCCATAGGCTCTGTGGTTCGCAGAATGGACACCTGCAGCTGTAATATCAATGAAGTAATATTGGAATACACATCTCCATAATATCAGCTAATTTAATTTCTTACATACATAATTAAATGTAACTTACTCAGTAGTGGGGCGTTGGGCATTTGCCGGGCCTCCTGGATCCAAAGGTTCAATTGGTCCTGCTTACGTCTTTTCAGGTCCACATGGTGGTGACGGACCTGCTCACCAGTCCTTGGAATCCCTGTGGCACTGGTGAGATCATGGGTTCATGGGTTAGTACTAAGCTAACTGCTCTTGTGAGCCATTTTAAGCCTAGCCAATTATTCCTTGTGAGACTCAAACCCTGCACCTTGTGTTTGTAAGGCAAACACCTTAACCATTAGGCCACCCTCATGAGCCAACCGGTCCCACACCTCAGCCCTATATGCTCCCCACAGGACCTGGCCCTGCATGAGTTGGGCCTCATGATTGTGGACTAGGAGCCAGACCATATATCTGGACTCCTCAACGCCCCACCTCTGTGCTCGAAAGCAACTACTCTCACCTACTCCTGACATTCTGGCTGCAAGTTAGTTCTACAATCGTTTATGCTGTGTATTCCCACCTATGGGGCTTATATATGCCGTTTTTCCCACACTTATCTGTGATTGGCCATTTTGGAATTGTATCAACTTCACAAAACCTGCTTTGTCATGCTCCACTTTCTATTCATTCCTATATATTTGCTATTACTGCATTTCTAAGTACAGCTGTCATGGCTTAGTGGTTCAGTACCTTGACTATGGTGCATGGTATCCTGGGTTTGAACCTGGCCACTACTTTTTATATTTTATGAATGTCTAGACAGGCTAGGGGGTGTGTCTGTGTAAAGGCAGTTTTGTTACAGCTTGCTCAACGTTGCCCGTCGGTTAGCTTGTTGGCGCGGCACGCTTCATTTGCTGTCAGCACGCATATTACGCTCAGCTCAGCTAGGGGCACACAGTTTCAGCATGTTAAACCATTGCTCACCTACGGGCACTCATTTTACTCCTGTTAAACCACTGCTCACCTACGGGCAGATGCACTCACCTTGTTAAACTGCAGCTCAGCTATAGGCACATCTGGCATTTTTTCTTATTTTTTATCTCACATTTCTTCAAAATAAATGGCCTATTTCATTACATTTTACATAAAATATAATTTTATATGTGTACATATATGTCAGGGACTTGTTTCATGCTTATTTTACTAAAAAGCAAATTTGATGTTTTGGGGGCTCGAACCATGACTGCCTGCTCTTCAGCCTATGTTTCTACAGCTACGCTATTGCTTTTTGTCTTACTTTGCATAGTTAGTTCTTATATGCTTTTCCACTTACTGCTAACTGTGGCTGAGCAATGGGCACGCCCGCGCAAACGAGCGCACTCACGGGCAAACATCTTTCCAATTTAGAAATAAAAATAGAACATGTTCATTTATATATTTTATGTTCCTAGTCTGTGGAGGCATGTGTTGTGTTGTGTTTATTCACATTTCCATGGACTCTGTCGTGGGTGTTTACTTTGGGCACTTTTACTCTTCTGGGGGCGTGTCCGCTTGCAGGGCTCGGCCTACGGACACGCCCCTACTGTCTTCCATTGACCGTGTTAGCCTTAGGTGTGATTCAGCATGCCCTCATGCATATGCATGACATGCTGATGTCACACTGTTTAATTGCAGCCTCCATGTAAGCCTTGTATCTCTTACACGGAGGCTTTGTGAATCCTGCCCTATGTTTTTGCAGGGGGGCAAGCCAGGTGGGCTGGGTTGCAGTAAACAGTGTAGAAGCCCCCTGTAGCCCCCACACCCCCTGCTAAATAAATATACCAACTCTGAGATTGCACTACAGTGAGTAAAACAGTAAATTTCCCATTCCGATCTCATGGTCTTGACAACTTGCAGTTTGATGTTTTGAACTTTGAAATTCTGAAGAGAATACACACACACACACACACACACACACACACACACACACACACACACACACACACACATACATATATATGTGCACACACATATATATATATATATATATATATATATATATACATATATATATATATATACATATACATATATATATATATATATATATATATATATATATATATATATACAGATATACAAATATATGGATAGATTTTATATATATATATATATATATATATATATATATATATATATATATATATATATATATACACATACAGTTGCCTGTCTGTTGTAGAAAATTCTGTATTTTCATTTGTTTTATAAATAATGTCATGTTTTTATTTTCCTTTACTAATACAAGTCTGTAACAATATATGGCCAACTTTCTATTCTTTAACTTTGGATAACTATATTTTACTGATGCAGAGATGTCTTGTGACATTATTTTTTCTATCTTTTCTTGTTATGCTGCTCATATACTGATTTGTTGATGTACAACACAATCACTCTTCAACAAAACTGCCTCCTTGATAATGACAAAAGTACTACTTATGCTCTGGGCTCTGTAAGGCTTAGAAATTACTCATTATACTTTAGCAGGAAGTAGGGTTGCCACCTATCTGTTTCTTTTCTGGACTATCCAGAAATCAAATTGATTCTCTGGTAGTCTGGAAAATACTGTACGAACTCCAGTGTTCTGTTTCAAAAAAGGAAACAGACCATTAGAGTTTGTTAAATCAGCTGATTTACTATGCTTTTTTACAGAAAAGCATAGCAAATCGGCTGAAAGCAGGCATCAAGAATGGAAAAAGAGGGCATTCCAGTCAGCTGATGTCATAGTGATATCACAAAATGGATGGAATATGGATGGGAGAGGGAGTGGGAATGGGTGGGGTTATGGGTGATGTGAAGGGTGTGGCCTTAATCTAGTTTTACCCACATTGAAGGGTGTCAACCCTTGCAGGAAACTGCATCTTTGATGGTTGCAGCCATCAGTGAATTGAGGCAAGCAGCGACCAGTTCCTTTTCCACTAACGGAACCTGTGATATGTCTGGCAGTAAGTGTAGTGGACTAAAGTTCTACATTACAATGCTAAGACACATTGAATATTTCAGTCTTCATTTTCCTCCTATATGATCTTGAGCAAGTCACTTAACCAGGCAGTGTTTTGGGGCTTTTGGGAATTTGGGTGGTTATGTTGTTTTAAAGTAAGCCCCAATTGGACTCTGCAGAAGTGGGTGTGGCCTGCATAACTGATATGACTAATTTTTGGGATGTCATATGCAAAGGATGCATGATTGCGTGTCATGCAGATTTGCCAGTGACATCATGCATACATACATTAGGGTTAGGGTGAGGGCTAACCGTAACCTTAATGTCGTTGGCGGCTTAAGGACATTAGGGTTAGGGTAAGGACTAACTTGACATCAGGGCTGAGACCAGATAGAACTTAAATTAAGTGTAGAGTTACTTCATAAAATGCCTAAACTGTCCATTCTATAGTTGATTTCATAAAGCGTCTTTGCATCAATTTGGTATAGAGCCTTTACGGGGTCTTCCAAAGAGTAACATAGTAGCCTTTTATAGAACACAGTTTAACTTTCACTGGGGTAAAGGATCATGCCTACATTTATTTTACTATGCAGAAGGTGGTTTGAACACCAGTAAATTTACTCCTTCTAAGATATACACCTCAGATGGTGCAGTGGGACAGCAGTTAGCATTGTCACCTCACAGCAAGAGGTTCTCCAAAAAAAAAAAACCTAAATTAATACTATTTACCCTTTTTTACTGTGGTTAAACTGTAAACCAAACAGAATTACTTGGTGTTACTACTGATTGGCTACTGAAATCTAACTACTGTCATTAAAAATTATGTAACTGATGCATCTAGAGAACACATTGCTTCCACACTAATTCTGCCATCCCTGCACTATGCTGCTCCAAATTTTACTAATATTCAAGCCTCATTGCTATTAAAACTATAAAATTGCCACAATGACTGTCAGCCAGCACTATAGACACTACCACTGTCTAGTCCTCAAGGAAATTAATATGGCCACCACTGACATATAACTTAACTCTAATTACAATTACAATGGTGCACAATCTTATTTAAAAGCCTGAAAACTACCTAGCTCTAAACAACATCATACAACAGTATGTCCTAAAAATTGCTCTATGTTCTCAAAAGAAATCTCATCTTAGTACATTTAAACCTTTAATTGCTGCAGGACACTCATACTTAAATAGAATTGCCAACTATGACAAGATGTCCCTTTAACTGTTAAAACTATTCCAAATGTCAGTGCATTCAAATCACAACTCAGGCTCTGTTTCTTTATCATTTCTCTTCAGCATTATTGTATTGTAGTACACCCCTGGGCTAATGTGCCAAATACCCAATGAATAATCATGAGGCTGGTAAAAACATCACCATCAATATTCATTCTTTATTCATACACGTCGCTGGGTGTTGGGTGGCTGGCAGCATTTAGGCCGGACTTTCTACTGAGCATCTAGAGGGTTAGTGTAGTAAAACATAACTATTTGGGCTAGACTCTCAATGGTTTCCTGGACTGTATGTGTAGCAACTTTATATGAACCTACTGTATACCCCTATCCCTTTATTCCTTTTTTCAGTACACATTACAAATGTCACAGTACTGTTTCTATGTTACGCTTCTTCAGCCTGCTATTAGCTGTGGTGTTTGTGGGTTTTAATAAGTGTGCAAAGAGGTTCATAGTTTTTCACTGTATATAAATCTTTTCTGTAATATTTTTTCCCAATCATTATTGCAATGGTCATGTGTTTAATGTACCAACTATTCCCTTTCTGCAATGGCTTTTCCTATTACATTCTATTCCATTTTCAGCCCACTTCCCACAGTTGACTATACCATATTACATTATCTATGATACTTTCTTGCACAAGTACTCTTTTATATTTGTTTGTCATAAATGTATGTTTTGCCAAGCAGTTCTGTAATCAACTCGTGTGAAATTTACTTATTTATTGACATTTGATTACTGGGAAAGTCTGACTGGGTAGAAGCCCATTCTCATCAGAAGCCTGGGGAGAAAAGCTTCAAATTATTATAAAACATTTTAAGAACAATAATTTTACAGTCTTCAAAAATAAATCAAAAACATCTGCAGTTTGAATAATTATAACAAATTAGACATAATATAAAAACATTGGCTAAGAATCAATGCAAGTTATATGACAATCATTTCATATTAGAGAAATTTTAGACAGCTTTTAGAGAAATAAAAGGTAATGAAAAGCAGGCTTGTGGTATATTTAGAGAAAGTCAGGGAAGATAATTGGATAGTAGCAAGGATGCAAGTGAAGAAGGGAGAGTAAGGACATATAAGGAATGAAAAGGTACTTGTTCACATTTAGAGATATAGTTTATCCTGGTTTTGAGCAAGAAAAGAGCCAGAAATCATCTAGGAAGTCTTTCAGCGTGCATTTGAAAGATGGGTGGGATGGTATACACCTGGTGGATATGAAATGATGTGCATAGTTACTTTAGCAATGCTTACTGCTATTAATGAAGGCATATACAATGATGTGCATAGCTACTTTAGCAATGATTACTGCTATTAAAGAGGGCACTGTTCACCCACTAATATGTCACTCAACCCCTGGCAAATGTCACAATTGTCAAATTATAAAATGTCTATGTTTTTATAGCCCATTACATAGGTTCATAGGTTCATAGGTTCATACTAGGCTATCTGCCCTAGGGCATTTGTAAGCCTAGCCAGAGTGTGTTTGGCTTTCGCCACCCAATTAAATGAATTTTACTATGCCCTTTTTCGAGGTTTACTTTACTGTGCCTCTGTCTAACAGTGAAATAGAAGTGATACACAGGGTAAACCTACGATCTCCCATCCACTCATCAAGATTCCTCTTGAAGAGAGTCAGTGAGGGTCTCTGTCTAACTTGGGCTGGGATTTTATTCCAGAGCGAAGGGAGCCTCTGGGTTATGAATCTGTCCCTCCAGCATGTCCTATTTATTTCTGTGCTGAGGTTCAAGTCCCTCGAGCGCGTAGCTCGATGGGATTTGGATTATCTGAGGTGCAGCATGTCCATTAATTCTGGGTTGGACATGTCTTTATACATCAGGCACAGATTGCCTCTAAGCAGGCGGTATGCAACCGAGTAGAGCTGGAGTTTCTTTAACCGGGCAGCATATGGCATCTGTTTGAGCCCTTTGATCCTCTTGGTGAGGTACTTTTGGGGTCTTTCCAGTTGCTGCACGTGTCTGGTAAGGTACATCCCAAAATGGGCATTGCACTCAATTATGGGCCTAATGAGGGATGAGTAAAGAGGCACAATGACCTCCCCTGATCTAGATGTGAATCCCTTCATGATTAGGTGGGCTATATAGAATGTTTTTCTAACCACTTTGGCCACGTGGTTGTCAAATGAGAGATTGCTATCAACTTGGGTCCCCAGGTCCCTAATTACTTCTTCCATACTTAATGGATTACCACCTATGTGGTAATTTGTGGGCACTTTGTTTTTGCCAAAGGGGATGACTATACACTTTTTGGTGTTTAGCTTGAGGCCATGGCTCTGGCACCAGTTGTCTGTTTCTATGAGACCCTTTTGGAGGATGCTTGTGTCAGCTGGAGAGTTGATTATGGCGCCCAGTTTGCAGTCATCTGCGAACTTGGTCAGCCACAGTCCTTCTGTGTTGGCCTGTACCTCCGAGAAATATATACCGAACAAGAGAGGTCCCAGGACTGAGCCTTGTGGGATGCCAATTGTAACTGGTTTGGAGTCTGACATGGCTCCAGCAATTCTAACCATGTGGGTTCTGTCCATGAGCCAGTTTGCAACCCATCTAGTGACATAGGGGTTTATATTTAAGCTGGATAGCTTATCTATGATGCCCGAGTGGGGTATTGTATCGAAGGCTTTTGCGAGGCCTAGGTAGGCTGTGTGGACCACCTTCCCCTCGTCAATGGCCTTGGTGACTGTTTCAAAAAAATGACCAGGTTTAAGAGGCAGGATCTGCCCTTAACAAAGCCAAACTGGGTAGGATCCAGTGTCTGTAGGTCGCCAGTATCTTTATTTATGAGTTCCATGATGATCCTTTCCATAGCTTTGCAGACCAAGCTAGTCAGGCTTATGGGACGATAGTTTCCAGGATCCGTTGAGGCACCACCTTTGTGGAGAGGGACCACTGTTGCTGTACGCCACTCTTTGGGTACAGATCCTGTAGTAAGGCTGAGATTGAACAGTAGCTTTATGTTTGGGTTCAGTTCATCTTGGAGTTCATGTAGGATGCAGCCCGGGACACCGTCTGGTCCCATTTATGCTGTGTTTTTTGCTTTGGAGAGGGCAATTTTTACCTGAGCATCTGAGATGTCAGGGGGGCAGCACTCTGCTGGAATAGATATTTGCTCTTTTGGTGGGGAGGGGGGGGTTTGCACTGAACCTGTTGGCCAGGATGTTGGCAATGTCTGTGGGTTCAGTGTATTTTTTGTCATTTTGGACTAATTCTGAGCATATCTGGGAATTCCCACCCAGGTTCCTAACATAACTAAAGAAAGCTTTGTGATTATCTTTAGTGTCCTGTGAAATTTGTCTCTCGAAGCTGGCCTTAGATGATTTTATGAGTGCCCGTAGTTTTTTGCTAATACTGATCAGAGATGCCTTCCCTTTTTGGGATTTTGCTCTATCGTGTAGTAACTTCCTTCTTCTATTGTATAGTTTGTTTATGGCTGGGGTCCATTAGACAGGATGCCTGCCTTTGGGGGACTGGGTCTTAGTTTTATTTGGGATTGCATGATCCATGCATTCCTGAAGGTGTTCATAGAATGCGTTTATAAAGGATTCTGTGGCCTGGGCCGTATTTTCCACAGGCCCGGGGGCTTTGAAGGATTCCACCTCGGTTTTGAGTAGTGTGAAGTTTGCTTTAGAGAAGTTTTTCACTGTGGTTTGCTGGGGGGGGGGGGGTCGGGATGTGGATATCCATTGAGATTAATTTATGGTCTGATCTTACCAGTGAGGGATACACTTCTGGTCTGGAGCATAGAGTCCCCATGTTGGTGATGATCAGGTCCAGTATATTTTCCTCTCTTGTGGGAGTGGTAACAAGTTGTTCCATAGAATTTGAGTTTATAAATTCTAGGAACCTTTGGGCTAGGGTGTTGGAGCTAGAGTAATGCTCCCAGTCTATGTTTGGGTAGTTGAAGTTGCCCAATATAATGGTGTTTGGAGAGACCTTCATATTTTCCAGTGTTCTCAGGAAGGCCGAGTGGGGTTCCTGGGTTTGGGAAGGTGATCTGTAGCAGGCTATAAACTGGAAGGCAGTTTTACCCACTGTTAGTTGCACATGGATAGTCTCTGATGCTTTGTGCTGTGACACCAACCTGGAGGTGTGGATATCTTTGATGAATATTGATACTCCCCCTCCTTTTGTGGTTCGGTCCAAGTTTTGGGGCCGAAAAGCATGGTATGAGGTATAACCTGGTAGTGCTGGGGTGCTCTCGACCAGGTTTCTGTTACTGCACAGATATCAATGTTTTCCATGCTAAGGAGAGTTTTGAGTGCATGCATCTTGGGTTTAGACTTCTGGCATTGAGTAGCATTACTCTTAGTTTCTTATCCCTTGTGATACCTATGGAGGTGGGTTTGTATTTTGAGCCTTGCCTAAAAAAGGCACTATGGGGGTGGTAAAAGCCTTTGCCAATATCCGAAAGCCCAGGGGTGACAGGTGCAAGCCATCCCTAGCAAAGCAGCGTGGCTTGTCGAGCATGTCATCCCAGGCTGACAGGCATTGGATCCCCTTTGAATGACACCAATGTTTAAGCCAATTGTTGAAATTGATCATTTTGTCTTCATATTGTGGCAACATTCTTGGTGAGGGTAAGATGCTACTCAAGGTCAGGGTCATACCGGCTTGGGCTACATGCTCAGAGAGCTCCTCTATGTCTCTTTTCATGTAGTCCAGGGAGGTACATCTCAGATCATTCACACCAGCATGGACTATGACTGAGTCATATTTGTACTTGGCTTGGAGTGACCTGAGTGCTTGTGTTATGTGGCGGATCCTAGCGCCCGACAGGCAGGCTCATCGTGACCTTCTCCTTGTTCAGCCTGGTGAGTGGGACGTCAGTGTGCCTGATGATAGAATCACCTATTACAAGTGTATCAGGTGTGTTGTTTAGCCTTAAGGGTTGTGACTGTTTGGCACACTGGCTTTGTGAACTATGTGTTACACGTGTTTTGTTTTTGGGTAGCAGTTGCTTGAGTGTCTGCTTTGGAGGTCTCTGCTGCTTAGGCAGATTTTTATTTAGAGCCTCAGAGTATGTTTTTGTGCGTTTATGTGTTTGGTTTGCTGTCGTGGTAGTTCTATGTGAGACTGAATTGTAGTGAGTGTGGATACCTTTTCCTCCTGACTGATCATGCCAGTACTGAGTTGAGAGAGCTGAGCCTCCAGTTTGGCTATATGGTTGCATCTCTCACATATGTTGGAACTTGTTGGGAGGAGGAGAGGGTTGTCTGTGTACATGAGGCAGTTGTAACATTGCCTCAAGATTCCCAGATTCACCAGCTGGACTGGAGAGGATACTGCCAACTGACCTTTGGACATGCTAGAATAGTACAGGGAACTCTTTTAAAATTAAAAAAAAGGGCCAACGGGGAGTAAGGTACTCAAGGGGAGTTTGTGAGGGTGTAGTGCTTTTAATTTTTTAGTGTTGATTTATATAATTGCTTTAGTTAGCAAGTGCCAGGCTTTAGAGTAGGAATAGGGTGTTTATTATGAGAACTAGAGCAGTTCTAAGGGAAAAAGTGAAGAGCAGACTTTGAGGAGCCGAGAATGGTTTAAACCCAATTAAGTGGCACTGCCCGATGCTGCGCTATGTGCAAAATCGCGCAAAGCCGTGCTAAAGCGGTTTTTATACAGGGGGACTTGAAAGAGCTAGAAATTGGCCCAAAACGGCCAATAGACTACCAGATTCTTGTGCTGGGAACACTCCTCCAGGGATAGATAGGCTGCTCTAAGCTCCCCACTCCCATTGGTGTACAAAGAAGCCTCCTTTTACCCAAGAAAGGAAATGGGCAACACAGGAACTTTCCAAAAGTCCAGAATACAGCAAAGCCTGTATTTGGACTACTCTAGGTCAGGAAAGGCGGGAAACAAGGATAATTTTTTTGTTTTTTTCTTTTTTTGCAAATAAACAGCAGGAAAATGCTATAAATATGTAACACAGGCTAGCGCACTTGAGTGTGTAGCCTCAACAGTTAAATGCAACAAACAGGACAAACTTTAAAAGTGCAGGTGCAAAAACAACTTTAAACAGTTTAAAACAGTTAAAGAAGCAGAAATACTTGTTATTTAGCTAGATCGGACAGTCACCCAGGTAGTAGCAGGAAAAAAGCACTTTTATCAGGTAAGCAGTCGCTCTTTTAGCCTCTCTGCTGCTAGCACCACTCTGCAGGACCACGAGGAGCTTGGTTGAGTAGTAACAAGCGCAAAAAAATGCGCCAAAGCGGGTTTTATACAGGGGGACTTGAAAGAGCTGGAAATTGGCACAAACCAGCCGATAGACTACTAGATTCTTGTGCTGGGAACACTCCACCAGGTATAGATAGGCTGCTCTAAGCTCCCCACTCCCACTGGTGAACAAAGAAGCCTCCTTTTATCCAAGAAAGGAAATGGGCAACACAGGAACTTTCCAAAAGTCCAGAATACAGCAAAGCCTGTATTTGGACTATTCTAGGTCAGAAAAGGTGGGAAACAAGGATAATTTTTTTGTTTTTTTCTTTTTTTGCAAATAAACAGCAGGAAAATGCAATAAATATGTAACACAGGCTAGCGCACTTGAGTGTGTAGCCTCAACAGGTAAATGCAACAAACAGGACAAACTTTAAAAGTGCAGGTGCAAAAACAACTTTAAACAGTTTAAAACAGTTAAAGAAGCAGAAATACTTGCTATTTAGCTAGATCGGACAGTCACCCAGGTAGTAGCAGGAAAAAAAACACTTTTATCAGGTAAGCAGTCGCTCTTTTAGCCTCTCTGCTGCTAGCACCACTCTGCAGGACCACGAGGAGCTTGGCTGATTTCTATTTGACATATCTTGACATGTGCTGCAAGTATTTTTTTATCTCAGTCAGCACAAGTTGAAGAAAATAAGATTGGACATAATTTGATGAATAATAGATGCCTGTCCATATTTTGCAAGTGCATTACTTTTTCAAATGAAATTTCTTTATATTGTATAACACAGCTGACATACTTTCTTCGAAAACATACATTAGCACTGCCACACATTAAGCATTTTCAGTAAAACAGTCTGGTTACCAATGTGAACAGAGGCAATGCTAATGTGACAAGGACAACATGGTTTTCAAATAAAGATGCTCCATTCACAATATGTCACACATATCTCTGCATTTTCCCTTGTACAAAGGTAAAAAAGGCACAGCACAAATTCAGGAATGTCTGCTTGTCATCTATTTTCTCACCTAACTCTGTAGTGTTAGGAAGCACGGTGTGTTGTTAATGCACTTAATATTTTTAAAAAGCATTGTAGTGTACTTTATTAGGCCCATTTTCTCCCATTGTTTTTCCCATATTGCACAGGAACTGCTTCCTCACCTTGACTCCTGTCTGTCATATACTTCAGCCACATCTCGGCTGCTCTTTGTGTTGTGCTTTCAGTCTTCCCCATTCAGTCACATGTCAATTGTTTTCTATATGCAGCACTGCTTGACATATTCACATATGTAATGCATGAATGCCTCAATCAAGGTCCCTAATGTTAATAAACTGATTAATGAAAAATGGACTGTTTGATTACCTTATGTCAGTGCTTCACTCTCTCTCTCTGCTTGGCAATTTAGCCAAACGCTGCCTCGTCCATACTCAGTGCTGGAATATGTGTGTAGTGGATGTGGAGCTGAAAATTACAAGTGGCCTATTTAGTGTTTCAATAGCATATGATTTCAGACTGAAGTGGAAATAGAAATGGAAAGGCCTATTTCATACATGTGTGCTTGGAACTTTAACCGCATCCCTCCCATTGTTTATTTACTTATTTACATGTGTTTACCAGGAAAGTCTGACTGGAATTAAAACCCCTTTTCAATGGATACACATGAAGAAAAGCTCCATGGTGTTTTATATATATATATATATATATATATATATATATATATATATATATATATTTATATATATATATATATATATATATATATAATATATATATATATATATATATATGTATATATATATATATATACATATATACAAAGTTATTATGACAATATGCAAAATTCTATTAAAGCATTAAAGCAAAAGCATGTATAGATTTATAACAGAGATGTCTCAGGATTTAAACAATGAATTTACTATACACATACATTAAAGTGAATCTTTTATGCCAAATCAATAGGCAGTTTTGGTGGTTGCAGTGTACAGTACAAACACATAGAAGAGATTTTTTTACATGAAGAAGTTTCTTAACTGCAGATTGGGAGGTGAACTGTCAGTAGTTGTATATGCCCATGGGCACACACACACACACACACACACACGTTTCTTTTCATACATGTAAGATGTGTGTTACACACGTGTATTATATATATATATATATATATATATATATATATATATATATATATATATATATATATATATATATATATCGAGAGAGAAAGACAGAGAGAGTTTAAGTACCTCTGATTTCATTTTCTTAATGTTTTAATAAAAGCACACAAAGCATATGTATGCTAAAGTAAATTCAGCTGTAAATCATGGTTGCCATCAATGATTACATTTTTTTTGTTGACTACAAAATGCTCATGCACTCCACCTGTGAAGGACTTACTGAAAGTCAATGGAAGATGTCTTTTCCCATGGATCTGTTCACCAGATATGCTTCCTCCTCTGGAAAGGTCTCACAAGGAAGCATAAAATACCTTCTTATTAACAGTATCAGTGCACCTAGTTGATAGGGTTGCCACCTGTCTCAATTCCTACATAGAAGTCCTGATTTGGACAAATAAAATATTTTCTGACTTTTCTCTAAATTTCACAGACATCTTTGACAGTACATTTAAGTCATCTTAATATATAAAGTGGTATAAATAACTAACATTTAAAGTTTAAAGCTTAGCCTTTCAATACTGTGATATTGTTTATGTAAATGTGTCAGAAGAGGTGATAACTACCTTTAGAGAAAGGGTGACCTGTACATCAGTACCCTGACTGGAGAAAGAACGTTCTCCAGTAGGTTCTTAATCTACAGGTAATGCCCTTTGAAAAACAAGTCTGCCACTTTGCTGCAGCATATTATGCTGCCATGGAGCTCAGACCAAAAGTATCCTAATGTCTGCCATTATTTTACACTTGCTAAGCAATGTTTTTGCTGTTTAGTGAATGTAAAAAAAATAGAAAAGTGTGTGTGTTTATGTCTGTGTGTGTGAGTGTGTTTGTACATAGTGAGAACAAGATTGCTTGAGCCATTATTTTACACTCACAGTGCTTTTGCTGTTTAGCAAAAGTAAATGTAAAAGCAACATAAAAAAAGAAAGAAAACTGTGTCCGTGTGTGTGTTTGTGTATGTGTGTTTATGTTTCTGTCTGCATGTGTGAGCATATACAACCTGGCATGCATGAAGGTGGAAATGTGTGTATATGTGTATGTGAATGGTATGAGCAATTGAGCAGTGACAGCAGTAGCGGTTAAAAGGTTTATATACCGCTCGACCTTTTAGCTCAAGGTATATGGATAAAGCCTAATGTAAAGGGGGAACAAAAGCTTAAAAACAGGAAAAATTACAACATTGCTTGAATAACAGGATTTGTGTTAACATGCATTTTCTGAACCACAACTGTGTTTCTGTGTGTGTGTGTGTGTGTGTGTGTGTGTGTGTGTGTGTGTGTGTGTGTGTGTGTGTGTGTGTGTGTGTGTGTGTGTGTGTGCGTGCGCGCGCGTGTGTGTGTGTTTGAGAACAAGAGAGAGAGAGAGAGAGAGAAAGCTAGATCAATCGACCAGTGGAAACAGCAGTTAACAGGTTTGCATACCTCTTGACATCTTAGCTCAAGAAATCTGGATAAAGCCTAAATTAAAGTGGGTACAAAGGCTCAAAATAGAAACAGATTTTAAATATTGCTCTTATAAAATTTCACAGTTGTTTAAATAGGAAGATTTGTTTTAACATGCATTTTCTGATTGAAATAAAGTCTGAAACTCAAATATTTGTCATTATTTAATGATTAGTCCCTAATGTCTGGCAACAAACCACATATTTTAGGAGTAAGGGTTTGAAAAATGAAGTAAATGTCTGGGTATTTTTTTTGAAAATGTTACATTTTAGATGTAAAATACTTCCTCCAACACCATTTACATATATTACAGCAAGGTTGAAATATTAGATGAAGGAACTATTTTACATCAAAAATATGTAAACAAAATAATATAATAATAAAAATAAGTAAGTAAAACAAAACAATTTTATATACAACCTCTTTGCTAAGCACAATAATATCCTCCAGGGGTGTAGAGGTGCTCTGTTGCATTAGTCAAACAGTAACGCACACCCTGTTGGGCATTATTGCTTGCTTAAACCATTGAATGATCTAATTGCTTAGTTTTGCTATGTAAGACATGGCTACATTGGAAGCAGATGTGAATCAAAGTAAGTTTTGTTACTGTCTGCAATAAAGGCAGTGGAAAATAGATTCACACCTCTCTGTCTTTTTTGTAGCACCGGCTGAGCTCCTGATATCAGCAGGATTAATTACCCCTATGTCACAAGATGAGCTGCCATCTAGCTCACGGACAGAACCCACATGGTGAGAGTTGCGGGAGCTAGGTCCGACTCTAAACCGGTTACAAGTGGCATTCTCCAGGGCTCAGTCCTAGGACCCCTCCTGTTTGGCATATACTTTTTAGAGGTACAGGCAAGCACAGAAGGACTATGGCTGACCAAGTTTGCAGATGACTGCAAACTAGGGGCTATAATTGACTCTCTGGATGGCACAGACATCCTCACTGAGACTGATACCTGGTGTCAAAATCGTGGCCTCAAGCTAAATGCCAAAAAGTGCATAGTCATTCCCTTTGGAAAAAACAAAGTGCCCACAAACTACCACATAGGCTGTAGTCCCCTAAATACGGAAGATGTAATAAGGGATCTCGGGACCCAAGTAGATAGTAATCTCACCTTTGATAATCACATTGCCAAAGTGGTTAGAAAATCCTTCTACATGGCCCACCTAATCACAAAAGGGTTTGCATCCAGATCAAAAGAGGTCATTGTGCCCCTCTACTCATCACTCATCAGACCCATCATAGAGTACAATGCCCCATTTGGGATGTACCTTACAAGACACCTGCAACAGTTGGAAAGACCACAGAAGTACCTCACCAAGAGGATCACTGGCCTCAAACAGATGCCCTATGCAGCTCAACTGAAGAAACTCCAGCTGTACCTGGTTGCATACTGCCTACTCAGAGGTGATCTCTGTCTGACATACAAGGCCATGTCCAACCCAGAATTGATGGACATGCTCCACCTAAAGAAAACCTTATCCCCTCGAGCCACACTCTCTAAGGATCTAATCCTCACCACAACAATAAATAGGAAGTGCTGGAGGGATAGATTCCCATCCCAGAGACTCCCCATGCTTTGGAACAAGATTCCAATCTACATTAGGCAGAGCTCCTAGCTAACACTCTTCAAAAGAAACCTTGACGAGTAGATGGGAAACAAAAAGTTTATGCCGGGGATCACTTCAGTGGCTCTGCTGGACAGAGGCATTGGGAACTAATCTAAGGGGGCAGCAAAAGCCAACACATTCTGGCTAGGCTTATAAATGCCTTCATGCAGATAGCCTAGTTCCTACCTATGAACCTATGAACCCATATAAGATTGTCAGAAGTACCTGACAGGGTAAACTACAAACTTTTCTGTGTCTGTGGTATGTCATGCAGATGGAGACAAATTTCTCTGCAAGATATGTGAGAAGTTAAAAGATAAAAAAAAAAAAAAAAGGTTGGGCTTTGCCTTTCTTTAATTCCAAGGTGAGGAAATGAAAGCTTTAAAAAGTACAAGCAGATTTTTGCTACCTACACAATACTAGAACCATATTGTAGGGAGAAAAGTAGCCTAAGAGTTGAGTTAAACTGTAGGAAGTGGAGTTTTACTTTAACGCATTGTATATGTGTGTGACATAAAGTATCTAATCAATTGTCCAGCAGGGGGCAGAAGTGAAGATACAGCAATTAAAACCATAATGAGTAGCTGGGTATTAAGATTATTGGAAACTAGTCTTTACCACAAGCTGTGGAACAGTCATAGTCCATTAGAGTGTGTGCCAGGAGCACAAGAAGCACTTCTACTGAAGATTGCTCTGATTAAAAGTAATGGTATCAATATGTTTTTTTTTCCCTCAGATTCTGACTTTTCTACTGGGGCAAGCTTTCTGCACTGCAAGTCTGCAATTATGACTCCCATGGTGCTTTTCTCTCTGCATCATCTGATCTCAATATAATCAACTCCAAACTTCTCCTCAGAGCAAAGGCAGACCCCAACTACAGTAACCTCATTATAAGAAACAACATTTTGGCCAAGTACAAGCTTTAAGATACTTTACTATTTTGCTTCTGTTGAGATGGTAAGGATTATATGTGTAACAATCAGAAAATGAATAATTTTTTTCTGTAATCACTGCTGTTGTCTTGCATTTGTCTTAGATGAAATGTTAGTGATGAGCTATACAAATTGCAGTTGTTGCAGTACCTGTTTGGCCAGTTTAGTTCAGGCTGCTAATGAAAAGTACCCATGTATGCTTTAGGATGGCTTAAGTTATTCTGAACTTTGTTTTGTGGACTTCCCAAGTCAGCTGCAAATTATTTGTCTCATCATGGAATACAGGAAGTTATGTAAAAATTACTATTCCCAAGATGGGAACAACATATGTGCCAGTGGTTTTGCAGCTGGATCAATCTTTGTGATATTCTAGCATCATGACCACTGAGTGGTTAAGAAATGATAGGTCCTGTCTAGGTAACTTACTAAATTATGAAAGGGCTCAAGCTGCTTCTCAACAAGCTTATATCATCGCCATATAAGTATGAAAGTAGGTCTATATTACAACATCGAAAAGACTGGCATTTGAATGGCTTAAAAATCAAAAATGCCATACCTCAGAGTCACTTCTGTGGGGGTACTGTGCCCCCCACACCCCAACTAATTATATGTACCAACTCCGAGATCACACTGCAGTGAGGAAAGGGCAAATTTTCTGATCTTCACTGTACTGCGATCTCACAATAAACACATCGATGAATGGCATTTCCAATATTAAAGCCATTTGATCTTCAGGCTCTTGGATTTCATAATAGGAACCCATGAAAGTAATGAAATGTAAGTCCCAGTGAAGGTTTTAATACATTTAGTAAAAGACCAAAGCACTACACCTGCCATTAGGATAGCTGTAGTTGGTGTCAATAGTCTGGATTCCTTCTTGGTGAGTTTGTACTTGCTGTGTGTTCCCTGTGGTCTGTAGAGACCTTGAGGGGAGATGCAATTAGTGTCAGGCCTTCAAATGCATAGGTCTTTCAACATGGGTCATCTGATGTCATTTGCCTCGGTGAGTAGAGTTTCCAGTTCTAGTTGCACCTGTTCTCTGTAGGAGGCTGAAAAAGTTAAAAGCAAAGGAATCAAACCATCTCAGAAGGCTGTTTCATCATATCAAGTTCTTTACTGGTGTTGAGGCAGGTGAGTGCTCATCTCTCTATACCCTGAGATGCAGTGTGGTCTCAGAATTGATATACGTAATAACAGGTATATGGAGAAGTATATTGTTTTTATTTTTTAATGTCAAATGTTGTTCACATTGAAGTAATATCGCTGTTTTGTGATCAGAGTTGTGTTAGTTGATCACAAAAAAACATATGTCCTGTCATGGAGCTTTGCTGCTCTTATGACTTGAGGAACTAGTAGAATAATACACTTGTAGTTCTGGCATTTCTGGATATAGATAGGAATACTGTTGTTATACCTTTTCCCAAAAGGTGAGCCCAATCTTCTTGGAGGGACCTGGGCTTGTTTCAGGGAAGGCACTAGGAAGTCTGAAAATATTGTATATTTAGAACATCAGCTATTCGTTATTAATTTTACATGGAATCAGATTAAATGCAGAAAATTGGTAGCCAATGGATGTGTATCACTGAAAGCAAATCAAGACAAATATAAATTATGCCAAATGTTGATTATTTTGAGTGTGTGTGTGTGTGTGTGTGTGTGTGTGTGTGTGTGTGTGTGTGTGTGTGTGTGTGTGTGTGTGTATCTGCCTGTTGTGACTTTGTCTGTCTCACCTGCTGTCTGTATTTTGGGAGTTCTTGTTTCCTTCTGTATTTTGAGATGTGCACTTTGCAAGTGAAAGCTCCAAAGTTAATTTTTGATAATCTAGATTGTCTCAAGGATTTTTCTTCTGTTTGAAGAAGCTTTACTCGGTTATTATCCCTTTCAGTTACAGTGAATGCTTTTTGAAATGTCTGTTCTCTTTGAAGATGTATAATTTTTACTTTCACCAAATATTTTGGGTTTCGAATACCATGACAGGAATGGCTGCCATTCCTAAGTCACAGTATGATTAGGGTTCATGAAATCAGTTCTACTTCAGTCATTGATGTTAATTAATAGTGCTCTTCCCAACCCCTGCAATGTGGCCAGAATTGCCTCTTTCTCCAGCTCATATGGGTTACATGTATTGGCAGCATATTTAAGTATGATTGTATATTCTTTTTTATTAGTTATGTTGTTCCTACTACTATTGGAACTGTGTATCTTTCTTCCACATTGCTCTCATTTCTGTTTGCAAATCTGGGTATTTTATGACTTTGTTTCTCATAGTGCATGAGTCTCTACAATTGCTAGGAGTAGCATTTTCAATAATTAAAGTTACTGTTGCCTTTTTTTGAACTTCTGTACCTAGTTTTCTTGTATCTATTTTTTCAACTGTTGATAATGGAAGATCCCTTGAGATCTGAACTTCATCATTGTTGATAATGCTTTGTAGTTCATGTTTCCAATGCTTTTCAGCTACTTATTTATTGCAGTTTGTGCAATCTCTAGTGCAAAAATCTTACCACATTATTGTGCCTCTCAGTATACAGATCCTCATGCATGAGTGTATTACACCCACCAATAAGATGTGCCACTGTTTCTAGTTCTGTTTTACAGAACCTGCATTTGTCTGTTTCTTGCACTTTTTCAATAGACATTGCAGATTAACATGTATGAGTCTCACTATCTTAGGATGCCATTATTAGCCTTTCATCTTCTTCATCTTTTTCTCAAAACATATGAGACTGCAGACACAGTGGAATGCCACAGCAGAATAGGTAGTAATACAAATTTGGTTTAACCAGATTTCTGTTAGCTTACTATGTAGAGCCTGAGGATTACTAGTCATAGTACTACTTAATTACTTTTGCTATTACACCACCAGAAAATGGCCTGTGGTGCTCACCAAAGTTATACAGATGACTATCTTGGCAATTCTGCTTTAGTATGCTAGACTAGATGTCTAGGCACAACTTCAGTACCCTCTCCAGCTACAGAATGTACAATGCAGTAAGTTACCCTACAGATATATACTTGGGCAAGGATAAAAACTTAAGTTAATTTCTCAAGTGTTGAATTCCCAAGTTACTTTTCTTTTGTTTGAAATCAAAACCAGTGCAGCTACTATCTGCATACCAGCAATGGTTCACTCTAAGTAGATTTTTCTCCAAGGTTGTGCAACTGGAGTTAGAGTATACATATATCTATCTATATATATATATATAATTGTGGGTGTGTGTGTGTGTGTGTGTGTGTGTGTGTGTATGTGTATGAATATGTATAGCAAATATATATATATATATATATATATATATATATATATATATATATATGTATATATATATATATATATATATATATATATATATATATATATATATATATAGATATACATATATATATATATATATATATATATATATATATATATATATATATATGATGGGTAAAGTGGAGCCTCCGACACTGGGAATTTACATTCAATGAAAATGTCAGGAAAGCATGTAATTATCCACAGGACTTCAGTGCTTTGTTTTCTGGGGCAGAATGCTTGTTTAAGACAAGCTGCCTTTCTTTTTGAGGCTGGTGTGACATACACAGATGCTAAAAAGCTGGAGTACTTGTAATTTGTACTGTATTCATTTATTTTATTGTATGTTTTTATTCTATTCTTGTGTGAACAGGTGTATACATTATGCAAGTTTCTCTTTCCTGGACCAATGCCAGGTGACTATCTGGTTTGCTGAGATGCTCAGAATCATAACTTGTGAGTGGAAACTGAGGACATCCACGGTAACTACAAGACAAAGACAATGAGCTGGATTCCAAAAGTAACAATGCTTCACACCAAAGGACCATGTCTATGCACAAATGGGGGAAATGATTCCATAGCATATGCCTAAGGAAGCCATAGGAATTATTTATTCAGCGTAGGATAATTATGAAATCTGTGCACGCCCACTGGATACCAAAACACAGCGGGTGCACTCATCCAACTTAAATGTGACAAAGTGCAAAGCATTCAGCATAGGGCTCTTTTACTGCCATGAGAGAAAGCTCTTTCAGGGAGAATCCTGTGAAATCCACTTCATTACTTAAAAAAAATGCAACCAGTATGTAATGCAATACAGCAATCTGGGATACTGCTAGCCATAGAAGAAGATCTGGTAGTGCATCCCAGAAGGCAACCAGCTTGACATTGAGCCAGTCTGCATCTACACCAACTCTCTGATCAAGAAATAATTGATAGGTACTGATTAAACAAGAAAGCAGATGCATGATGTGTGTAACATGTGTGCCCTGCACATGTATGCACGTACGTTATGAGGTAAACCCATACCTGTTAAAACCAAAGTATTCCTGAGCCAATATACTGGCATCAGGGACAATTTCAATGGCATATGGGAGATACAGTAGGGATATCTCAGACAGCTCCCAGTTGCATCCTCTCCCAATTCCTGGCACATTCTGCATCAATGTAGATGAGTGTATCCACTTTCCATCCATAGTCATAGAGTGCAGAAATGTCATGAATCATTTCAACACCATTACCAACTTCCCCTGTGTACTTTGTGCAATAGACTGCACCTACATCCCTATCAAAACTCCTACAGTACCCAAAGCAGAAATCTACATAAATAGAAAGGGGTGGCCATCACTTAATTGCCAGGTGGTGTGCAAAGCAGATGTCATCAAAGACATACCCTGAGAGGGTACATGATGCCACAATATGACAAGAAGGTGATCTGAGGGCCTCCTTCCAAAATGATGAAATACCAGAGGGACTACTGCTTGGTAAGTACAGGAGCACACCTATGCTGTAAACAGAACTCAAACCTGTCAACAGTAAGCACAATGTCAATATATGTTTCATCCCCTTCTCACAAACAGGTGACTGTGGTTACTCACTACAGCAGTAGCTAATGACATCATAATGAGCCCTATAAAACTCTGCAGAAGATGCCTACAACAGAGCAGACACTGCAGCAAGAAACATCATTGAGCGTGTATTTGGTGTGCTGAAATCCATATTCAGATGTCTGGACATGCCCAGGAGTGCATTGTGATATACGCCTGAAAAGGCAGCACAGATGATTACTGTGTGTGCCATGCTATGCAACATGTTAACAGCAAAACATGGTTGCTTGACAGCTACAGTTGTAGGTGATCTACCTCAAGAGCCCCAGATGCTTGGAGATGACATTCCACAGCTGTCTGAGGAGGATCAGGAGACATGAGAAGAAATCAATGTGGGGAACGGAGGATATGGACACATCCCCTAGCTCAGGCAACATGGCAGTGTCTGACACATACCTTTAAGTCATGACTGGCCATAGGTACATAAGTACACAGAGTAAACAGTGATATTCACATATTGCCCCAAAGCAGCAGCACTGTTTATAACTAAGGGAAATTACACATTAGTTGTACAAACTGAACTTCATACCGAACCTAATCTTAACATATTACATTTGAACACATACCAAAACACTGAGAGGAAACAGCAATCCAGGAAGACCACCTACCAGGTACATCACCAAAGAGGAACAGACGGGCACATGTCTGGAATGTAGAAGGAGTGCACAACACAAGTAGTTATTGGACAGGTAGGATATCACCATACAGTAATGCCATAGGCCATTAGCTGTGCAGTAGGCACTCTCACAAGAAAGTAAGGTTCATGACATGTATGGGAATGCATCAGCATATACAGACGCAAAAAACACTGTACAATAACAGTGCTGCCTCACCTCTATGTTATTGCTTCAGCATTGGTCCTTTCCATATATATATATATATATATACAGACATGTAGAGCAGCAATGACACTGACCATACAGCATGCCTGCAACATGTATCCATATAGATACCCCAACATATGTATGCAGATTCAGTCAGATATGGGAAGGCACACATGGGAAATACATGTAAGCATGGTGATAGAAACTGAAAAAAGTTACTCAGAAAGGCATTTTGTTTTGCTGTTAGGCATGTACAGGACCATATTAAAATGCCATGCGTGACACAGGTACACATACAGAGCTCAGTTGTGCATGTGTGAATGGCAGATAACCAGAATGTAAGGAAAGTGGCAATCATATCTGTTTACTAACAAACATGCAAACATTAAAGTATGATGCCACATAGTGCATTACTGTTGTCAGTATCATCACTAACAGAAGTCAATATAAATCAGGAAATACATATTCACAAATGAATGTATCCACATATGTCATAAAAAGTATAAGAAAAACCTGTGGCATCAGACATGTCAACAACCAAAGATACATTACTATGTCAGTGGTCAGAACAGTATTTATCATTGCCACAGGGTCAGAATGATACAACATGGCACACATTGGATCAACTGTTAGTGTTACACTAATGCAGTCTAGGGCACCCACAAGGAGGGCTCACACCTTGTTCCTGGCTGCCCCACCACATCTGGAAACACTTTGACCCATATTTATCAATAGAGGAGCTGGATGTGTTGACACTTATAGCTGTAGTTTGGGAAGTTACATGACTGTGATGTGATGTGACCAACTGGATGTGCCAACTGAGCTCACAGCAGAGTGGCTATCAGTAGATGTGTGTGCACACTGCAGTACAGACATCAATGTTTGATGGCCAAGTATGGGCCTAATGAGAGGGGGTCATCCTCTGCCCACTGGAGGTACTCTGCTTAGTACACTTAGGGCACACAATACCCAGTTAGTACCATGACACTGCTCTAATACCACCATAATAAGACTTTCAACAGATCTTGCAACAGACAACACACTGTCATGCTGTACAGCCAATGTAGCCATGATCTCACCATGTCTGTGCTCCTGACCTTTGTGTAACAGATGCAGCTGATGTACTGCATAATCAGTTACACAGGAAAGAGCACAAAGGTCAGCTCCATGATATTGGTGGGAAAGTTAATTTGCTTGTAGGTGCATCTTCATGGGCCATGTCCTGTGATGATGTATCTTTAATATACTGTGGCATAAACAGATCAATATGTGAGAATAATCCAATGTTATAACAGGTAGCATAGGCAGAGACAGCTATGGATCACAATAACAGTACATGGCGACACTTACTTGTCATGGGTTGATGCTGTGTTGATGTTGATGGACCTATGCAATTGGGAAAAACAAACATCAGACATGTTGCTGGTAGTCTTAGGTATGTATTGGGTTTTTAACACAATATGCAATGACACTTGCATTGGGAATCCATGTCCCTTGTGTGACCATGTTCACTATGCAATTGTGCTGCGAAACAGAATAATATGGCAATACATGAATAATTTGCACATTCAGTGAAAGTCTGAGGCAGTGTATATGCTGCAATGGTTGTAAGATTATAACTTACATGTACATCCTGGTAAACTAGCTTCAGTACCTCTACCAGGTATATTGTGATATCATCTCGGAGAGTTAATGGTGGACCACCTCCTGTGGCATTCCTGGACGTCTTATGTCAGCATACTCAATTAGCAGTTTGGAGGGTCATATCCAAGCAACATTGACGATAGGCCTCATAGGTTATGGTTCGACAATGACAGCATTGATCATGTTAGTTAGTTCAGTCCAACCCTCATTCCTCCATACAATATTTCTCATCCATCCA
The DNA here is from genome assembly GCF_019279795.1 of Protopterus annectens. NCBI lineage: Eukaryota > Metazoa > Chordata > Ceratodontiformes > Protopteridae > Protopterus > Protopterus annectens. Next base: position 535,542,488 of record NC_056733.1, read on the forward strand.
AGGAGGCTTCAGCCTTGCTGTTACAGAGCCTTAGTGATATTGTCATTCTCTCATGATGTCAGATTGTCACCCCTAATTTAGTTTGACATCTGCAAGACAGTGTTATACACACGTTATATATTTTATGGAGGCTGCCAATTCATGTGATGATGTTATATGCATTAGTCAAGTTACTTGCTCTGCTCCTATCACCAATGTGAGTTATGCAAAATTATCCTTTACCATGTACATCACTGTTATGTATTTAAGAACATAATGGATATGAAAACAATATCTATAAAGGAACAACACGTCACAACATCATCACATATAACACTCCATTCCATGATCAGTATAGGCCATATGTGGGATATGAATCCATTGCAGAGAACATTACAAAAAAGGACCACAACATGACACTTTTAACACACACTCATTACTTTTTATATCATCACAGTACACAGTGAACAGTCAAAGCCCTTCCTACGCTGTCTATATCAGACTGAATGTACTAACTACTACCTCTATTGCACCAAGAATCTGAATATATTTGTTTTCTATGCATTAAACTTACAACTTACTGAAAACCTCAGAAATCATCATTCTCTGTACACAGCCAGTACAGTTTAACTATGATAAACTACTGATACCTGTTCATTCCGGACATATCTATATTCCATGCATTAATAAGGTTGAGAGAGTATCTGTAAACTATTTAGTAAATATACAGCCTGCAGAAACCCTCAGAATTTGTTGTTCTCCTTAAGCATACCAGATACTGTCAAGGTGAACCATACCTTACAGCAGATATAATTGTATGCTGTTTTCATGCACTTTTCACAGGTTCTGCTTGCTTATAGCCAAATACCCATATGGATGCTTATTGTTTAACCATGCAAACACCCATTATTTCACAGTCACTTTGTATATCAGACTTGTTTGAACAGAAAAGGACTGTCAACAGTAAAATTTGAATTATAAACATTAACTATAACATAGCTATCTAATGACAGTATGTATTAGCCCACAGCAATGCTATCAGGTGATAGTTTACCTTTGTAGCTAGCTGGAAGTCAGATATACCTGACAGCGAGTGTACTTTTAAGTACCATTTGTGCCATACATTATTAATGTGCTTCATTAATGTTCAAGGTTTTGGAATCACATTTATGCACAATCACATAACTTCCAGAAAATCTGCACATTAACCAATAGCTTAGCATAATGGGACCGTACTCTGTGCAACTACCCACTAAGCATCACTAAATGGGTCTATCTGTGACACATGCTCAATGCCCTCCTAATAGTTTGATACCATCTTATACGCACCAATTTTAAAATGTAATTTTGATACATTTACAGATCATACCTTTGCTATCTGAGAACTGACAAGGCATTTTTGGGGATAGTTTCTACATCAAAAGTGAAGATGTTGACCACAAGGAAGATTTGGTGTGTCCCTGGGCACTGAACTGGAAAATGGAGGGGACTACCCAGATGCTCACTGTCTATGCTGGACATGAGCAGAGAATATGAGCATGCCCCAGGAACTTCACCATGATGACAGATGAACCCGATTGTGAGGGAGCACTGATGACAGACTGGGATTTTCCAGACTGGTGTGCAAGTCTGCCACCACTATGATGACCCACATCAGAGAGACACTGAGGATCTTTAATAGAGAGTCACAGCAGCCTGCAAATGCCTACAGTAATTTTCATCAACTACACTTAGGTTCATAGGTGTTTACTAGGCTAACAACCACAAGGGCCTTTTTAAGTTTAGCCATGCATCCCAAATCTCTGACAAGTTTTGATATACCCTTGATAAGTGTAAGCATGGGCCTGTGAGCTGAACCATTTACAGGTTACCTGTGTCCATTGGAGACATGGGTGCCAAACCAGAGATGAATTTCTGGTTTCCCATCCAGTTGTCCAAGTTGCTCTTGAACTGGGTTAGGATAGCAACTCTGCTTCAGATAGATGGGAAGCCTGTTCCATAGACATGGTAGTCTCTGGGATACATACCTATCTCTCCACCAGGTCCTAGTTATATCACAGGCAAGATTTAAGTCTTTAGAATGAGTAATTCATGTGATGTTTGTTTTGTGGATATGTAGGAGGTCTGTCACAAAAAGAAATACTGCCAGCCCAACTATCTGGAATTTTGTAAATAACTATATGTCACTTGTGAATATTAGTATGATATATATATATATATATATATATATATATATATATATATATATATATATATATATATATATATATATATATATATAAGTGTGACAGAAGGACATACTGCCAGCCCAGCTACCTGGAATTTTGTAAATAGTTATATGCCATTTTTGAATACCAGCATGATGCAATTACTTGCATTACCACTATATTAGAACAGTATGTCATGTGTGTATCAAACTGCTGGTACAAAAGTATATGTTGAACAGGGTTTGCAGAGTACTGAGCTTCAAAGATGTATCCACAGTGTACCCTACTGGAACATAGAAGATTAACTTGCAAAAGTTAAGAATAGTTGAGGTTAAGGTACTTTAAAGCTGGGCCATAAACAAACGATGTTATCTATCAGTTTCAGTGCAGTAGCAGACACAATGTCTAGAGCTAGAAGTTTTTTTGTATTGTCTTGAAAGAGAAGTGATTACTAGGCTTGAGATGTGGAAGTGTTTTATTGCTTTATGACTTCCAACAGCTGCACAGCTCTGAGCAAAAGCCTTTATCTATGTATTTTCACAGGGAGATGCTAAATGCATCAGTGGGGGTTGTTTGGGACCCTGGTAACTGAAGGTAGGTAACAAAATGTGATGTCATGCTGCAAGTATCCCAGCAGCAATATTTGACATATTAATTTAAGAACTCTCTGAAAGAGTGACTGTGCATTTTGTATTTTGTGTTTGACCTGAAAACATAAGCTGGAAACGTCCACTCACCACCTCTGCACTTGCATTGCTGTAAGTAAGTTACTAGGGTACAATAATTTATTTTAGATTCAGTAAGGAATATAGTAAATATTAGTTTAGATGTTTCTGTTTATTTGAGACTATCCTGCAATGTTGTTTTAAATATTTCCTGTGATTTTGAACTCTGATATCACTGTACATACATATTTAGTATTGTTTTTTCCTTTAATATTTATTATTAAATATATTTAAACCTTTCTATTGTGGCTGGTCTGTTTAGAGATATTTAAGCTCTTAGATTACTTGCATATCTATTTGGTGACACTGTACAGGCCACTCCTAATAGCCTGGCTCTTGGTCATACTACCATTTGGATTAATAGAAATATTATACAGTAGAATTGGCCACCCTTTGCTAAGACCCTTAAAGTAGCTGATAAGTAGTGGCTGGTAGCGGTGGAAACTACCTTATAGTCTGGGCAGAAGGAGGCATATTTAGTAGACCTGTGCCAGCCTTTTTTCCCAGGTGTGTGTGTGTGTGTGTGTGTGTGTGTGTGTGTGTGTGTGTGTGTGTGTGTATAAATCAAACCTCAAAGTGTGTGTGTGTGCCAGGTACTAGGGCAGGGACACGAAGCACTGGTTGGACAGAGAAGATGCTGGAGGTCTTGGTTTGGCCACTCAGCTGAGATCTCAGCCCTGTAGTGGTGCCAGTGGAGAGTCTTACTGGGGATCTGGAGAAGGAGGGAGAAACCAGGCCCAGACTGTCTGTAGTCTCTGTGTGCTCTTAAGGGAAATTGCACTTTACTAAATGTGTACTTCTTATCCTCCCAGTGTGTACATCCCCTGCTGTTGCCAGTGGTGAGGATTGTAGCTCCTTGATTACTGAGCCAGTGTTGGGGCATCACAGGGTCCATCAGAGTGGGATCTGACTATACCTTGTATGCCAGGCATAGATCTCTGCTCAAAAGCCTGAAGGAGACAGAATACAGGGCTAGGGCCTTGAGGCAGTTTGCATAGGACATTTTACTTACACCCTGTATTCTTTTAGTGAGGAACTTCATTGGACATTCCAATTGCTGGTTATGCCTGTTTAGGTACATACCAAAGGGGACATTGTAGTCAATGATAGGCCTGATGAATGCCAAATACAGGGGAGCAATGACTTCCTTGGACTTAGATGCCATAACTTTGTTTATAAGTTGCACAACATAGACTGATTTCCTCACCACTGTAGGCACATGATGGTTGAAGGCTAGATTACTATCTATGTGTGTCCCTAATTCTCTGACTACTGGGTCAACTCTAAGGGGTGTGTTGTCAATATGATCATTACCAGGGATGAAAGACTTCCCAAAGGATACCATTATACATTTGTTGGCATTTAGTTTTAGTCCACAGCTCTGACACCAGTTGTTTGTCTGTATCAGCTTCTCCTGGAGAACATTTGTGTCAGTGTGAGATTCAATGACAGCTCCTAATTTACAATCATGTGCAAATTTAGTCAGCCAGAGACCACTGACATTGGCCTTGACTTCTGAGAAGTAAATGCCAAAAAGGAGTGGTACAAGGACTGATCCCTGAGGGACCCCACTTGTGTCTGGCCTCTGTACAGGTTGACTCCCCAATTCTAATTTCCTAGGTCCTGTCTGTGAGCCAGTTGGCTATTCACCATTTGACATATGGATTTGTACCTAACCCCTTGAGTTTGTCAACAATGGCTGAGTGGAGTATTGTGTCAAATGCCTTAGCCAGACCAAGGTAGGCAGTGTGAACGATTTTTCTCTCATCCATTGCTTTGATGACCTTCTCAAAAAAGTCCACCAGGTTGAGTAGGTATGATCTGTCTTTGACAAAGCCAGAATTGGTTAGGTCCAGTGTCTGGAGGTTTACTAAATCTCTATTGATCATCTCCATGATATTTCTTTCCATGGCTTTACATATAAGAGTACTGAGACTTATGGGTCTGCAGTTTCCATGGTCTGTAGATGGCCCACCTTTGTGCAGAGGGTGACTGTTGCTTTTGCCATTCATGAGGCATAAAACCTATTTGGAGGCTACAGTTAATTCCAGCGGCCCTGATAGGTCATGTTTCATGCTATTTAGAAGGCATGATATTGTCTGTGCCCATCGATGTAGTGTTCTTGATCTTAGAGAGAATTTTAACATCTACATTATAAAGTAAGTATTTCCTAGATGTATATGTTTATGGGAATGTTTTAATTTGATTTCCTGGCTATGTGTAATGATAAGACTAATACTAATGTACTTAATGCTACTAAACCAGCAGAGCTCCTGATGCTAAACAGCAGGACTAAACGCCTCCAAAACACACGTATGCTTGTTCTGGAAGTCAAAGGCAAAAACACAAGCTGCTACTAAGCCAACACAGTTCCTAATTAGTAGCAGTTTGTTTTTTCTTGCCTTTGATCTTCACTAATGTACTTAATATCAAGCACATACAGTTGTGAATGATATGCCATAAATATTCTTATTACAACCAGGACTGTGCAGTTATGTCACTTAACTCAACTGGTTAACAATGAGGCACAGTGATTGATGATCTCCTGTGTCTGGGTTCAAAACCCATTGTAGATCATTTTGTAAATATTGCTGTTTATGTAATTGATGTTGAACCTAAGCAATTTAAACCCTCTATTTTTGGCAAGTATACAGTACATCTTTTGTAAATATCTAGAACTGCCGTGTTTCAAGGAACCCTATACTGAGTAGGCCTCCGATGACTATGCATTTCTCCATTACTGGTAACGGTTCGACAAGTATTGCACAGTATATGTCTGTATGTGTGAATGCTGAGTAATACGGGCATAGATTATTAGTGTCTATGTTATAAAACAGTTAAACATGAAGACATAGTACTGTTATATGGCAGAATACATTGTAATGCCACAGAAATAATGCTGTATGTTATAACGCATTGTGCTGTGTGTTAGCTCAGACTGTTGAGCTCCAGGTCAATATGAATGTCTTAGAGATACACCTAGTTTCAGTTTCCTATTCTGGAGTATTTGTATTTCATTTTGATACTTATTGAAGGAGAAATGTGAGGTAATTACTTGTTCAGATATGCAGTATAGCCTTTTACATATCTAATAATTACATGGTACATTGAGGCCTATGGTGCATTGGCCTCAGATAGCCACCCATTTTCCCATTATCCACATAATTCTCCAAAAAAGTTCTTTGTAATTCTTTATGATGGGGTGATTTGTCTGTCACCTAGTTTAACCCATTAAGCAATGGTCCAATTTGAATGTCTCAGTGAGAAATGTGGGCTTAAATCATTGAAGCTAGGTCTATATTTCAGTAAAGACTAAATAAGAAGAGATACGGCAGATACTAGCTTGTTCAATTGTGCAGTATAGCTTTTTTAAACATTAGGTATGCATGAAGTGGATTGACGCCTATAGTGCTTAATTAATGGATAACTACAAATATTTCCATTATCTGCAATTTTTCTGGAAACATTCCATTTCTGTCCAGTTCTGTCACTATAGCTGCATGTGTATTCCATTGCCAATACACACACACACATATATATCTTAGCTGTACATCCCTATTGGCACAATATATGCAGTTGTAGTTTAATAATGACTGACCTCCTCCATAAATAAATGGTTATGTATGTTCCAACAATGATGTACATGTTTTTCTGTCTTTATATGTCTGTGAAGTGCATACAATGGAACTATTGCACTAATCTAAGAATGTGAAATCTGCAATTTTCAGACTTTGCTTAGTCCTGTAACCAGTGTGATGACATTCAGTCAGGATTACATGTTGTTCTATTTCAAATGCACAGCACATGTTTAACGTTGGACTTTTAAACTTCAGCATTACTGATCCCTGTCTGTGAATCTTCCCTGCATAGTCATACATTTCCATTATTTAAGCTACATAAATGCATTTAATCACAGCCCAGATGGAATTAGTCAATCATGTACGTATCAGGGATGGAGTGCAAACTTGGATGAGAGTTATATATTTAATTCTGTGTCCACTTGTTTGCCAATATTATTCCACGTGTGAAGTACTGACAGTGACATAGCAATGACCGAATGTACAAAATGTGAACTTGTATGCAATGTCAAGGCTAGAACTTGCGATGCTTAGTATTCTTTATGGCTAATTCTCCAATACCACACAATATATAATCAAATGCCAGTATACTTCCTTTCCAGTAAAAATATTTTTTTTCTGTTTTGCAGGTAATGAGGACTCAGTCAGGAATTGGACCCTATGCATCGAGTGGATACACAGGCTGGAGGAGCAGTTAAAGGAGAAAGGCATGTGTTCTAACTGTGAACATTAATTTCCCCAGAAACAGTCATAACATTGTTGAAATGCCGCTTTTGCTTGCAGAATCGGGCATACTAATATTAATGTATGAATATCCATTATGATTGTGACTTGTAACAGCATTAATCATTGATTTAATGTGAATAACGTTTTAGCTGTAATGCAAAATTTCACTTTTTAAGTTATAAGCAGGGTATGTTTGAGAAAACATTCATATTAATTTTTAAGCACAACCAAAATGATAGACAAATCTGTGTAACTGTCACAGGCCTGTTGGGTTTACTGTGTCAAATTTAAGTTATTGTGTTAATTGTTTTTGAGAATTAGGCGATGGCAGACATATGTCCGACAGTGGTTCTTACTGACTGTTATATTGTAAATAGCCTGTCTATTCTGTTGCTGAATGGGTGTCTGCTGTTTCAACATTTGTTATGAGGTTGGCAGGTGATTTCTGGCATGTGCTTCATTTCAGCTTGTCATGCACTTCTTTAGTACATAACTATGATGGATTGTTTAATGCAACATTGGCTACCTTTTTTCTACAACAGTTTTCTACAACTGTTGTGCCCAAAACCACTTCTGTTATTATTTCCTGTTTGCCTGTGAAATATCCACTGATCACCATTAGAGAGTTTTACTTGATCAAGTACATCTGAATGAATACGAATAACTTCAACTCTAGGTAGTGACAGGTATGTATTTCTTGATGGACACTGCATGGTATAAACTACATTGGTAAAAATCACATGCTGTCACTGTGGTCATGATTGTCATGTTTTTCTGAAGTGTTGTACTGCATTCTAATTCTCTGATGTGAGGACAGCCATTAGCCATGTAGCATTGCTCATCTCATTTGCATGTAACTATTAATATTTCTACTGCTTGTTCTCTGCAATATCTATTAAGAAACATCTGTTAGTCATGGGATGTCAAAATGCCTCCTTAATTGCACATCAACTTCAGTCACACTTGAGCTTACCTCTGCTATCGATACCTCAACTCAGTTTTGTCAGGCACACATACAAATAATGGACCATAGAAAGTGAGGCTTATTGATAGACTGTCTGCATGATTGTGTTGTAAGCCATATGTCAGGGTTCTATATCACAGGCCCCATTCAAATTATTATGCTGTCATTGTCCTTGTGAGCTCACAGTGTAGCAGTTGTTTTGAATGTAGACTCAATTTCATCCCGTGCTTATCTTGATGTCTCATGATACAGATGTGTCCTTTTGTATATAGTTGTTTCACAGGCATGCTGATGGCTGTTTCATACTTGCAAGTAATAACATTTTGGTACTTATGTATTATCGCAACCACATTCTCAGCGACTTGACTCACAGCTGTTATTTTCTGGCAGCCCTTCAAGCTATCATTTTGTTTGGGAAAGAAATTCAACTTTTTTTACGATGTACTGTTTGTAACACAAATTATATGGATATCGATAACATAATCATGTTTTAAAATGTAATGTTACTAACCATGTTGGTGGCACTGTATAATCATTATTTTTCCTACTGAAAATCATGTTCATATTCTACTTTGCTTTCAGTTTAGTTACTGTTCCACATGTTCTGTGACATCCATTGATCACGACAATCTTTTAATTGTTGTTACCACTGCTGTAGTTAATCATCATTTATAACAAAATAAAAAAGGTATTTCTTAAAAAAGAATGAAAGATGATGGTAGACCCCCCCTAACAGTAATGCAATCAGGAGCTACAACTTCGATGAGATACATTTCAATTATTTCCTGTTTTTGCTGAACAGCAGTATGTTTTATAAGAGTGGTACACATACCTCAAAACCTCTGACTTCAAGAAATCTCTAGAAAAACATAAATAATGGTGGCAGACAGGGTAGGTAAATCAAAAATCAGCAACAGATGTACTTCACTTACAACCAAAAACCAAAAAAAAAACAAAATAACAGGAGGAAGAAGAAGCATACAGTTTAAAACCTCTTTTCAGGCTTCCCAAAGAAAATGATAGCTTGAAATGCTGGCAGAATGTATCAGCAGTGAATTGCTGAGAATGCGGTTGCGATGATACATAAGTACCAACATTTTTAATAATGACATTTTTTCTAAAAAAGATTTCAAGCCTGCATAAACTAAAGCACTCCTGGTGATTGTCTGCTGGGTGAGGAAAGTAAGCCTATATTTTTGTGTCTGTAACTTGCTGATAGTGCTGTTTTCTGTTTTACCTGCTCCATTTTGTTTTCTGTTTTAAGAAATCTGCTTGGCCTGGTGATTTTTCTTTCACATATTTTTTAATTGGTTAAATTGTTTCTTAACTGCAGTTTTTAAACTGGATTTTAATTAATTGCTGCATTATTTCTACTTTTTTATTGTTTGTGACTGCATCATTTTCTGCACTTGATTTCAGCTGTACTGTTAACCTAGATAGCATAGTTTAGATTTAGAATAGGCTGAATCTAGCCTGTAATTTATCCACTTGAGCACTAAACCAGCTATCTTATATTAAGAAGGGCTCTTCTGCACCCTTGTGGCAAAAGAGTGTAGATCTAGCCTTGTTGGAACTGAGGATTGCTGGAGGAAGGTTCGTAGTGTGCTTTCCTATTGGTAGATTAGCTTAAAAGTATTTATTTTCACCTCTATTTAAGCTTTGCATTTATGCAGATTTGTGCTCAATTAACCAGACCTGCTCTACGTTAGTCAGCTTTTGCCAGAAGCCCAGAGTGTTTCTGCTGAAGGCCAAGGCATCCAAGGCTAAAAACAATAAAATAAGTATATCTTGTGATTCTACTGCACTTTTTAAATTGTATTTTAACTAACTGCAGCATTATTTCTACTTTGTACTTTTTGTGACTGCAACATTTTCTGCACTTGATTTCAACTGCACTGTTAGTCTAGATAGCATAGTCTAAATTCAGATCTGTTGAATCTAGTCTAATATTGATACACTTGAGCACTAAACCAGCAATCTTGCATTAAGAAGGGCTCCCCTGCACCCTTGTGGCAGAAAAGTATAGATCCAGGCTTGTCTGAGCTGGGGACTGCTGGAGGAAGGTTCATTGTGTGCTTTCCTTTTAGCAGATTATCTTAAAAGTGTTTATTTTTGCCTATATTTAAGCCTTGCATTTGAACATTACCAAACCAGGAATAGATTTCCTGTTCCCCATCCAATTGTCCAAGTTACACTTGAATTGGGTTAGGGAGGAACTCTGCTTCACATGGATGGGGAGCCTGTTCCACATATGGGATAGTCTCTGGGATGCATATATGTCTCTCCAGCAGGTTCTATTTATGTCAAGGGTGAGGTTTAAGTTTTTAGAATTAGTAATTCTGGTGCTAACTGATTTGCTGATATGCAGTATGTCCATTAGAGTGGGGTCTGACAATTCCTTGTATTCCAGGCATAGATCTCCCCTCAACAGCCTGTAGGAGACAGAATATAGAAAGAGGGTCTTGAGGTGGTCTGCATAAGGCATGTTACACAGTGACAAGTGAGTGCAACACTTGTGGGATTGGGTAGGGTCACATGAGGTGAGCAGAGATGAAACATACTCTAGGTGGTTATGGGAAGTCAATGATCACATTTTCCAGTGTTGGGGTCAGTGTGCCACGACATGACAATGGAAGTATTAAGTGGGTTGGCTTGCAGTGCAAGGGCATGAAGCTATCTATAGAAGGAAAGGTACAGACCTACAGGACTATGCACATCCTCCCTGACGGGGCATAACATCTGTTGATTCTGATGAGTGCAGAACCTTCTCCCATGTATGCATGCATTTATGTATGTACTGTAGCCATGGACACAGCCTCCTCCTCTTTATGTACCTAGTTATCAGCTGTAGTCAGTTTACTGAATTCCATCCCACCCATTTGCATAATTTAGCCGTACTTCAGTTCCAAGCCTTAAAGCACCACATCTCTTGTGTTTGTTCTCACTCACAGTCCCAAGTCAATGCATGCTGTCAGTTTAAGAAGATTGCATTTAAGTGCTTTCACTAAGAAGTTACATCATGTGAGTTTTATGAAACATTTAATTGGCTTTGAGTAGAAGTGTAGGTATATTTAAATGAACATTAGAGTGTTTTGTAACTGTTTTACAAGTCTGAAGAAGCATCCTTGGAGATGCGAAAGCACTTACTTTGTGGAATAAAAGGAGTATATTTTAAGTTATTTTCAGTAGTTTGCTTCGATTGTCGTGGAGTACCTGCCATCCTTCAGTTTGATTTCACAGAGTTTTTGCTGGGAGGTGCATTACCCCTGTGGTGTTTTCTTCCTTTTCTACATATACATATATATATATATATATATATATATATATATATATATATATATATATATATATATAGAGCACACTAACTTCATCACTGTCACAGACATCCATCACAGGTTTAATTTCTTCTTAAAGTACTTAACCAGGTAGGAATCCCATTCTAACTCTGTGAAGCATTTAGCACCAATGTCTGTGAACTGCTGCTGTTGCTATCCAAACATGATGATACTAGCTGTGCACATCTTATTCACCATGATGTGTGTGCCAGTATTTGATATGTTGGGAATGTGTATGCCTGTAGCACAATAGTGCAGCTGTATGCCAGTATCTTAGCAGTTATACTTTGAATAAAATGTAATACACATATTTATTGATTTATTTCCATTGTCTAGTGGGAAAATCCAACTGGGTCTTGCAAGACCCATTTTCGGTGAAGGCCTGAGGCGAAAAGCTCCAGCATTACACACTCCGTAAACAATTGACCAGATATTAATAACATACTTTTGGCAATAAAAACTTTTATTAACAATTACACAGTAATAGAATTATTAAAAACATTGAAGGATAAGAAATATGATGAGGTCATAAAAAACAGCAGAGTCTTACTAATGATTATTGCAAAGGAAATGACAGACTGAAGAGAGGGTTGATGTAGATGAGAAGGAGGTAAATAATGTGTTTGTCAAAAGTGAAGTTAGTGTGGGATGGTACTGAGAGGATGTGACAGAGAAAGAGAGAGTACGAAAGGAAAGTAAGGGAAAGAGTAAAACGAGTGGAAGGATGGAAGTATTAACAGGATGCAGTTATGTAGGAATGGTGGTTAGAGGAGACAGGAAATATAAGGTTACAAATGTGCATGTGTGCACAACAGGCTTGTATTTTGCTTCTTGAGCTGACCTGATTGAGTGGTCATTGCTAATTCAAACATTGAAGACTACAGGACTCCAGCATGGTATGCCAGGAACAGCAAGATGTTCCTGTCCTTCCCGCACAGAAACTTTAGAAGAATCAGATGGGAAGGTATGATAGTCCAGTGCATAATGTGGATGCCAGACATGAGGTCCCAGTGGTGGTTTGTGATGCCAGTGGCATCCCCTATTCTGGTAAGCAGTGGTAGCACTGCTTTAGAAATATGAGTTTGTACTATCCTTAACTGTTTCCTTCTTGGGTGGCAGAGATTCAGGAAAATTAGCCTGTAATGTACTGTATCTGATATTGTTATCCACTGTTTTAACTGTTGTACATGTACACTTAAAATGACATGCTCTTTTCTCCTCAGTAATGAAGGAAAGACAGCTGAGTAAGGTTGAGTGGTGGATAAGGCACATCTTCCAGCAGAGGGATAATTACACCTGTGACAGTCCACTGCACAACTGCAAGTGTATTTGTAACCTATGTTTACAATGATTTTCCCATTGTGTAGTCATTTGGCAGGCTCAGTAGTAGAAGAGAAGAAGAAGAAGGTGAGGCTACTGTCACCTCAGACTTTTCTGGCCAATGCATCTAGTAGTGGGTCATCAATACCACTAGGTCTGCCTCTCAGCAAGGGGACAATAGTTTAATTGCAGGAGATGACTGGAAGCGGACCCTGGTAGCCTCCATTTGTGAATGCTAGTTGAGAGTAAAGGCTCCTCTTCTGATAGTAGACCAAACAGGTGTACTTTGCTCTCTTGGTATCATTTGTGGTGGCTGGTTGCTGCTGTGGTGTGCAGCACATTTTAGCATGACTTGTGGAGTCATGTGACTGGCAGGCCCCACTCCCTCAGTGAATTGTGGAGTCATGTAACTGGCAGGCCCCACTCCCTCAGTCTCCTGGACTGCAACCAGATAATAACTAACATTAATCACTCATGTGAGCGATGCCTTGATTTGTTGCTATATGTACCATACCAACCATCCCAGTGACCCAATCCTATCCCTAATCTGGTATCTCCTTTCCCTAATATATTACTCCCCACTTCTTGTTCATATTCCAAACATCACCAACACCTCTTTTGCATCCTCTATATGTCTGTGTTCTCCTCCACTGCCCTCCCCATATTTTACATTTATACTGCCCTGTTAGTATGAGGATGTATTTTATGTCTGTCTGTCTGCCTGCCTGTTTGTTCCTATTGCCAACATTTATTCCTCTCTTCTATCCACAGCCAACTCACACTACTTCATTGATCTTCCTTTTTTCTGTAAATCTTTAAAAATAGGGTCTTTTAAAAAATGATTAGCTTTCCCTCCTCCTTTAATACCTTATGACTATTTCCTCTGCTTGCTGTTCTGCCCTTTCCTACTTTCATAGCTACCTTCTCTCCTACCCCATTTATTCCATGAACAAGGCTGGCACTTTTTGTGCACACCCACATCAGTCTATTTGGTAGCCACAATACTGCATTCTGGTACTGGGTGAGCATGAGATGTAGCTGTGTGGTGTTACTTTGGATAAGTGAGTGAGCCTTGACTTGGCCTGCTAGGTCTAGAGCAGCCTAACATTACTGATCCATCTGTCTCTGTCTGTGGTCTCTTTCTCTTTCTCTTTTAAGTATATGGTGCTTTTTTCAGGCATCCTTCACTATTTATGCCTACTACATGCCTGATTAGCTTTGCCTCTCTTCATGCAAAGACCACTTTAAAGATTAACACAGTATGTAGTTGCTATCTATGAATCTCAGCCAAAGAGTTAATTTGTTATAAACATGTTATTACATCCACAGTAAATGATAAGGTTACAATCCATTAAAGACAACAAATGTGATATCAATATCTTTAGGCATTTATTTACTGAATGTAATGAGGCAAACTTGCAACAAATTCCTTTATTCAATATATTTATTTGGTGAGAGAAAGATGATGAATAATTCATTTCAGTACCATGGCAGAAAAAAACTGACACATTTAATCAAAGTTGAATTTCTACCCATAACCAATCCTGAGCGGACAGGTAATCCTCTATGGCGACCCCTAACCGGGAAAAGATGAAAGAAGAAGAAGACATTAGAAGTATTTAACATCATAAAAGAGCACTATAATCAACATAATTATATTAGAGATAAATGTTAACATTAATTAATGTATTTATGACTATTATGAAAGCAAAACTAAGTGCAGACTTTTGTGAAACTTCACAGAATTGACCAATGAGCACGCAGAGTCAGTCTTATTGAGTGAGGTCTCTCAAATACTCCCAGGATGAACAGCCATGATTCTCTGTATTCCTAAGTGAGATAAAATGCCACATCGGCCACTCTTTCTATCAGCTCCTTATTTGGGAGGTTAGTGCTAAAATACCTGCATTTATTTTTAACACAGGTTTAAACTAGAAAACTCCCCCCAGCACTAATTGTCAGTACATATTAGTGATGGTATGAATCAACAATGAGCTCTTTACTGCATGCTATTAGTATAGTCACACTTTTACTATACTCATCACTGAGTTTAAGTATGTGATAGCTTACGTTATAAACTTCCCTTCTTGCATGCCACAATCAGCACATGCAAACAATTAAAGAAAATGTTTGACATCCTTTAGGCTTGCATTTTAGATCTACTGCCAGACATTGTCTGTCCCAGTCTGCTTTAGTAACTACTGCAGTGTACACATGAATGTGTCATCATGTGCTGCTGGGAATAGCTTTAGTATTAAATGCTGAGATAATATAGCTGACCTAGCTCCAGTATGTGTATGTACAAGTAGTCAGTCTTATGTAGTTCCTCTCACTGGTATTATCTGTTGTATAATTTATAGACCTATGCTTTGCACATAGCTACACACTGACAGCCCCACCATTTATCAGTATATTTACCAATATAATCTTTGTGAATGTTGTGTCAATGGTGCAATAGGTAGCACATTTGCGTTTGGTGCAGAAAGCTGTTGGTTCTATTCCCATATCAGGTAGTTTGATTGCTGACACTGCAGAGCAGCATAAGAGGGTTGCCACACTCCTTAGTGCATCATCTTTCAAATGAGGGCTCAGGTGGATATAAGACATCCCACAACACCTATAAAAAGAGTAGGGGTCCTTTACTTAATACAACATTAAAACATTACTTACATATTTATAATATATATATATATATATATATATTTATAGGCACACATATACACATTTCTATTTCTTACCATTTATCATTTTACTTATAACATCCTCATTATTATTCTTCAATAACTGACCCCCATGCCTTCTTCCCCAACTATAACCTGATTTTTCACAATATATCTGACAAAATCCATTACCGATTAAATAAAATTGCATTCGATCTTTCATTCCAAATAAGCCATATTACATAAAATACATTTTTATCTACCCTTCTCACATATTATTTCTTCTTATTTTTATATCAATGCATAAACATATTCATAGCTATATTGCTTATGTCATTAATATTCTCAAAGACATTGCTTCACATAACTTTTTTCCAGTTTCTCCATAATAATCTGCCCCCCCCCCCAAATAAACACACTCTTTCAGTTTTCTTTTTATATGCTTATTTCCCTTTACTAGTAACTTATTTAATGTCAGTCTCCACAGGAAATACTATCTTGGCACATTACTTTTTCCTTACTTTAATGACTTTAGTCTCCTTTTCTGGTACATTGTCCCATTAATTTACATAATAATATTGATACATCATATTATTATACCACATCCTTCTCTCTTTCTGTATTTCAACAATTTTTATTTTCCATGTTAGCATTTGTCTTGATTGTTTTTAATTTCTTCATTCACATATTCTTTTTCTCGTTTTCTTATTCTCATCTCCCAGAATTGTTTGCACTTATATTTAAGTATTTCACTATTAAAGTCTCATTATCTTCCTTTACGCACTTTACTACTCTATCCATGTTTAAAGAAGCAGGAAAAAAACTGATAGATTTAATGACCCCAATCCCCCTGCATTCTGACTCATATAAAGCACATCTCCATTCACTGGATTTAAACACCAATTACACAATTTCCTTTTCATATTTTACTGGGATCATATAAACATTTGGCATATATGCTATTTCCCCATAAAACCAATTTTACCAGATAAATCTTTTTCCTGAAAGCTGATTTATACATCCACCATTGAAGACACATTTCTTTCATTACCTTTATCAGCCCTTCCCATTGCATCCTAACTACATAATTTTCCACAAGTTTTATTTGTAGAAACGACACTTCATTCATTGAAAAACACAACCCCCAATTTTCACTACATCACCCTAAACTTTACTTTTATTTTTATTTAAGGTCATTCCCATTTTCTTTAAACATCTATTCAGATGAAACACCACTTCCCTCATCCATAGTTTGTTCTTAGTAACTACAACTATATTGCCTGCTTATATCAAAATTACTGGCAACACCCCCTCCTTTTGCATTGCATATCTTAGAATTGCATTCATTACCAATATAAATAACATTCCACTCATGGGACATCCTTTTCTTATACAACACTTCATGCTCATTTCTTTACTCAGTCTCCCATTCACTCTCACTCTATTACTCTGATATGTTGCCATGCACACTCTCTTAATTATATTACCTGTTCCACCTTCTACATAGCATCCCAGAATGCATCATGTCCTGTGGTAACAAATGCCTTGCTAAAATCACTTACCATAAGTTTCACATTGCCATTTTTACTTATAACATCATCCACAATTTCTATAACAACTAGGAAACATTCTTGGCATCCCTTCCCTTTTAAATTACCTTTCATAATATCTTTCATCCTTTATATTCTCTTTGGTATTATTACCATAAAAATCTTATACTTCATGTTACTTTTTATGGTCAGTCTCCGTTTTTTTATTTCATTCTTCTCGTTATTTTTACAAAAATAAAATGCTAATATCCCAGTAGATAACTCATCATAAACAAAACTTTCCTTCAATCATTCTTTCAGTATATTTACAAACTACCTTCTTTCCTATTTCATTAATTTTTTTGTACATTCCATACCCTATACCATTTGGGCCTGATACTGAATCCATATTCACTTTCTTAAGTACTTCATCCAATTTACTGATAGTAGTTTCTTATTCAAATTCTCCTTCATCTCATTCTGGAAAATCCTTTCCTTTCCAATCACACTTATTTCCAGCTTTATACTCTTATATGTATTCTCTACACGCTGTATTACAATATTCATAATTTGCTCTTATGTTCTTTTTACCTCTCCTTTTACATTTTAATTTCTCCCATTAAACTAATATCATCCTTTAGTATGCAGAAACCTCTTCACTTCTCCCTTGTAAATAGTAACACCTTAATGTTATCTGATTTTCATTTATATAGTTCTTTTTCCATATCATAATACCGTCTTGTATTATTCCCTAAATTCTCAAAAGCATTTATGTAAATTTACCCATACTTCACTTTCTCTTTCTTTCTTATATCATCCTGTCACTGAGGAAAATACTTTTTATACTTCTTTTTAAATTCAATCTACCTCTGAGACCAGTGTTTATAGAAGTCCTTCATGGTTATAGGATCCTTTCTTAACTGCAACATTTCTAATTCTCCAATTTTATCCCATAATTTCTCATTTATTGTTTTTATTCCGTTTCCTATTTTAATATACTCCCTTTCTTACCTCACCTCCACCCATATTGCTAAATGGTCTGAAAAATCTGTCACAACTGTATCACCATCTGCAACATCCAAGCCTTTGACTAATATAAAAGAATTAGTTTCATATCCAAGTGTTTCCCTTCCATAAGTCCGTTGACTGTTGTTCCACACAGCTAACTTAGCACATTTTATCATTTCTTATATTTTTTACATCTTGAACTTTCTTTTTACATTTTCTGCTTAAAATCAAAACTAAAGTCCCCCACAATTGTAATTTTCATGTTAACTATTCCATAGTTTAATCTTTGATGAAACAAATTATCTCTTTCCTTGTTAGTTTTGTATGCATAGAATACTATAATTGTATAAACATGTTATCTCCAACTCACATCCAAAACAGTTAACCTACCTATTCTTACAAATGATTTAGGCTGGCCAGCATATTCTAATCTCCCTCTATGACAAACCACAAACATGGGAGTGGCAACTGTTTAACCTAGCATTTCACTGTTTTTTTTTTACATAGCACAGCCACTGCAGAACAGCTTTCACTTCCTAAGTTCCATATTATATTTTCACCACATAGTTTTTCTGTCTGCAGTCTTTCTTCACTTGTCAGTTACTTACATCCTCTAACATAGTAACATCCATATCACATTTAGCACACAATTCCAGTATCCTTATCCTTCTTATGGTGTTAATAATACTGTTACAACTTGCTACAGCTACTTCTAAATCATTGCTTTTCCACCTTTTTAAGTTTGGGGAAATATTTTTAAAGTTTCATTTTCCCACTTTTACTCTTTCCCTTATTGAATATTATTCCTGAATTTATGTACAAATAATCCTTGATCCTCAGAATCAAAATTTTCACTACCTAGAACTTCAAAAAATCTTAGTGTCAATCCTTTCTCCTAACCTCCTTCCTGCATGCACACTACCTCTCTCTTCATTTTCCACTCCTTATTTTTTTCTTCTATAGTTTCTTCATCACCAAGTTCACACTCTCTCCCAGCCTCTTCTTGTTTCTTGTGTATGTTTTCTTCCCTTTCCCCATCTTTTTCATTATTTCCTGTTTGGTCTTGAAATGCCATCAAAAAGTGTCCTTTTTTATATAATCTGCATTCAACTGCACACCTTCTTGCTGTGTGCCCTTTTTCCACAAACTGGTTACATTTTACTGTCACAATCACTAATTAAATAACTAAAGTCAACATAAAAGAAACATGATTAAGACTGGCCAGCATATCTTAATGTCCATTAATAACCAGCGACAAAAATAACAGTTGGCAAGTGTTTCACCATGTTTTTTTTCACATTTCAAAAAGATTCCAACCTCCATCTCCCATTCTATAAGTTTAAATCATATTTAGCTTTCACTATTTTATCAACAATTTCACACAAACCCTGCACCCATTTTAACATATTCTTCTTTCAGTTCATCAGTTCTAAATTGCAAAGTAACATTTTTAACATTTAAATTAGTACCAGAAAACAAATAATTGTTCCATGGATAAATGCCTCCTTTTTGTTTACACAGTACCAGAAATTACATCATCAGCCCATCTGTTTCAAATGTTCAGTCACAAAAAGTATCTGTTCTTATGTGTATAAAAGACCAGATTTCTTGAGTTTTAAATCCCAGAACAGTTACTAAATTGCCCTGTACACAGTATCTGGCTATTACAGTGTCATTTATATTCTTATTCTCACAGTAGTTATTTTCTTCTGTTTGAAAACACTTTTTTCTTGCAGTTTGTTGCTGCTGTCCTTTGTCTGCTGTCACTCCTACACAGTTTTTAACTACTGCATCATTTAATGGAAAAAAACAGTATCCTTACCAGTTTTTTTTTGCTTTTTTGTTTTGCTTTCTGTCACTGTTCCATAGATTTTTAACTGCTGCCTTCTCTGCCACCAAATCACCTGGGTCCTTCTTCACTTTCCCATCCTCAGCACTTCTGAAAAATGTATCTGCTATCTTACCACTGAAAAGAAATCCCAGCTGGATCATCCTGCTCAATTATTTTCAACAGAACATCATATGCAAGCCCTCCTGACACCAGTTCCATTAGCTGCACCACTCCAATGGACTCACTTCATTATCCATTGAAACAGCTAAATGCTGCTCATTTATAGATTCATAGGTTCATAGGTTCATACTAGGCTATCTGCCCTAAGGCATTTATAAGCCTAGCCAGAGTGTGTGTGGCTTTCACCACCCCTTAGGATGAGAATACTATACCCATTAGTTTGCTGTGCCTCTGTCCAGCAGTGATACAGGGATGATTCCCGGGGTAAACCTACGATCTCCCATCCACTCGTCAAGATTTCTCTTGAACAGAGTCAGTGAGGGGCTCTGCCTCACATGGACTGGGATTCTGTTCCATAGTGTAGGGAGTCTCTGGGTGATGAATCTGTCCCTCCAGCACGTCCTATTTATATCCGTGCTGAGGTTTAAGTCTCTTGCTCTCGTGGCTCTGGTGGATTTGGATTTTTTGAGGTGGAGCATGTCCATTAATTCGGGTTGGACATGGCCTTGTATGTCAGGCACAGATCACCTCTGAGCAGACGGTATGCGACTGAATAGAGCTGGAGTTTCTTCAGTCGGGCATCGATGACATATGTTTGAGCCCCTTTATCCTTTTGGTGAGGAACTTTTGGGGTCTTTCCAACTGCTGCAGGTGTCGGGTAAGGTACATTCGAATGGGGTGTTGTACTCAATCATTGGTCTGATAAGTGAAGAGTACAGGGGTACAATGACCTCTCCTGATCTGGATGTGAATCCCTTCATGATCAGGTGGGCAATGTAGAAGGTCTTCCTAACCACTTTGGCAATGTGAGTGTCAAAAGAGAGGTTACTGTCAACTTGGGTCCCCAGGTCCCTGATAACTTCTTCCGTGTTTAATGGATTACCACCTATGTGGTAATTAGGGGTTACCTTGTTTTTCCCAAAGGGTATGACTATACATTTTTTGGCATTTAGCCTAAGGCCATGGCTCTGGCACCAGTTATCCATTTCTATGAGACCTTTCTGGAGGATGTCTGTGTCTGATGGAGTGTCAGTTATGGTGCCCATTTTGCAGTCATCTGCAAATATCATCCACCACACAGAAATGTATGTTTGCATTCTGATACTTCATACCAAACAAACTTTTCTTCAAGTTCTCCTTTTTCCACCTTGTAACTCTCATTAGTTTTCTCTCCTCCTTCATGTTTCTGTTTTTCTTAGGCCTCCTTCTTGCTGCTGTAATAGCCCTCCATCACCATCTAGCAGCTCTAAAGAATAGGTGAGGTTCCCCAATACCTTGACCAAATTTCTACCAGTAGTATAAATACCACCTTAGGTTTCTCCTGAAAAGAGGTCACTAACCTATTGGGACTAACTCAGTCAACAAAGGCTAAATTAATAAAATACATATGATCTTATTGATAACATTCAAATAGTCTGGTTTGGGAAAGTGCATGTGTGAAAACATGTAAAGATGACAGCCACAGCACAAGACACAGAAAAGCAAGTGTAAAATTATTCTAAATGGTGCATACAGCATATAAAAACTAAAGAGACACTTTGTGGGTCTTCACATTTGACACACATCTATGAAATTCAGAGAGACTAGGCAAGTTTCAATGGATCAAATTTGGGAAATTACTTGCCAGAATATACATTCCAGCTCAATGAAATGCATAAGTGTGACCAATGCTGAAAATGAGTAAGTACTAGACTGACAAGTTGCCCCTGGGAAAAATGTAAAACTCACCATATAACCTTCTTTAAGTGTGGGAACTCGTCTTGTGTAGAGTTATTGTTTTTTTTTTTCATGAGCCTTCAGGTGATATTGATATTGTTGAAAAGTAGCTTGTATACATCCCTGCATCCCTGCAGGATAAATACCATTTTGACTGGCTTAACAACTTTTGACACCACTCACATCTAATCATTTGATGTCTAGAACAACAATGTCACTGAACTTAAACTCAAAGCAAAAGCTTCTTCTTCTCACCTGCTTTTACTGTTTGGCTCCATGAAGAACATCAAGTGATGTCAATTTCCTCATGTGAGGGAATCATATATTTTCTAAGATTTCTATGGACAGAATGGTAACCAAAAGTCATAGAATGCCAAGGTGCACCTCAATATCAGAGAACACTGGGACATGGAAGAAGCAATGACCCATAGTCATAGCCCTTGCATGACTCTGACAGTGGACTTTAGGGTTTATATGAGAATGCAGACCTCTGATGTTTATAGTCCTAACTGACAGAGGCTGTGAAGAATCATTCAGCCTGGTCTGAGACCCAAGAACTCCACTTCCTCCATTTGCCAGGAATGTTGGGTCCCACAGCCCAGGTGGCTCCATTACTGGAACAATCTTATGTCTAAAGACAGTGGGAGAAGGTAAAAGCAGGCTTAACAGCTTGTGTGCAGTGGGAGGAATTGCTGAATTATGTGGGGTCCTTTACAAAACAGCCTAAAATCTTTGCTTCTTTTTAAACAAACATGACAGTTTGACAGTATAACAATGCATGCTCACCGCAGAAGTTAGCATGAGCTGCGAGACTTTGAAACTCAGAATAACATAAATCAATACACTCAAAGAAAAACATAACTTAATAAAAAAATAAATCAACAAAATGACTGTGAGGCTACAGTCTACCATATCACTAGCACCTGCAATTCTTTACTAAAGCACATCATATCCAGTCCTTATTTTAATGATGTTATGATACATGTTTAAAACTGTATCAAAAGCCTTAACTAGGCTAAGTAAATAGACCCATACTAAAGGATGAACTGTATACACTTTAGATATCCAGTCTGTTAAAAAGAGCAGTTTTAGTAAAGTGCTGCCCTATAAAATTGTGTTGAAAACCACTCAGTAGAGTATAACTCACAATGCACAATTTGCTGATTAGACAATTTTTTTTTTCAAATATTTTAGGAAGATGGCAATGGTGCAATGAGTTTGTAATTCAAAATACTATCTGTTCTACCCTTTCTAAATTCAGGGATTAATATGAGGTGGTCTATTGATCACACACTCGTAGCTTAGCAATGCTCACAACACTGGTCACATTGTGGTGTTAATCACACCTGTAGCACCAGCTGTGTGAGCCTTGTTTCATTAAAGTTGATAGCACTGTAGCTTAATGCTGGTACTGAATTTTCAGTATTCAAAGTTGTAATTAAGCACATTAAATGTGAGAAAATCACTTAATCTCAGCTAGAAATGCAACAACATTCTTTTTTGATCAGCTGAAAAGATTTTCTTATATTTAATGCTCTGTACATTTCACAGCCATGTAGTGGTGCTGCGGTAGCGTTGTCGCCCCACAGCAAGACGTTGTCCCGTTCAATTCTCAGCTAGAGCGTCTTCTGTGTGGAGGCATGCGTGAATGGGCATACCTTCGTTTAAGGTTGTGTGTCAGGGCTGGTAACTCGACACGTAAGAATCCACAACCAAACATTAGCAGACTGGAGTTCTGCTGTGGCGACCCCTAACCGGGATAAGCCGAAAGACACAACAACAACAACAACAACATTTCACAGCCATGGGCAGTTGTGATCCAATCAACTGGTCATCAAGAATGCTATACTCAATCTGACAGTGGGTGTTAATCAGTTTGACATCCATTCAGATGTTGCAATATAATGCTTAGAAGTGGGACATGATGTAGCATAGATATATTCTCATATTTCACTCAGTACTGTGAATAGTGCACACCATTATGTGCTGTCTATGTTTAATAGTGCTTTGGAGTTTGTGACACAACATTGCATACTTTGTGTCATTGACACTCTGCAGTGCAGTTTGAGTTGCCACAGTGTGCACTGTATGTCATTATACCCATTGCAGTACATCCTGTGGTTCACAATAATGTACTGTGTATTATGCCACAAGATTTCCTATCAGAAGTATCAGAGCCAATACACTGAGTGTTAATACTTTGAAAACAGAATGTGATCCAAAGATAAAAAAGTAAATTCTGAAACTCACCTTCAAGGTACTTTTTCTCAGAGAAACTTCAGCATTCTTTTACCAAAATGGTAAAACTGCACCCCCACTCCCCATGCTACTTTTATACCCTAAATATGAGGTCACAGTACCTTTGAATAATTCTGATTTAGTATATACTTCCCCCAAATTCATACATTCACTTATGCTATTCTTAGGATTATTGCCCTCAGAATTTCAACAGGCAGTCATAGTAACAATGCAGTGCAACCCATGGTACCCTTTCCATGCACTGTATGCATTGAATAAACACATTATGGCCCATGTGCATTGTACATGATGGCACTCACTGAGTACTGCCTTTAGTGCCCCATTACACACTACCTGCTACTGTACACACTGCATTTTATCCTATTATACATGTTCATAGGTATGTACTAGGCTAATGGTCCTGAGGCCTTTACAAGCCTAGCCCATAAGATTTCCCTGGCATAGTGCCACCCGACCTTAGTTCCCAGTGCCTATGTTGAGCATAGCCAGTGGAGTGATCCCTGGGGTGAATTTTCTATTTCCCCTCCACTCATCAAGATTTGTCTTGAAGAGGGCCAGCGAGGTGCTCTGCTTGACATGTATGGGAAGTCTATTCCATAGCATGGGCAGTCTCTGGGTTATGAACCTGTCCCTCCAGCATGTTCTGTTGATTGTGGTAATGAGGGTGAGGTCTCTGGAGTGTATGGTGTGGATGGATTGGGAGTTCTTTAGATGTAGCATTTCTAACAGAGCTGGGTCAGACATGGCTTTGTAAGTCAAGCAGAGATAGCCTCTAAGTAGGCGATATGAGACAGAGAATATTTGGAGTTTTTTAGTCTGTCCATATAGGACAAATGTTTAAGGCCTAGGATCCTCTTTGTGAGGTACTTTTGCAGCCTCTCCAGTTGTTGTAAGTGTTTAGTGAGGTACTTGCCAAATGGGGCATTGTACTCAATAATTCAATGAAAGAAGATTAGAGGGAGACAATCACCTCTTTCTTCCTGGATGCAAAACCCTTAGTTATGAGATGTGCCACATAGAAGGACTTTCCGGCCACAGTGGCAATGTGGTGGTCAAAAGAGAGGTTGCTGTCAACCTGTGTTCCCAGATCTCTTATAATGCCTTCTGTGTTCAGTGGACTACCATCAATGTGGTAATTCATGGGAACTGTTTTTTTCCCAAAGGGGATTACGACACATTTTTTGGCACTGAGGTCAGTCAGTGAGGCCTTTCTGTAGAATTTCAACATTACTCTGGGAGTTAATAATAGCTCCCAACTTGCAATCATCTGCAAACTTCGCCAGCCAGAGTCCCTTCATGTTGGCCTGGACTTCAGAGAAGTAGTTACCAAACAGGAGAGGACCCAGGACCAAACCCTGTGGGACTCCACTCGTGACTGGTCAGCAGTCTAAATTGGAGTCAGCTACTTTCACACTGTGGGTTCTACCTATGAGCCAGTTTGCAACCCACCTAGTGATATAGGAGTTCATGCCTAGCTTAGTGAGTTGTTCTATGATTTCTGAGTGGGGAATGGTATCAAAGGCTTTGGCCAGACCAAGGTAGGCTGTATGAACCACATTGCCTTCATCCACAACTCTGATGACTGACTCAAAGAAGTCAACCAAGTTGAGCAAGCATGATCTACCCTTCACAAAACCAAACTATGTAGGATCCAGAGTTTGGAGTTTCCCTATATCCTTGTATATTAGGTCCATGATGATGTGTTCCATAGCTTTGCATATCAGACTCGTCAGGCTAATGGGGCGATAATTCTCAGGGTCTGTAGTCATGCTTCCTTTGTGAAGAGGGATGACTGTAGCAGTCCACCATTTGGTAGGGACAAAGCCTGAGGTGAGGCTGTTATTGAACAGGGCACACAGATGAGGTACCAGTTCACTCTGTAGTTCATGTACAGCACAGCCAGGGATATTGTCAGTTTCCATAGAAGCTGTAGTCTTGGCTTTGGACAGTGCTGTTTTTTAACTGTGCAGCAGTAATACTGGCTGCCTGGCAATCTACTGGTATTGTGACATGTACCTTAGTGGGAGAGAGGGGTAAAGTTGGCACTGAATCTGTTGGCCAGTATATTGGCAATATCTGTTGGCTCGGTATAGGAGGTACCATTGTGCAGTAGCTCAGAGCAAATCTGGGTATTGCTGTGGAGATTCTTTACATAACTATAGAAGGCCTTGTGGTTTTCTTTACTATCTGCTGCAATTCTGTTTTCATAGCTAGCTTTAGAGGATTTGATGAGGGATCTCAACTTTATGTTGAGGACAATAAGGGAGTTTTTCTAGTCTTGGGACTTCACCTTATTCCACATCAGTTTTGCCCTTCTGTTGTAGAGTTTGTTTATGGCAGGGGACCACCAGATTGTCTTACTTTTTTTGGAGGAGAGCATCTTGGTTCTGTTGGGTATGGAGAGATCCATGCATTTGTGTACGTGTTCATACAGTGCATCAGTATATGATTTGGCGGCCATTCAACTGATCTCCATTTGCATGAGTGCCATGAAATTAGCCACCTCTGTTTTTAGGAGCCCAAAGTTAGCTTTTTAGAAGTTTTTCATGGTGGATATCTTTGTGGTGGTGGTGGGAGGGTTGTGGATTTCCAAAGTGATTAGTTTGTGTTCGGATCTAACCAGGGAGGAGTTGACTATTGGTGTAGAGTAACAGTCACCCATGTTAGTAATAACCAGGTCAAGGATGTTGCTACCTCTAGTGGGGATCAGAACAAACCGGTCCAGGGCATTGGAATTAATGAATTCCAGGAAATGCTGGGCAAGTGTATTGGTACATGAGCAGTTTTCCCAGTTAATGGAGGAGTAGTTGAAGTCACCCAATATGACAGTGTTAGGGTGGATGCTAATATTCTCCAGGGTGATTAGGAACCTGAAATGTGAGTCTTAGGACATGGTTGGGGACCTATAGCAGGCTACAACCTGAATTGCTGTCTTACCCAATGTTAGCTACACCTAAAGTATCTCAGATGAGTTATGTTGGGCTACTAGTCTGGAGGTGTATTATGTAGCATTCTGCATGCAGTGGTGCAGGCACTGGTACTCCATTGTCTACTGTATACCACTGTATGAACTACAGTACCACCTGTGGTACATAGTTGTGAATTGTGTATCGCAGTATGTACTGCACTGAAGCTTGTGATGTACTGTTGTGTACTGTGTGCCTGGTGAACACTACATGCTGAAATATTGTCTCTGTACAATGTGATGTTTTTGGGTGTTGTGCAATCTATTTGACAACTTTGCACATTGTACAGAGATGTTATATATTGTTGTAGAGCCTGATAGACACCACTGTGTTCTGTATGCATTGCGCCATGATATATACTACAGTGCAGCCTGTGACACACCATTGTCTACTGTATGACATTTGCTCTGCAGAGTTCAGCCTTTGACATGACATTACATTGCATGTACAGTGGTACACAACATAGTCTAACCTCAGGTACACCTTTATGAACTGTGTGCCATGGTATACGATGCCATAACATTTTGAGAGGGATAAAAAATAAGTTATCAAAAAAGGGTTTTAAGGAAAAAAAGGATTAATCAAGTTTATTTGACTAGACAATGAGAGTAGCTATAAGGGAGATAGAAGCCAGATATAAGGATTTTAAGAACAATGGGGATAATCATTGGGGAGGGTGTGCATGTGGCATTGCATTCAAGGTGGTAAAGTGTTTTCTGAAAATGAAAGAGAGAAAATGAAAATATGGTTAGAATAAAGGATTAGAAGAACAAAAAGGGCCTTTTTTGTTATTTGGGGAATGGAAAAGGCATAAAAGGAACCTGAGGAATCAAGCTGGTAGGGGCAAAAGCATTAGGAAGCCAGAGAGAAAGTGAAAATTCAGATCCAGTTGCAGGCTATGAAATGATTTACCCTACAATACTATCATCTCTTCCCCAGTATAGGATTTAGCCACCACATCAACTTGGGGAATCCAGTACTTCCTCCCAATATATGCATGCTCTCACACAAAGACACATAAACTCCTTTTGAGAGCTATCGTGACCAGCATGGGATTCCAAGCCTCTATTCCCTTAAGTGGCTTTCATCTAAGCCTATGCTTGAATTTGAGCACTGCTAAAAAAAATCACCACTTCAACCACAAAATAGATGAAGTGACATTTGTCACTTATACCTATCCCCTTGCCAGACTCTTCCATGCTACTACTTAAACTTGGTTGTCTGGGTGGTAGTCAGGGTTTTAGCCCACAAAACTGAACAGACAGGTACCACTGTCATAAACTAGTGCAGCTTAATACACATCATTATGTGTACCCTGTGCCATAGTTCACACCACAAAATAGCATGTGGCACATTACTTTGGTGTAGTTTATGACACATATACTGTTTCACTAGATTTGCATACAGTATGGTCTGTTATAAACCTTTGTGTACTGTGTTTCATAGTTCACAGAGCAGTGCTTGACAGATCATTGTGTGCTATGTGTTTTGTTTCCAGCTACAGCATGGTTTGTGCAACAGCAATGACACACTTCACTCCATCTAACAGTCGTTTGTTTAGTTTTGTGACTCCTATCATGGTGCTGGCTGTGACACAATAACGTGAACTACGTGCTAAGATTCAAAGCATAGTCTGGTCCTGTCTCACACCATTATGTATTGTATATCATGGTTTATTCTATAGTGCAGAGTACAACACACCATTACATACTTTGTCCCAACATTTATATGACCATTTCATCTATGGTACAACATTGTGCATTTTGTATGCAATGACTCATACCACGGGGTTCTCTGTAACAAACCATTGTCCATTTATTTTTGCTGTGGTCCACATTGTATAGTCTCTGGCACACCATTGTAGTATCTGTGCTTTAGTTTACATCCCAATCTAGTCTATGACACACCATGACGTACTACTGTATGTGGTTTACTGTGTAGTTTATAAGACCCCATTTTGTGCTGCATGTCATAAACAATACAGCACAGTTTATAATGTGCCAATGTGTAGTGCATACTATTTTTGTACCATAATACAGTTACAGTTTTGACTCGCCATTGTATACTATGTATTATGGTTCATGTAACAATACAGGTCATATTATGCATTTGCATACTTTGTGCATAGTTGACACAGCACTGCAATCTGTGACAATACACTTGGAGATGAGTGCCATGATCCAAGCCACACTGAAGCTTCTGACACATCATTCTGCACTGGGTGCCTTTGTCAAAATCTAACTGCAGTCTATGACATTCCACTCAACCATACTGTTTATGCCACAATGAAATCGGACAGAGCATTGTGTACTGTGCTTTATGGTTTACCCCATATAGCAATTTAATACATAGTATTATGAACTGTGTGCTATAATTCACACCACAGTCTAGTTACGATGCATTTTTTACTGTATGCTAAGGTTAATGCCACATGTATTACACACCACTGTTGACTCTAATTGTGTCCTGAATGCCATATTTTACACCACTGGGCGGTGTATGGCATGACTTTGTCTGTTATGAGCTATAGTTTATACCAAATGTGACACAGTTGTACAGTGTGCTGCAGTTCATACCATAATGCATCCTGTGATGCACCACTGTGTACTGTGTGCCAGGGACACTTCACAGTATGGTCTACAACATACCAGCTTGTTCTGAATGCCATGATTCATACCACAGTGAAGTTTTTGACACACTAGTGTGTTCTCTGTACAATGTTTCACGCAGTATTTCAGGCTATGAGACACTGTTATGCATTGTGTACCATGTTTCATACCACAATATAGGTAACAATGCAGCAGGTACTTTGTGATATGGTCCACATTATATTGAAGCCAGTGACATTATCATTGTATACTGTAAACCATAGTTCACAAACAATAGAATTTAAAGTAACATTTTGCACAGTGTCCCATGTTTCAAACTACATCTATGAGACAATGTTTTATACAATTTGTCATCATTAACACCAAAGTTCAGTCTGTGGCACATACTTGTGTATTGTGGGTCAAAGCTCACTGCATCATACAGCCTGTAACAAACATTATACACCAGAGTTCCACCACACTATAATCTTTGAAACACCATTTTGGATAGTGTCCTGTGGTCCACACTGTATTGCATTCTATAATACACCATTCTGCACTTATAAACTATAATTCATTCTACAGTGCAACTTGTCATGTGATACTGAGTATTACAAGCTGCAATTAACCCAATGCAATAGATTGAAACACCATTGGGTACAGAATGTTCTGGCTCATACCACAGTGCAGCTAGAGCCACACTCATATACTCTGGTATGGTTTACTCCACCAGCATTCTGTAGCAGATTGTTCTGCACTCTGTGCCATTTTCTTGTTACAGTGCAGCATGTGAGATATTTTGTAGTTTGGGTCATGGTCTATTCTAGATTTTAGTCTGCAACATATTGAATGTCTTCAACAGGCTGTTTTTGTCTTTTGTGTTATGATTCACATAACTGTGCAAATTATGCACAGTATTGTGAAACATGTGCCATGTTTCACATCACAATGTAATATATGTCACATACTTTTGTTCAGTGTGATGATTCACACTACTATGCAGTTTTCAGTCATCACTGCATACCATGAGAAAATGGTTCACACATTAATATATTGGGTACTATGATTCTTGCTACACTACATCTTGTTGCACACCATTGTGTTTGTTTGCCAATGCCACAACACAGTCAGGTCTACAGCATTCCAGTTTGCTCTGTATTCCTCAATTCACATTATGGTGAAGTTTGTGATACACCAGTGTGTACTCTCTGTCATGGTTCATACTGTACTGCCATCTGGGACACACTATCATTAACTGTATGATCTGGTTCCTACAGCAGTGTTATTTACATGTGTTGTGAAAACTCATTCACACCGCACTGCAGTTTTTTTCATCATTGTGTACAGTGTGCCATGGCTCCATGTCACAGTACAGTCTATAATATATCATTCTCTATTATGGGCCTTGTGTCATATCACACTACACACCAAAGTAAATGACAAACCACACTGCATTGCTTATCACAGTTCATATCACTGAGCAATTTATAGAACATAATTGCGAACTATACTGTTGGTTCTCACTTCATGGAGTTTATGACAAAGACAACTCTATGGACTATGGGCTGCCATTATCTGCTGTGTGTCATGGTTTGCATCATGGGGTATTCTCTGATACTTATATAATCTCTCCTTTAGTTTATACCACAATATAGTTTATAATGTTTGATAATGTACTGCATGTCATAGGTTATATAACAGAGCAGCACACTGCACAACACTGTATAGTTCCTGCGACAATGCATCATATTCCACAGCATTGTGTAAATTATGTTACATTTGTATCATTGCACAGACTATGATAAACTATTGTGTACACATTATCAATACTTACTCCTGAGATCCTGACATGCCATTGTGTACTATGCATCATGATTCAAAAATGTGCAAGTTGTGAGATGCAATTGTGCACACTGCATGTTAAAGGTCACACCACACTGTGGTCTGTGATACTGTTGTATTCTCCGTATTGTGCCTAATACAACAGAGCAGCTCATGACATGCCACTGTGTAGTGCATGCCATGGTTAATACCACAGTGCAATTAGTGGCATACTACTTTGTACTGCATTCTATGGTTCTTACCACATTGCATGCTGTGGTTCATGCCACACTGCAATCCCTTCTACATCATTATGCACAGTGGGTCATGTTTTATATAACAGTATAGACTGTGATATATTATCATGTATGACATGGTTTGGATAATGCACAACTGTGTATGGCACACCACTGTTTATTGCATGCCTTCGGTTCACTCTGCAATGCAGCCTATTGCAAATCATTATGTATAATGTGTCTTGTGTCATGTCATAGTACAGTCTGTGATAGTTCATTTATAGTGTATGTTATTTTTCAGTGCAGATTATGACATACTGTTGTGCACTGTGTGCCATGATTTAGAGAAGTGCAAATTATGGTACATTATGCTGTCTTGTGTGTCAATGTACACATCACACTGCAGTCTTTGAGAGCCAGTTATGTACTGTGGGATACAGTTTACACAGTTTTGGCAGTAGCTACCACTGATTTTATATCCGGAATTTACTTCATTGCTCTTCCAGTCTATGGGTCTATTACAAGTTGGGGGAGTACCCCAGAAGTAACTCTTCACTGGATGGACCCTTTCACCTATGGGGAAATTATCTCAGATCCATCAGGGCTATGACCAATCCTTTCTGATCATGGTCATGCTGCAAACAGCTGTGATTTTTCTGAAAGACTCTATCACTTATCTGATGACATGACTCCTTAGAAACCATTATTTGAAATTAAGCATGGTATAAAGTTTCACTTTGAAATGCTCTTTCCTGTCGCCCTTAAATGAAAAGTCATCCCTATGGTGACTGAGTCTGTAATCCTGGAAACGTTATTCTTTGTCCCCATACTTGCCCTCATCTTTTTTACTAATGACATTTTGTCACTATCCTTCATATATTCAATATTTTCCTCTGATTTTGATCACCTCAGTCCTCCTCACTGTTTGTGTTGCTTGCCTCCCTGTGCTGCACCTAATCTCTTCCACATCTCTACTGCACGCACTCTTCCTATAAACCTTATCTGTCCTTTTGACCCTTTGCTATGTCCCTCTTTTCTGAATGAATGTTTTTCCCTTGTCACTTTCTTCCTCTCCATGTAATGTTGACTCTTGTATGTCCACCTCTGTCCTTGTCTCCACCTCATCAATGTCACTGTTGCTTGTAGCTGGCCTTCCATCTTTACATTCTTTTTTTAATGATTGCATCTCCTATATTTACCTATCTCTTTATACTATGCTACCTCTCTTACTTGTATTCCTCTGACAGTCTGTACCCATGTTCTTATGTTATCTGCCCTTTTTCCCTACTTTTTACAAAACTTGTTTTCTAAAGGCCTTAAGTTACCATCTTCTCCCTATTTCCACCCTACACTTGCTCACTTGATGAATGTCTCTTGTAGTATCTCTTGCTCACATATCTATAGAGTTCGACATTTCCCTGCATTCTCCCAAACCCTTTTAAAAGGGTTGTGTCAAGATTTTTTTCAGCTGCAGGAATGTTTTCCTGAGGGCATGTGGCCATATTGTTTACATTCAGGCAGCTATTAGTTTAAGGGCTCATTTTCTCCCAAATGTTTTATTAAAATTTATATAGTCAGAAAACATCATTTGAAAATTCCAGGTATATAAAAATACATAAATAAAAAAATATCAAAAACACAACAAAAACAACTATTTACAAGAGTGTCTACTATGCAATAAGAACTCTAAAGATGCTTCCAAGAGACACTATAGCTTGTATAAAAGTATGACACTTATTTATTTGACAGTTATTTGAACTTTGTCCAGGCGTTATAAAAATAAATGATTGTTCTCCTCTTGATTGATGTAAGTTCCAATTGACAAATTTCATTTGCTAGATTTTTTCCAATTCCTGGTTATAACTTTTCTTGCTATTGCTAGAATACTCCATAGAAATGAATATTTAGTTCTCATGACACAAGCAGGTATTGGTGTATTAAACAGAATTAGTGATTTGGTTTAAATAAAGTTATCAGTAAATAAAGCCTGTAGTAAAAGATTAATACTATCCCAGAATGGTTTAATTGCAACACAATCAAAAAACATATGCTGCTATCAGCTCTGGCAGTTAACTTAAATCTCCAACATTCAATTTTTCTTTTGTATATTAATTCAAATTTATGCAGGGTGATTAAAGTTCTATGCATAAACTTCCATGAAAATAATCTAAATTTTTAAGAGAAAGGTGTTAACTTTGATGACGATAACATTAGTTTTTTTATCCTCCTCATTTGAAGAATTGTTATATATGAGTTTAAAATATTCCCAATAACTTTCTTTATAATAGTTGCATTTAACCACTTTATATAATTTAGATAAAAGTCCTTTCCTCATTATCGTAGTTAAAAGTTCAATAAGTTTAGGAACAGCATTTCTTAATGTGAGTTGCACTGAATTAATTTTATATTCAGTTGATTTTCTACAATATTAAATATCTAACCACATTTCTTTACCCAGATCAAATTTATTTATTATATAATCAACAGTTTGTAATTTTTTGCCATCCAACAACTGAAACCAATATATCAAGTTATTTTCTTTAAGTGAAACCATTGTTGATAAATTAAATGTAAATATATTATTCTGGGTAAAAGAAAATCCATGCTTTATATTCTGGATTTCTGTAGATGTGGTCACTATCATGGAGATATAGGAAAAATTCATGTTTGATTAGTATTATCTGACAAAAAAATCTTTTAACAACTAGAGCAGAACATTATTTGATATTATATGATGCTGTGAATCTGTGAAATATGTTGATTTTAACCAAATACTTCCTTGATATTCTTTCCATTTGGCACTATAGTTATAATCTAACCAGAGTGATATTGTCTTCATAACTGCAGATAAAGAATATAATTCTCTATCTCGTAAACCAATACCCCATAAAATCAGTCTTTTGTAAGATAAATGTTGGCTATTCTCAGTTTGTTAGGATACCAAAGAAATCTCAGAATTAATGAATAAAACTTTTTTATAATATTTTAGAGGGGGGAAGAGAAAGAGATTGTATTAAATATACATTTTTTGGTAAAACAATCATTTTAATTATGGTAAGCCTCTCACCTATGGAAAAAAAAACTTGTTCCATTTATTACCTAGATTCTTTAAAGAAGTTAAACAATTATTGCAGTTAAAAGTTATTATATTATGAATGTTATCAGTCAATGTGATCCCTAGATAATTATGTTTTTTATATCTTCAACAATATACTTAGAAAATATTTTATGTAAACAAAGATTGTCAGTTTTTATCAACAATATGTTTGTTTTGTTACCATTAAAGGGAAGTCTATATATCTTCTGAAAAAAAATTCCATGGTATTAAAAATAGCATGTAGAGAGTTGTTTCTTAAATTTAAGGTCAGCACAATATCATTATCAAACAACTGAATTTTGGAATTTAAGTTCTTATTCATCTGTATACCTTTAATTCTCAATTAGACCTTATGAAATTTGCAAATGGTTCCATAATTAAAGTAAATAAAAGTGGTGATAACAGAGATTTTTGTTTAATTCTATGAGTGATATTGATTGGGTCTGATGTATATAGACCTATTTTTATGTAAACATAAGAATTTTCATAAAGGAGATTAATAAGTTCAATAAAACATATCCCACTCCTTTTCTATTAGTGTGTACCAGGACATAACTTTGCCATATAAATAAGCTTTTAGAGCTTCCCATACATATATCCCTGAAATATCTTCTCTATAATTGATTTTAATAATAGTTTGAATTTCTTGGTTAAAGAAATCTTTAAAACCATTCAAGTTAGTTATACATGTCAGTAATCTTTTAATGAGAATTTTATTGTTGAAGGTTAATGTTAATTCAAATGTTATGGTGCTAGGATCTTATGCTATAAGTCTATGTAATGTTTAGTGACATTTCTCTTTTTCATAGGTGTACACTTCTAGGTGATGTTGTGCAAAATGGCACTTGTGCTTCAGGCAATTGTGTTAATAAAGCATTTAGCACCAATGTTTGTGAACTGATGCTGGTGCTATCCAAACATGTTGAAACTAGCTGTGCATATCTTGTTCACCATGATGTGTGTGCCAGTATTCTGATATGTTGGGAATGTGTATGCCTGTAGCATAATAGTGCAGCTCTATGACAGTATCTTAGCAGTTATACTTTTTATAAAATGTAATACACAGATTTATTGATTTATTTTCATTGTTTAGTGGGAAAATCCAACTGGGTCTTGCAAGACCCATTTTCAGTGAAGGCCTGGGGAGAAAAGCTCCAGCATTACACACTCAGTAAACAACTGACCATATATTAATAACATCCTTTTGGCAATAAAAATTATTATTAAAAATTTCACAGTAATACAATTATTAGAAACACTGAAGGATAAGAAATATGATGAGTTCATACAAATAGCGGAGTCTTACTAATGATTGTTGCAAAGGAAATGACAGATTGAAGACAGGGGTGATGTAGATGAAAAGGAGTAAATTATGTTTGTTAAAAGTGAAGTTAGTGTGGAACAGTAGTGGAAGGATGAGACAGAGAGAGAGAGAGAGAGAGAGGAAGAAAAGAAAGTAAAGGAAAGAGTAAAAAGAGTAGAAGGATGGAAGTATTAACAGGATGCAGTTATGTCGGAATGGTGGTTAGAGGAGATAGGAAATACAAGGTTACAAATGTAGCATCTGTGCTTAGGAAATATTAGGTTACAAATGAGCATCTGTGCACAACAGGCTTGTATTTTGCTTGTTGAGCGGACATGACTAAGTGGCCATTGCTAATTCAAACATTGAAGACTACAGGACTCCAGCATGGTATGCCAGGAACAGCAAGATGTTCCTGTCCTTCCCACACAGAAACTTTAGAAGCATCAGCTGGGAATGTATGATAGTCCAGTGTAGAATGTGGATGCCAGACATGAGGCCCCACTGGTGGTGAGTGATGCTAGTGGCATCCTCTATTCTGGTAAGCAGTGGTAGCGCTGCTTTAGAAATATGAGGTTGTACCATCCTTACCTGTTTCATTTGAGGGTGGCAGAGATTCAGAAGAAGGAGCCTGTGATGTACTGTATCTGATATTGTTATCCACTGTACACTTAAACGAACATGCTATTTTTTTTCAGTCATGAAGGAAAAACAGCTGAGTGTGGTTGAAGTGGTGTATCTTCCAGCAGGGATATGATTATGACATCTGTGGCAGTCCACTGCATAACTGCAAGTTATTTATAACATATGTTTACAATGATTTTCCCATTGTGTATTCATTTGGCAGGCCATAGTGGAAGAGAAGGATAAGAAGGTGAGGCTACTGTCACCTCAGACTGTTTTGGCCAATGCATCTAGTGGTGGGTCATCAGTACTACTAGGTCTGCCTCTCAGCAAGGGGCAATAGTTTAATTGCAGAATATGACTGGGAGGGGACACTGGTAGCCTCCATTTCTGAATGTCAGATGAGAGTAAAGGCTCCTCTTCTGATAGTAGACCAAACAGGTGTACTTTGCTCTCTTGGCATAATTTGTGGTGGATGGTGGCTGCTGTGGTGTGGAGCATCTTTTAGCATGACTTGTGGAGTCACGTGACTGGCAGACCCCACTCCTTCAGTCACCTGGACTGCAGCCAGCCCATATCTAACATTAATCACCCATGTGAGTGATGACTTGATTTGTTGCTGCATTTACCATCCCAGCCATCCAAGTGACCAAGCCCTATCCCTACTCTGGTATCTCCTTTCCCTAATATAGTACTCTCTAGTCCTTGTTCATTTATCAAACATCGCCAACACCTCTTGTGCATCCTCTGTATGTCTGTTTTCTCCTCCACTGCCCTCCCCACATTTTACATTTATACTGCCCTGTCTGTATGAGGATATGTTTTATGTCTATCTGCCTGCTCCTACTACCAACATTTCTTCCTCTCTCCTATCCACAGCCAACCTTCACTACCTCCTTCATATTCCTTTCTTTTGTAAATCTTTAAAAATAGTCTCTTTTAAAAAAAATAATTACTTTCTTTACTTTACTCTTTCCTTTGCTTGCTGTTCTGCCCTTTCCTACTTTCATAGCTACCCAATTTCCTACGCCATTTATTCTATGAACAAGGTTGGCACTTTCTGTGCACACCCACATCAGTCTATTTAGTAGCCATAATACTGTAGTCTGGTACTGGGTGAGCATGAGATGTAGCTGTGTGGTGTTACTTTGGGTAAACAAGTGAGCCTTGACTTGCTGTGCTAGCTCTAGAGCAGCCTAATATTATTGATCCATCTATCTCTGTCTGTCTGTCTGTCTGTCTCTCTCTCTCTCTTGTTAACTATATGGTGGTTTTCTCAGGCTTCCATCACTATTTATGCCTACTACATGACTGATTAGCTTTGCCTCTCTTCATGCAAAGACCTCTTTAAAAATGAACAGTGTGTAGTTCTTATCTATGAATCTCAACTAAAGAGTTAATTTGTTATAAACATTTTATTATATCCACAGTAAATTATAAGGTTAGCATCCATTAAAAACAGCAAAAGTGATTTCAATATCTTTAGGCATTTATTTACTGAATGTAATGAGGCAAGCTTGCAACAAATTGCTTTATTCAATATATTTACTTGGTGAGAGAAAGATGGTGAATAATACATTTCAGTACCAAAACAGAAAAAAAACTGACACATTTAATCAAAGTTGAATTTCTACCCATAATGTTTTCCATTTGAGAAACAACAAAAAACATTATGGCTTTACGTTTACAGACATTTATATATATAAAGACATATACCAGTCCAATGTTGTAATTTAACAAAATACAACTAAATAATCTCCAATACATCAGAAGTATTTCATCTCATAAAAGAATACTATAATCAACATAAATAATTATATTAGAGATAAATTTTAACATCAATTAATGTATTTATGACTATTATGAAAGCAAAGCTAAGTGCAGACCTTTGTGAAACTTCACAGAATTAACCAATGAGCACGCAGAGTCAGTCTTATTAAGAGAGGTCTCTCAAATACTCCCAGGATGAACAGCCATGATTCTCTGTATTCCTAACTGAGATAAAATGCTACATCTGCCACTCACATTATTCTATCAGCTCCTTATTCGGGAGGTTAGTGCTAAACACCTGCATTTATTTTTAACACAGGTTTAAACTAGAAAACTCCCCCCAGCACTAATTGTCAGTATATATTAGTGATGGTATGAATCAACAATGAGCCTTTTACTGCATGCTATTAGTATAGTTACACATTTACTATACTCATCACTGAGTTTAAGTATGTGATAGCTTACATTATAAACTTCCCTTCTTGCATGCCACAATCAGTACATGCAAACAATTAAATAAAATGTACTGCAATGTGTATAGTGACATGGGTCTACTTTGACTCACTGAAAACTCATTTCACTGAATTTCCATTCACCCTCAAAAAATCACTGAAAGCTGAAATCACTGAAAACTCATTTCAGTGAATCACATTTCACTGAATGTAAGTACTGTTTGACAAATAAAACATATATGCCCTTTTCCCCACTGTAGTGTGATCCTGGAGTTAGTATATTTAGTTAGAGGGGTGGGGGGCACTTTGCATTTTGGATCTACTGCCAGACATTGTCTGTCCCAATCTGCTTTAGTAACTACTGCAGTGTACACATGAATGTGTCACCATGTGCTGCTGGGAATAGCTTTAGTATTAAATGCCAACATAATACATCTGACCTAGCCACAGTATATGTATACACGAGTAGCCATTCTTATGTAGTTCCTCTCACTGGCATTATCTGTTGGATAATTTATAGACCTATGCTTTGCACATAGCTACACACTGACAGCCACATCATTTATCAGTATATTTACCAATATAATCTTTGTGAATGTAGTGTCAATGGTGCAATAGGTAGCACATTTGCATTTGATGCAGAAAGCTGTTGGTTCTATTCCCAAAGCAGGTAGTTTGATTGCTGACACTGCAGTGCAGCATAAAAGGGTTACAGCACTCCTAAATGCATCATCCTTCAAATGAGGGCTCAGGTGGATGTAAGAGATCACACAACACCTATAAAAAGAGTAGGGGTCCTTTATTTAATACAACATAAAAACATTGCTTACATATTTACAAAATACATATATTTATAGGCACACATATACACATTTCTATTTCTTACCATTTATCATTTTACTTATAATATTCTCATTATTATTCTTCAATAACTGACCCCCATGCCTTCTTCCCCAACTATAACCTGATGTTTCACAATATATCTGATAAAATCTATTACCCATTAAATAAAATTTCATTCAATCTTTCATTCCAAATAACCCATATTATATAAAGTAAATTTTTATCTACCCTTCTTACATATTATTTTTTCTTATTCTTATATCAATGCATAAACATATTCATAGCTATATTGTTTATGTCATTGATATTCTCAAAGAAATTGCTTCACATAACTTTTTTACAGTTTCTCCACAATAATCTGTTTTTTCTTCCTCCCCCAAAAATAAACACACTCTTTCACTTTTCGTTTTATATGCTTATTCCCCTTCACTGTGTAACTTTTTTATTGCTAGTCTCCACAGGAAATACCATCTTGGCATACTACTTTTTCCTTACTTTAATGACTTTAGTCTCCTTTTCTGGTACATTGTCCCATTAATTTACATAATAATATTGATACATCATATTATTATACCACATCCTTCTCTCTTTCTGTATTTCAACAATTTTTATTTTCCATGTTAGCATTTTTCTTGATTGTTTTTAATTTCTTCATTCACATATTCCTTTTCTCGTTTTCTTATTCTCATCTCCCAGAATTGTTTGTGCTTATATTTAAGTATTTCACTATTAAAGTCTCATTATCTTCCTTTACGCACTTTGCTACTCTATACATGTTTAAAGAAGCAGGAAACAACTGATAGATTTAATAACCCCAATCCCCCCGCATTCTGACTCATATAAAGCACATCTCCATTCACTGGATTTAAACACCAATTACACAATTTCCTTTTCATATTTTACTGGGATCATATAAACATTTGGCATATATGCTATTTTCCCCATAAAACCAATTTTACCAGATAAATTTTTTTCCTGAAAGCTGATTTATACATCCACCATTGAAGACACATTTCTTTCATTACCTTTATCAGCCCTTCCCATTGCATCATAACTACATAATTTTCCACAAGTTTTATTTGTACAAACATTTCATTCATTAAAAAACACAACCCCCAATTTCCACTACATCACACTAAGCTTTACTTTTATCTTTATTCAAGGTCATTCCCATTTTCTTTAAACATCTATTCAGATGAAATACCACTTCCCTCATCCATAGTTTGTTCTTAGTAACTACAGTTACTGTATATTGCCTGCTTATATCAAAATTACTGGTATCACCCCACTCCTTTTGCATTGCTTTTCTTACAATTGCATTCATTACCAATGTAAACAAAATTCCACTCATGGGGCATCCTTGTCTTCCACCACATTTCATGCTTATTTCTTTACTCAGCGTACCATTCACTAACACTCTCACTGTATTATAGGACGTAGCCCCTTACCTCCTTTTGATTTAATATATTGTTAGCTTTCAGTGAAATGAGATTCATAAATATAAAAGCTAAGTAGGTGGGGGCTATGCCCCCTACACCCCAATTTGGGGGCTGTGCCCCCCACCCCTCTAACTAAATATACTAACTCCAGGATCACACTACAGTGGGGAAAAGGGCATATATGTTTTATTTGTCAAACAGTACTTAAATTCAGTGAAATGTGATTCCATGAAATGAGTTTTCAGTGATTTCAGCTTTCAGTGATTGTTTTGAGGGTGAACAGAAATTCAGTGGAATGAGTTTTCAGTGAGTCAAAGTAGACCCATATCACTATACACTTTGCAGTACATCCTGTGGTTCACGATAATGCACTGTGTATTATGGCACAAGATTTCCTATCAGAAGTATCAGAGCCAATACATTGAGTCTTAATACTTTGAAAACAGAATGTGATCCGCAGATAAAACAGTAAATTCTGAAACTCACCTTCAAGGCACTTTTTCTCAGAGGAATTTCATCCTTCTTTTACTTGAATGGTAAGGCTGCACCCCCACTCCCCATGCTATTTTTTTATACACTAAATTTTTTTTATACACTAAATTTGAGGTCACAGTACTTTGGAATAATTCAGATTTAGTATATACTTCTCCAAATTCATATATTCACTTCTGCTATTCTTAACATTATGCCCTTAGAATTTAAACAGCAGTCATAGTAACAATGAAACCCATGGTACCCTTACCATGCACTATATGCCATTGAACAAACACATTATGGCCAATGTGCAT
This sequence comes from Protopterus annectens, assembly GCF_019279795.1. Lineage (NCBI taxonomy): Eukaryota > Metazoa > Chordata > Ceratodontiformes > Protopteridae > Protopterus > Protopterus annectens. Next base: position 535,584,432 of record NC_056733.1, read on the forward strand.
TGTACATGCTGGCACACTCTGAGTACTGCCTTTAGTGCCCCATTGCACACTACCTGCTACTGTACACACTGCATTGTATCCTATTATCCATGCAGTGTATTATGTAGTGTTGTATATGCAGTGGTGCAGCCACTGGTACTCCATTGTGTACTGTATACCACTGTATGTACAACAGTACCACTTGTGATACACAGTTGTAAATTGTGTATCACAGTATGCACTGCATTGAATCTTGTGATGTACTGTTTTTTACTGTGTGCCTGGTGGACACTACATGGTGAAATATTGTCTCTGTACTATGTGATGTTTTTGGGTGTTGTGCAATCTGTTTCACAAATTTGCACATTGTACAGTGTTATATATTGCTGTAGAGCCTGCAACACACCCTGTGTTCTGTTATGCATTGCACCATGATATATACTACAGTTTAGCCTGTGACACACTATTGTCTACTGTATATTTGCTCTGCAGAGTTCAGCCTTTGTTGTGACATTACATTGCATGCACAGTGGTACACGACATAGTCTAACCTCACATACACCTTTATGAACTGTGTGCCATTGTATAGAATGCCATAAAGTTTTGAGAGGGATAAAAAAGAAGTTATCAAAAAGGTTAAGGCAAAAAGAAGGAGTAATCAGGTTTATTTGACTAGATAATAAGAGTAGCTATAAGGAGATAGAAGCAAGATGTAAGAATTTTAAGAACAATGGGGATAATCATTGGGGAGGGTATGTATGTGGCATTGCATTCAAGGTGGTAAAGTATTTTATGAAAATGAAAAATAGAAAATGAAGATATGGTTAGAATAAATGATTAGAAGAACCAAAAAGGCCTTTTTTTGATTATTTGGGGAATGGAAGAAGGCATAAAAGAAACCTGAGGAATCAAGCTGTTAGGGGCAAAAGCATTAGGAAGCCAAACAGAAAGTGAAAATTCAGATCCAACTGCAGGCTATGGATTGATTTACCCTACTCCACTATAGTCTCTTCCCCAGTATAAGATTTAGCCACCACATCAACTTGGGGAATCCAGTACTTCCCCCCAATATATGCATGCCATGACACAAACACACACATACACCTTTTGAGAGCTATCATGACCAGCTTGGGATTCAAAGCCTATATTCCCTTAAGTGGCCTTCATCTAAGCCTCTGCTTGAATTTGAGCACTGCTGAATCACAAGCCACCACTTCATCCACAGAATAGATGAAGTGACATTTGTTATTCACACCTATCCCCTTGTCAGACTCTTCCATGCTACTACTTAAACTTGGTTGTCTGGGTGGTTGTCAGGGTTTTAGCCCACAATACTGCACAGACAGGTACCACTGTCATAAACTAGTGCAGCTTAATACACATCATTATGTGTACCCTGTGCCATGGTTCATACCACAAAATAGCATGTGGCACATTACTTTAGTGTAGTTTATGACACACCATTATGTACTGTTTCACTTGATTTTTATACAGTGTGGTCTATTATAAACCTTTGTGTACTGTGTTCCATAGTTCATAGAGCAGTGCTTGACAGATAATTGCATGCTATGTGCCTTACTTCCAACTACAGCATGGTTTGTGCCACAGCAATGGGTACATTATGATACACTTTACTCCATCTAACAGTCTTTTGTGTAGTTTTGTGACTCCTATCTTGGTGCTGGCTGTGCCACAACAATGTGTACTGTGTGCAAAGATTCAAAGTATAGTCTGGTCCTACCTCACACCATTATGTATTGTATATCATGATTTATTCTATAGTGCAGAGTGCAACACACCATTATGTACTTTGTGCCATGATTTATATGACTGTTTAGTCTATGATACACCATTGTGCATTTTGTATGCAGTGGTTCATACTACAGTATTCTCTGTAACAAATCATTGTCCATTTTTTTGCTGTGGTCTACATTGTATAGTCTCTGGCACACCATTTTAGTTTCTGTGGTTTGGTTTACATCCCAATGTAGTCTATGAGACACCATGACATACTGCTATATGTGGTTCACTGTGTAGTTTATAACACACCATTTTCTGCTGTATGTCATAAACAATACAGTGCAGTTTATAATGTGCCAATGTGTAGTGTATACTATTTTGTACCATAATACAGTTAAAGTTTTGACTCACCATTGTATGCTATGCATTATTGTTCATGCAACAATACAGTTCATATTATGCATTTGCATACTTTGTGCATGGTTGACACAAAACTGCAGTCTGTGACATTACACTTAGAGATGAGTGCCATGATCCAAACTACACTGAAGCTTGTGACACATCATTCTGCACTGCGTGCCTTTGTCCACATCTCACTGCAGACTATGCCATTCTACTCAACCATACTATTTGTGCCACAGTGAAATCAGACAGAGCATTATGTACTGTGCTTTATGGTTTACCCCATATAGCAATTTAATACATAGTATTCTGAACTGTGTGCCAGGATTTACACCACAGTCTAGTTATGATGCATTTTTTACTGTTTGCTAAGGTTAATACCACATGTATTACACATCACTGTTAACTATCATTGTGTCCTGAATGCCATATTTTACACCACTGGGAAGTGTATGGCAAGACTTTGTCTATTATGTGCTATAGTTTATACTAAATGTGACACAGTTGTGTAGTGTGCTGCAGTTCATACCATAATACATCCTGTGATACACCATTGTGTACTGTGTGCCAGGGAAACTTCACAGTATGGTCTACAACATACCAGTTTGTTCTAAATGCCATGATTCATACAACAGAAAAGTTTGTGACACACTAGTGTGTTTTCTGTACAATGTTTCACACAGTATTTCAGTCTATGAGACACTGTTATGCAATGTGTACCATGTTTCGTACCAAAATATAGGTAACAATGCAGCAGGTACTTTGTGATATGGTCCACATCACATTGCAGCCAGTGACATTATCATTGTATACTGTAAACCATAGATCACAATATAATTTAGGGTACCATTTTGCACAGTGTGCCATGTTTCAAGCTGCACCTATGAGACAATGTTTTATACAATTTGCCATCATTAACACCAAAGTTCAGTCTGTGGGACATTCTTGTGTATTGTGGGTCAAAGCTCAATGCATCATACAGCCTGTAACAAACATTATACACCAGATTTCCACCACACTAGAATCTTTGCAACACTATTTTGTATAGTGTTCTGTGGTCCACACTACATTGCATTCTATAACACACCATTTTGTACTTATACATTATAATTCATTCTGCAGTGAAGCTTGCCATGTGATACTGAGTATTACAAGCTGCAACTAACCCAGTGCAATAGTTTGAGACACCATTGGGTACAGAATGTCCTGGTTCATACCACATTGCAGCTAGAGCCACACTCATATTCTCTGGCATGGTTTACTCCACCAGCATTCTGTAGCAGATTTTTCTGCACTCAGTGCCATTTTCCTGTTACAGTGCAGCATATGACATATTTTGTAGTTTGGGTCATGGTCTATTCCAGATTTTAGACTGTGACATATTGTTCTGTCTTCAACAAGCTGTTTTTGTCTTTTGTGTTATTGTTCACATAATTGCACAAATTATGCATAGTATTGTGAACTATGTGCCATGGTTCACATCACAATGTAATATATGTGACAAAGTTTTTTTCAGTGTGATGATTTGCACTACTATGCAGTTTTAAGTCATCACTGTATGCCATGAGAAAATGGTTCACACATTAGTATATTGCGTACTATGATTCTTGTTACAGTACATCTTGTTGCACGCCATTGTGTATTGTGTGCCACTGCTACACCACAGTCAGGTCTACAGCAGGCCAGTTTGCTCTGTATTCCACAGCTCACAGTATGAAGTTTGTGATACACCAGTGTGTACTCTGTGTCATGGTTCATACTCTGTTGCTATCTGAGACACACTATCAGGAACAGTATGGCCTGGTTACTACTGCAGTGTTATTTACATGTGCTGCAAAGACTCATTCACACACATTGCAGTTTTTTCATCATTGTGTACAGTGTGCCATGGTTCCATGTCACAGTGTAGTCTACAACACACCATTCTATACTATGGGCCTTGTGTCATATCACACTACATACTAAAGTATATGACAAACCACACTGCAATGCTTATTATAGTTCACATCACAGAACAATTGATAAAAATATCATTGTGTACTATATTGTTGGTTCTCACTTCATGGAGTTTATGACACAGACAACTCTATGGACTATGTACCACCATTATCTGCTGTGTGTCGTGGTTTGTACCATGGGGTATTCTGTGACACTTATATAATCTCTGCTTTGGTTTATAGCACAATATAGTTTATAATGTTTGATAGTGTACTGCATGCCATAGGTCATATTACAGATCAGCAGATTGCACAACACTGTATAGTTCCTATGACAATGCATCACATTCCACAGCATTGTGTAAATTATGCTAAGTTTGTATCACAGCACAGACTATTATATACTATTGTGTAGAGATTATCAATACTTACTCCTGAGATCCTGACATGCCATTGTGTACTATGCATCATGGTTCAAAAATGTGCAAGTTGTGAGATGCTATTGTGCACACTGCATGTTAAATGTCACATCACACTGTGGTCTGTGATACTGTTGTATTCTCTATATTATGTCTAACACCACAGAGCAGTTCATGATGTGCCAATTTGTAGTGCATGCCATAGTTAATGCCACAGTGCAGTTAGTGACATACGACCATGTACTCCATCCTATGGTTCTTTCCACAGTGCAACCCATTGCACATCTTCATGTGCCATGTGCCATATTTCATATTACAGTATATATATATATATATATATATATATATATATCTAATATATATATGTGTGTGCATGTGTGAGTGTGTGTGTGTGTTTGTGTATAAATATATATATATATATATATATATAAATATATATATATATATATATATATATATATATATATATATATATATAAGATGCCATTGGATACTACATGCTGTGGTTCATGCCACACTGCAATCCCTTGTATATCTTTATGTACAGTAGGTCATGTTTCATATAACAGTATAAACTGTGATATATTATCATGCAGCACATGGTTTGGATAACACACAACAGTGCATGACACACCACTGTTTACTGCATGCCTTCAGTTCACTCCACAATGCAGCCTATTGCAAATCATTAAGTACAGTGTGCCTTGTGTCATGTTATAGTATAGTCTGTGATAGTCCATTTATATTGTATGTTATTTTTCAGTGCAGATTATGACATACCATTCTGTATTTTGTGCCATGATTTAAAGAAGTGCAAATGATGGCACATTATGCTGTCATGTGTGTCAATGTACACAGCACACTGCAGTCTTTGAGACCCAATTATGTACTGTGGGATACGGTTTACAGAATTTTGGCAGCAGCTACCACTGACTTTATATTCCCAATTTTCTCCATTGCTCTTCCAGTCTATGGGTTTATTACAAGTTGGAGGAGTATGCCAGAAGTAACTATTCACTGGATGTACTTTTTCACCTATGGGAAGATGATCTCAGATCCATCAGGGCTATGACTAGTCCTTTCTGATCATGGTCATACTGCAAACAGCTGTGATTTTTATGAAAGGCTCTATCACTTACTGCTGACATGACTCCTTATAAACAACTATTTGTAATTAGGCATGATATAAAGTTTCACTTTAAAATACTCTGTCCTGTCTCCCTTAAATGACACACCATCCCTATGGTGACTGAGTCTGAAATCCTGGAAATGTTATTCTCTGTCCCCATACTTGCCCTCATCTTCTTTACTAGTGACTTTTTGTCACTATCCTTCATATATTCAATATTTTCTTTTGATTTTGATCATCTCAACCCTCCTCACTGTTTGTGCTGCTTGCCTCCCTGTGCTGCACCTAATCTCTTCCACATCTCTATTGCACTCTTCTGATTAGCCTTATCTGCTTTTTTGACCCTTTGCTATGTCCCACTTTTCTGACTGAATGCTCTTCCCTTGTCACTTTCTTCCTCTCCATGTGATGTTGACTCTTATATGCCTACCTCTGTCCTTGTCTCCACCTCATCAGTGTCACTGTTGCTTGTACCTGCCCTTCCATCTTTACATTCTCTTTTTTAATGATTGCATCTCCTATATTAACCTTTCTCATTATACTATGCCACCTCTCTTACTTGTATTCCTCTGATAGTCTGTACCCATGTTCTTATGTTATCTGCCTTTTTCCCCTGCTTTTTACAAAACTTGTTTTTTATAGACCTTAAGTTACCATGTTCTCCCCATTTCCACCTTGTACTTGCTTACTTGATAAATGTCGCTTGTAGCATCTCCTGCTCATATATCTATAGAGCTCAACATTTTCCTGCATTCCCCCACACCTTCTTAAATGTGCTATGTCAAGATTCTTTTCAGCTGCAGAATGTTTTGCTAAAGGCATGTGGCCCTATTGTTTACATTCAGGCAGCTTTTAGTTGAAGGGCTCATTGTTTCCCCCAAGTGTGTCATTAAAATTTATATAGTCAGAAAACAACATTTGAATATTTCAGGTACATAAAAATACATAACTAAAAAATATCAAACACAACAAAAATAACTATTTACAAGCATGTCTACTGTGCAATAAGAACTATAAAAATGCTTCCAAGAAATACTATAGCTTGTATAAAAGTAGGACACTTATTTAACAATTCTTTGAACTTTGTCCAGGTGTTCTAAGAATACGTGATTCTGGTTGCTCTCATCTTGATTGATCCAAGTTCCAACTGACAAATTTCAGTTGCAAGATTTTTAAATTAATTTAAAGTTGGGGTAGATATTTTTTTTCCAATTCTTGGTTATAACTTTTCATGCTATTTTAGAAAACTCCATAGAAGTGAGTATTTAGTTCTCATGACACAAGCCGGTATTGGTGTATTAAACAGAATTAATGATTTGGTTAAAATAAAATTATCAGTAAATAAAGCCTGTAGTAAAATATTAATGCTATCCCAGAATGGTTTAATTACAACACAATCAAAAAACATATGCTGCCAATCAGCTTTAACATTTAACTTAAATCTCCAACATTCAATTTTTCCTTTGTACTTAATTCAACTTTATGCAGTGTGATAAATGTTCAATGCATAAACTTCCATGAAAATAATCTCCATTTTAAAGAGGAAGGTATTAACTTTGATGGCAATAACATTAGTTTTTATCCTCCTCATTTGGAGAATTGTTATATATTAGTTTAAAATATTCCCAATAACTTTCTTTATAATAGTTGAATTTTTAACCACTTTATATAATTTAGATAAAAGTCCTTTTCCCATTATGCTCTGTTGAATCAAAATAATTAAAAGTTCAATAAGTTTAGGAACAGCATTTCTTAATGTGATTTGCATTGAATTAATTTTATATTCAATTGATTTTCTACAATATTGAATATCTAACCACATTTCTTTACCCAGATCAAATGTATTTATTATATCATCAATAGTTTGTAATTTTTTGCCATCCAACAACTGAAACCAATATATCAAGTTCTTTTTTTTTAAGTGCAACCATTGTTGATAAATTAAATGTAAATATACTATTCTGAGTAAAAGATATAGGAAACATCAAGAAAATCCATACTTTATATTCTTGGTTTCTGTAGATGTAGTGGTCACTATCATGGAGATACAGGAAAAATTTATTTTTGATTAGTATTAGCTGATAAAAAATCTTTTAACAACCAGAGCGGAACATAATTTGATATTTTATGATGTTGCGAGTCTGTGAAATATGTAGATTTTAACCACATACTTCCTTGATATTCTTTCCATTTAGCCCTATAGTTATAATTTAACCAGAGTGATATTGTCTTCATAATTGCAGATAGTGAATATAATTCTAAATCTGGTAAACCAATATCCTCATAAGACTAGTCTTTTGTATAATAACTTTTGGCTATTCTCAGTTTGCTAGTATACCAAAGAAATCTCAGAATTAATGAATCAAACTCTTTTATAACATTTTATAGGGGGTAGAGAAAGAGATTGAATTAAATACAACATTTTTGATAAAATAATAATTTTAATTATGGAAAGACTCTTATCCAAGGTAAAAAAAAATACTTATTCCATTTATTAACTAGATTATTTAAAGAAGTTAAAAAATTATTGTAGTTAAAAAGTTATTATATTATGAATGTTATCAGTCAAGATGATCCCTAGATAATTATTTTTATCTTCAACGATATACTTAGAAAATTGTTATGTAAACAAAGACTGTCAGTTTTTATCAATAATATTTTTGTATTATTATCATTAAAGGGAAGTCCATATATCATGTGAAAAAGTTTCCATGGTATTAAAGATAACATGTACAGAGTTATTTCTTTCATTTAAGGTCAACAAACACAATATCATTATCAAACAACTGAATTTTGGAATTTAAGTTCTTATTTCTCTGTATACCTTTAATGTCTCAATTAGACCTTATGAAATTTGCAAATGGTTCCATAATTAAAGTAAATAAAAGTGGTGATAACGGACATCCTTGTTTAGTTCTATGAGTGATATTGATTGAATCTGATGTATATGAACCTGTTTTTATGTAAACATAAGAATTTTCATAAAGGAGATTAATAAGGTGTATAAAACGTATTCCACTCCTTTTCTATTAATACATAAATGGACATAACTTTGTCATACAAATAAGCTTTAAGTGCATCCCATACTTATATTTCTGAAATATCTTCTCTATAATTGATTTCAATAAAAGCTTGAATTTCTTTGTTAAAGGCATCTTTAAAATCATTCAAGTCAGTTATATATGTCAGTAATCTTTTAATGGGAATTGTATTGCTGAAGGTCAATGTTAATTCAAAAGTTATGGGGCTATGATCTGAGAGTGGACAAGTGACTACTTTAACCTTGTCTAGTCTAGAAATAAAATCATTTGACTTTTTTTGCATTTCATCTTAGTATAAAGCACTGCCTTATCTTTGGCTAGGTTTACTGCAAATTCCATACATAAATGTATCCCTAAGTGCATCAATCAAACAAATCAAACTCCAGTTCAAATTACTCTTTTACAAATTGCATATAATTCCTCTTCTTTTTTACAAATGAAATATAATGTTTCTACAACTACAAATAATTCAGACTGAAAATGTCACATTAACTTTTTTTACAGTCTTGTCAAAAAAAAATCTTTTCTCTCCTACTCCCCCCCCCTTTTTGACACACCCATAGCAGTGGGTAAGCTCTAATGTTATCCTCTGAAACAATGTTGTTAACCACAAATATTCCTCAACTCTTTCATTACTTGCATTCTAAAATTATATTTGTGATTTACACCTTCTATTCTTACTAAGCATTTGAAACTATCATCCCTAGTTTATTTCTTTATATGTTATAATCTATTAGAAAAAAGCTTAAAAACCAGAAATGCCAATATATTACCAATAGCAAAACACATTATACTAGTAGGGAAACATGTACACCGTTTAACATCATATTGTTTATTGCTCAATACTTTTCATAACTGCACAGTTTTTCAACTGAGGTATAGATGTCACGTCTTCTTCAGATAAATATAGCTATATTGCCAGTGTTTAATGAACTAAAACTAGTAAATATGTAAAAACAGTGAACAAAGGTACAAACAGTTTATACAATTTAATTCCCTCTTGTTGTGTAATGATGAATTCCCTCAGAAGTGAAATAGGTAAATATAATAGTTGTTTTTTATTTATCATTGTATAGCTAAATGATCTTGTAGAATAGTGTTGTGTCCTAGCACTACTGCTATGGATATCATTTAAACTATGCATGTGCTATCACTGAATTATATCACCTGTTTTTTTGATTAGCACCTTTCATCTCTTATTAGTTTTAGTACATTTATTTTCATGTCCATTTAGTAAACCCCCTTAAGACAGTGCTAAGAAGTATACCTAACAATATCAATATTTTGTTAAATCTCTCCAGTACCCAGTCATAGTCATAGCAAAATCTTGTGTTTTCTGCGCCAGTAATTTGTTAACCAAAAATTAACTAAAACGTACTTAAATACAAACATGCCAAAGCTAACGGAAGTAAGAATTTACAACACAGCAGTAAATTAATTAAAAACTTACAATATAATAATAACTATTAAACAGTGTCACCATTTGCAGTTAAAACTTGGTTATCCTTAGGACGTGTCAAGACCATCATAATTCAATCATGATTTCAAAATCTATGATGAGCTGAAAATCAAACAAAAATAGCAAACAATTCCTTTCCTACTTGTTCATATTCCTGCCATTTGCCCTTCTACATCAAATATCTTCACCGCTCCACTCCCATTTGAAAGACAACTAGAATCAGTTACTAGAAGAAGTCACCAAACACTCTGAAAACATGTCACACAATGACCGTGGGAAACCCCAGAAGAATTTTAGCAATCAAAAGAAAAGAAATGACAAAACCAGGACTAAAAGTGAATGCATGAGAAGAGTAAGATTACTTTAGCATAATCCATTCTTCACAGTTTTTCAAGAGGAGATAACAACTATTCCCCCGCACTTACCCACAAACAAGGTCACCTATCCAAAAACAGAGATGTCACAACAGTACGATATATTGCATCTTTTATGCAATGCAAAACCGAACATCATCACAAATAAAGGCAAAATAAGAATACTTAATAAAGCAAAACAAAATGACACCAGTCACACATATCTGAAGACTAGGCTTCCGATTCAAATCAGAACACACCAAAGCAACATAGATCAAAGAGGAACATAAGCTACATATCAAGGACATCACACCCATACTTCCAAAAACAAATATCTCAACCAGTTCACCTCACAATAGTCCAAGGCTAGTATGGATCCAAGTGATCAAGAAAGACATAACAAAAAAAAAAAAAACACTGCAGCTAAACACTTATCAAATTAACAAATATATAAATGAATCAACTAGATTTTAATATGCTAAAGTGCAAACGTTATGATTAAAAATAATGTAAACAAGCCAAAAAAAGGCAACTGAACCATAAAGTATCTTTAACAGAAGAAAAGCAAAGGAAACCTGAATGTATAATAAATATTAATGTCGCAATAGCAGTGAAAGAAATAATATAAGTAGGTATACTAAACCAAAAAGATAAATAAATAACTATTAATATTTATTAACTAAATTAAAGGGAAGAGAAAAACAACTTTACTTAATTACCTTACTAGAGTCAGCATCCAAGTTTCCTTTCATATGCTTTGAATTTGCTCCAAGAGACTGTGGAATTTTATAAACAGAAAATAAATAAAGTTGTTATGCATATAAGGCAAGACAATTTTATGTGAGTTAGTATCATAGTCATTTTTCTTTTAACTTCTTTTTCTTATTTGTTTTCCAAGTATTTTTTCAGCTTGTCTTTTCAGAGAACTGCTGTTTAAGTCCATGTCTTCTATTTGTTCTAATATATTGTTAGTTTTTAAAAATGTTTTGGCAGAGTCCAGGTCCTTGAAAGTTTTGACTCCACCCGATAGAAATATTTTAAGTTTGGCTGGTAATAGTAGATGAACTTTAATATGTTTCTTCTTAAGATCTTTTATTAAGGGAAGAAAGCCTTTTCTTTTGGACATCACAGCCACAGAATAATCATTATCAAACCTTCTTATTTTATCTGGTATCTTAATAGGAGCTTTAGACCAAGCTGATTTAAGAATAAATTCTTGGTCCTGTGAAGAAAAAAACTGAGAATGGTAGATCTCAGCAGAGGATTGCTTTTTGAGACAGATGTAACCAAGGACCTGTGAGTTATCTCAGCCCCATAGGACATAGCTTCAGGCAAATTTAATGTCTTAGGGGAGCCAGGATGTTAGAAAGTGTATCATACTCTCTCCCTCAATCTTTACAGTCAGACCAAAGATTTGTATATTGTTTCTCCGAGCCCTGTTTTCCAAGTCATCAATTTTATTTTACAGAAGAGGATTGTATTTCAGTAAAAATTCTATATTTTCATTTTCTTTTGTTCTCCCTTCAATGTCATTTAATGAATCCTCAATGTCAGATATTTGGGGTTTTGCAGTTTTAATATCTCATGAATTTGTTCCATCTGCTCAGAACAATTTTCTTTAAAGTTGTCTATTTTATTATCCATCTTATTCATTTTTAGTGAAAGTTCCTGTATGTTGAGAAGAACCATCTTTATAGAGGAGTCCTGAGCACGTGCTTTTGTGTGACTCATTTCAGCTTTATGCGAGAAGAGATCTTCTAGATAAAATATTAACAGGAAAATAGTGAAAACTAAAAAAATGATAATATCCTTCAGATCATCTTAAAATATTTATAGCCACTTGAAAAAAATCAAATAGGATATTATGAAAATGCAATTTCCTGCAGAAATAAAAAGAAGTAGCAGACCGACTGAAATCTGTTGCTAACCTAGCAGCATCCTAGCCACCAAGGGCTCAGGTTTCATTTACTTCAGGGAGGGTAGTTACACTGCAGGAAATACTGAATGTCTTGTTTATGTTTCTCTTATTTACAGCCCCTTGACAGAAATTTTTTTTATCAATTCACTGAGAGGTGCAGCAAAGAAGTGG